>NC_090925.1:7219991-7537491 GCF_040938575.1 Ambystoma mexicanum | reverse complement strand
GCGCCTTGAAGCACGTAAGAAAGCGCTTGTTGCCTGCTTCACGATGCGCACTAACTGTCCCTTTTATCTTGCAGGTACAAGTTCGGAGCTTTAGAGAAGCTGAAGGGTGCTGGAATACCCACTGGATTCGGCGTGGGAAGGAGTAATGGCACGTGAGTAATAAAGTTGCCCAATGTCTTTAAACGCACCTTCTTTTGTCTTTCAGATGCGGGATGCAGCGCCGAAGGCCTCCGGAGCGTGCGAAGAGCTGGTAAGCTTTTGTCTTTCAGATGCCGGAATGCAGTGCGAAGACCTCCGGAGCATGCGAAGAGTAGGTAAGCCTTTGTCTTTCAGATGCCGGAATGCAGCGCGAGGCGTTGGTGACAGCCGATGGACCAGGTAAGAGATGCGCTGCCACTGAAGACCGTAGTGCTAACCTGTTCTTGCTTTGTCTTTACAGGTGCTGCTGAAGACTGGATTCCAGGATGGTAAGCCTTTGTTCCCTTAGGCCCAGGATCAGAAGCAGAAGACACGATGAGCGTTCTGCTGCAGAGAATGCAGAATAACGCAAAGCAAGATTCATCCATCGGGTGCGGTTTAAATAGCCTCCTGTAGTGCTTAGGTGTCTCCTTCCACAGCCTCGCCTAGGTAAGAAAAGAGTTCCTGCTTTCCAGAAGAGTTCCAGTGTTCTGAACCTAGGGAGTGGCTCCTGCCCCACCCAACAGGAAAAGTAGTCCCAAACAGAAGAGGATCAGGGGCTCAACTGGCAGGTAAGTAAGCAGCATGGTCTGCTGCAGGTAAGTCCACCCAAGCATTATGAGCCTGGCGCTTCCAGCGCTGGGACTGGGCATCTTTATGAGCCTGGTGCCACTGGCGCCAGGACAGGGTCCAAAAGGTCCCAATTGGGACTGGCTGGCACTCGGAACCGGGGTTATGGGTCTGCTTCCAAGGGAGTCGGGCAAGCAGAGATCATGACATGGATGGAGAGATGGATGGATGTATGATGGATGACATAGGTTGCAGTATAGATGGATGGATGGATGGATAACATAGGTTGGTGGATGGATGGATGGATGGATGGATGGATGGATGGATGGATGGATGGATGGATGGATGGATGGATAACATAGGTTGGTGTATATATTAATGGATCCTTGGATGGATGGATGGATGGATGGATGGATGGATGGATGGATGGATGGATGACCTAGGTTGGTGTATATATTGATGCAAGGAAGGAAGGAAGGAAAGAAGGATGGATGGATGGATGGATGGATGGATGGATGGATAACATAGGTTGGTGTATATATTGATGGAGGATGGATAACATAGGTTGGTGGATGGATGGATGGATGGATGGATGGATGGATGGATGGATGGATAACATAGGTTGGCGTATGGATGGATGGATGGATGGATGGATGGATGGATGGATGGATGGATGGATGGATGGATGGATGGATGGATGGATGGATGGATGGATGGATGGATAACATAGGTTAGTGTATATATTAATGGATCCATGGATGGATGGATGGATGGATGGATGGATGGATAACATAGGTTAGTGTATATATTAATGGATCCATGGATGTATGGGCAGACAGGAGTTAGCAAGGCTACTCGTCACATCCCCAGTCCCTGCCATTCTGCCCCCCAGCTCACTACCAGTTCCCCCCTTTCCAGAGGCTACATCAGGGCTCCAGCCCAGATCCAGGCAGATAGCGTTGGGGAGCCTGCTGAGGCCTTTGGGCATGTGGCACAGTATTAAATAATATTAATAATAATAATAATAATAATAATAATAATAATAATAATAATAATAATAATAATAATAATAATAGTAATAATGTTGATGCCAGTCCCTGCTATCCCACTGCCCCACCCACCACCAAGTACCAGTCTTTCCAGGGTATACATTAGGGGTATTAGTCATCCTCATCACCAGCACCCTCAGCAAAGGATGGATGATGATAAGGACATTGCTGGATTGTGCGTGGGCAGACAAAGGGCCATTTTATTGGCCCCACACACGCAGACATTGCCTGTTTGCGCGTGGTCGGGTCAAAGGGATGTTATTTGGCCCCCTCACACACCAGGTAGACATCAACATGTGCACATTGTCACCACATTCCAACCTCAATCTTCACAAGGGTGCACACAGTTAAGCACCCAACCCGGCCCCATACAGCTACCTTGTTGAACTTGGACAACACCTACATGCACCCCTACAACATGCTACAACTACCCACACTCGACCCCTGATTAATGTCCCCTCTGTGGTTGCTCACACCAACCACATATCCCACAATAATCTAAACCTGGTTCACACCCACCTCCTCCCACACCTTCAACATTCTCCTGGCTCATGGTGACTCTATCCAACAAACTGACGGCACTGGAGAATCTGGAGGTGGACTAGAAGTCATCCAGAGTGGCCCTGTACGGTAAACCCAACACCCACAACCAGCTCTTTTGAATACCTCTCATGCCTGTTCTCCTTAACACACAACAATGTGGTTTCCTTCCAGCACACCCAGTGGTCACATCAGAGTAATCGTAACTTTATCGACAATTCCTCCAACCTTCTCTCCTCAGTGACGATTTCCTTCCCAAATAAAATCTGTCTTGGAGACTTTAATGTCATTGAGCCTCAACCCGCAAAACACCTGCATGACTCACTACTCTCCCCAATGAAGTCTATGAACCTCAAACAAATAAATCGTACTCTTTCCCACACTTTTCAAAGACCAGTAGCTCAAACTTGTCTTCATCTCTGTCGCCGCTCAGGTGGCCCCACTCCCTTTGATTGGGCTACCCACACCGCAATCCCTCTCCTCCTCTCATCACACACATGATTGCCAAAAAAAGGCCAAACTAAACCCTGAGTGATTCAGTACCCACCCACTAGAGACCCCAGAGAGAGCTGGACAACATTTCCCATCACACATAACACTGCAGCCGCTCTGGGATAGTTCATGGGGTACCAATTTCGATTGGGTAACAATGACTGCATATAAGATATTGTAAAGTGCACGGTCGCCCGAAGGCATCATGGCGCTAGGGAGAGCAAGAACAGATGCATAGCAGAATCAAAACAAATGTGTTTCAACCTTCTTTCTAAACTCCAAGTAATTAGGAGTTTTTTTTAATGACAAGCAGAAGACTATTCCACAAGGCAGCAGCAGCGACGGAAAAAGCCCGATCACCAACCCGGTGGTGGTTGCATTTGGGCACTAAGAGCTGTTCCGTAGTGGCAGAGCGGAGGTTGCGGGTAGGATGGTAGCGCGGGCATTTGGCCTGGAGATATTCATCTCCCTGACCACAGAGGGCCCGGTGAACAATACTCCACCCGCTGGGCCACCGGGAACCAGTGAAGAGACTGCAACAACACCGGAGAGATGTGAGTGCCATAAGGAGTATCAGAGGCTACGCGGGCGGCCACATTCTGGAGCCATTGCAGCCGATTAATCAGGCTCTTGGGCTGGGCCAAATACAGGGAATTACAGTAGTCTATCCGTGATAGTACTAGTGCTGCTACCACCGGGGGGCGCAGTGGAGCCGGGATCAAATGCAGTACCTTCCTCAGCATTTTAAGTTGGAAATGACCAGCCTGGCCTACAGCAGAGACTTGTTGGTCCATAGACAGTGAGGCCGACAGCACGACACCCGGGTTTTTGACCTTTTTAACCAGAGACGGTAGTATTCGCAGAGAAGGAGGCCAGAAGGAGGACACCCAAAGTGTGCGATCAGGGGGGTAGCCCACTGCCATCACCTCAGTCTTACCACCATTCAACTTGAGACAATTGTGGTTTATCCAGTCTCCAACAGTTGCCAGACACCCCTGTAGGCACGACGACACTTCAGTCTGGTCAAGATCTAATTGGATCAGTAACTGAGTGTCGTTGGTGTACGAGTAGCATCTGACGCCGAAGGAGTGAATGAGACACAGAAGGGCCCAGATGTAAATGTTGAATAGGATAGGTGATAGGGAGGAGTATTGAGGCACTCCACAACTGAGGTGATAGGGGGTGGACAGAAAGGGAGGCATCGAGAGGTTCTGTGTGCAATCTGCAAGGAACGACTTAAACCATGCTAACACCTACCCTGAGATACCAAATTGGGCAAGAAGGGATAGCAAGATGGAGTGGTCGACTGTATCCAAAGCCGCTGAAAGGTCCAGCAGAATCAGGGCTCCCACTCCACTAGTATCCACTAACCTGGTCATGTTGTCCAAAACAGCGACCAGAACACTCTCCGTGCCTCGACCAGGACGGAACCCATATTGAACAGGGTCCAGAAGATTGGTAGATTCAAGAAAAGTAGATAGCAGGGGGACACCAGTGACTCTAAAAGTTCAGCCAGGAAAACTGGATGAAAGTTAGATGGAATAGCAAGATCCAGAGTCGGTTTCTTCAAGAGGGGAATTACCTTGGCTGACTTCAGTTCCCGTGGGATGGATCCCACCTGGAGGGAGTCATTAATAGCATTTGTAATCTTTGATAGCAGATTGGAAGCAATCCCTTTCATGACCCGTAGGGCGATGGCATCCGAAGGGGAGCACAACTTCATTTTCTCAATAGCTGACAGAACAGTTTCCTCCGAAAAAAACTGGAAAGATAGACCAGGTGTTGACTGTATTAGAGTCAGCCTTGACAGGAGTTAGAATCAGCCTTGACAGGAGTTATAATCAGCCTTGACAGGAGAAGAAAAAGGGTGATCTAAAAGTGGAGTCCCTGTCGTGATGGTAGAGATCTTTTGCCTAATAGTGCCAATCTTCGTAATAAAGAAGTGGGATAGTACATCAGAGTTCTTGAGTAGGCATGACAGTGGGGGTGAGTCTCTCCACTGGGGCCAGGGCCTTAACCGCAGAGATTAGAGCCCTTAGCAGGGATAGATAGGATAGATAGGACTAAATATTAGTAAAATATTGGAGGTCAGCAAGACTCTCGGCAAATAGGTCAAGAATGGGGGGCCTGGGTAGATTACATTTCAGATTAAAATCCCCCAAGACCACCAGATGAGTATATTGGACCATAAGGTTGGCTACCAAATCAGGGAATATCTCAAGAAAACTGCTTTGAGAAAGACCAGGGGGTCGGTATACAAGCAGAAAATGACAGATAGTGGTGGATCTGCTCACACAACGAAATAGCAAGGCCTCTATAGGGATTTTATGAGGGCAATTCAGCTGGGTTACCGTGATCTCAGTCTTGAATACTACTGCAATCCCACCAACATGGTGGGGTGGTTCGCGGTCAACGCGTAGAACACAAAAACCAGGAGGGATAGCTTGAAGGAGCTGTGGGCCAGAGCTGGCCTGGAGCCACGTCTCCGTGAGGCATAATAGTGTTGCACGGCGATCCTCTAGCAAGATGCGAAGCTCCTCTGCATGGGCCAGGAGCGAGCAGGTGTTAAGTAATAACACAGAAAACTCACTAAGTGTATTACTAGTTACAAGCGTAGGGTCAGTGATGTCACGGTCATTGGGAATGCATTTCCATCCTGGAGGAAATGTGGTACCCTCGGGGAGCAAGATTGATTAAATGTGCTCTAGAGGGGGGCGTGGCTTAAGAGCCATGAGATAAGACGTGTTCCGGAGTGTCCCTGCTGATCCTTAAACATCCTGTCGCACAAAGAAGTTAAAATGGATGCATCTGCACCACAAAACGAAGCCACTAACGTTGGAACATGCTGGGAACAGACTGAGCTTATTCCTGTGAGTTTTAGGAGATTAGAAACGTTGCTGTGATCGTACAAAGTCACGGCACGTCCTGGGTCTGATCGACCGAAAAAATGCCCGCTGTCCTGGAACAAAGGACCTAGATGTGAGGAGGAGGATCTACGAGTTGAGATGCAACGGAACCGTGTCCCAGACCTGCAGTGACCGGCTCTGCAGCAGAGGCTCCACTGTGGAAGTAACAGACTGATCTGTTTGAATTTGCAACAGTGCACCGAGCCGCAGGAATTGGTGGGGGAGCTAACCGGCAGCGCCGTGTGGCTCTCTGCCCTGAAAGCGCCTGAACGGACCAAAGGATTGCTGCCCCTAGATGCCAGGGCGCAGGGACGTGTGAATGCCCACCAGGGCGGAAAGCATGGCGCAGGGACTCGGACGCGAACGCTGGGCGCCCTTTAACTGAAAGAGCCAAGGTAACCCTGGGTGCGGCGCAGAGAGCACTGGAGCCCGCCGCCGCGTAGTGGGGAGCAGCAGCCACGACGGGACATGGTGCAGGTCAAGCCCCCTTACATTTACACGTCAAGGAGCCCCGTGTGTGGATCGCGACGCAGTAGCTTATAAGGACAGTGACATTCAGGTGTGTAAGCGGCTGGTGTGAGAGGAGACCTCCAGACGTCTGCTGCACTCCTGTGTCCACTGGACGGATACTTAACAAACATCAGCTGATTGTGGCAGGAGTATGTGAAGAGCCAGAAGGGGACTCAGAGGTGCTCCTGGTATTACTGAGCAACCTAGCCACAGGGAAACAGCAAGGCTGCATATAACATTATGGTTGCCCTGCAGCCCCCAAGCTTTCGGTGTACAATCCTGTTGTGACCACATCAAGTATGGATCCCTGATAAGACGCCTGCAGCACAGCCTGGGTCCCCTGACCAAAAGCAGGGAGGTATCCTGTTGCATCAGAGCAAGCCACAGCAGGAGCACGCAAGCGGTGGGCCCCACCCACAGAAGAGTTAAACTCAGCGAACTGCAGTGTCATTATGGACGGAGAGTGCTCCCCCACATGAATGGGGCCGGACATAAATAGACTTCTGGAGCCAGCATTAAGGAGATTGTGGAACAGTTTAGCCGGTGCCTGGGATTAGAACGTGAGCAATGTGAGACCCCACTACAATGCTGCTGTGGGGGAGCTGGCCCATACATGGATGTTATATTAATGTTAATGTTAAAGGACATTTGTACCGCGCACTATCACCACCGGAGTGGTCCCCTGGCGCTCTGGCGGCTCTGAAAGAGGACGGGAGGTTGAGTTAGTGGGAGGAAGCAGGAAAAGTGCAAGAGAGCAGTGATGTGCTATTGGCGGTCTCAGCCCGGTGGGTCCGTTGGCAGGCCTAGGGTGTTTGCGGCCGGTAGTCGTCGTGTACTGTTGTGGAAGTCTATGTGTGATTTTTTGTTGTGTTGTTGCAATGTAGTGAAGTTTGTGCAGTTTGTTGTGCTGTAAGTTTGTGGTTGTGTTAGTTCGGAATTTGAGAGGGGTATGCAGATGAAGGAAATTGTTAGTGGAATTGGTTAGTTGGCATCTCTATCCTGAATTGAGGCGCAGGGCTTGTGTAGTCTCTCCTGATGTGCCACTGATCCCTTTCACATCTGTCCCCCACCTCAAGCAGCTTCCCTCACCACCCCACCTGTCCTCCCTTCCTACTTCTGGGGCCAGCGCACCTGCCAATTAACCACCATTCAGCTAGTGTGGTGATTGTTCATGTCTCGACAATTCAATTGACACTTTGGTACCTGGTGGCAACTAAGGGGGGTGGGTGAGGGTCTTTGTGGGATTGTCTGGGGTAGTTGGCTCCATCTCCATGTGTTTCAGTCTATCTGCTGTCATCCGTCCCAGTACTGCGGGAGCTTCCCTGTCGGTTTTGGGCTGTCAGTATCCTTTCCAGTATAGTCATCCTTTTTCTCTGTTGTTTCAGTTTTCAGTTTGAGTCTGTGGTCTTGAAGAGCCAGGTTTTTAGTAATTTCCTGAATTTGTGGTGATCTTCTGTGTTTCTTATCCAATTCCTGGATGAGAGTCAGAACTTCTAGAGCTAATTGGAAACAAGGCTGGCACCATACTGACGCCAGGTGTGTGAATGCACGGGTGGCGGAAATGAAACAAAAGTACACGCCACCGCACGCTGGCATCCGCACATCACGCTCCCACGCAACAGGCTGTTTAACGACCCGCAATAGAACCACATTGGACCCACAGGCACTGGGATGCGTATATGAGGAGGGTGACCTAACCAGAGCTGGGACAACACGACGAAGTGAAAGAGCGGCGGTCAAAGACGTGGGAGGACGCAATCCATCCGCGTAACGGGCAGCTCGGGTCCTGAAGGGACAATAACTGGGGATTCCCAGCCCCCTGGAGAGTAGATCCAGAAGCATCGCAACACCAGGAAAAAGACACTTAGCTGCGCTCCAGGTGTTTAGAGCTCGTGTGAATCTAGGCACCAAGATGTCATCCAAACTTCCCAAATCCAGGGGGAAGCTGTCCACATTGGAGGACTTCGCCAAAACCCCACAACAGACAGAGGGGGCGAGACCTAAAGACAAAAACTCACAGGTGGACACGACCCCAACGCGCAATGACCGGCAGATCCTGGAAACAATTGTGGACCTAAATGGGAGAGCCAGCTGGAAGCAGCCACAGCTGAACTTAAAGCAGCACTGGAGCTCAAAGTGGGCGTAGTACAGGAGGAAGTCAATCTACTCAGACAGGATGTACGGAAAATAGCAGAACGCACAGATGAGCTAGAAAATGAAGTGGCCACAAACACGACAGCCCGAACATCTCATGCCTCGGAGATCCGAATTCTGAAGCAACAGGTCAGCAAGCTAGAGAACAGAGCGGAGAAAGCTGAAGGGCATGCCGGAGGAACAATGTACGCATAGTAGGCCTTCCGGAAGGGGAAGAAGGCCCTAATCCGACGGACTACGTTGAAAACATGCTGCTGCAGGAAATAGGAGGCGGGCCCTTACGCAAGGATTTGCGGTGGAGAGAGCACATAGAGCGCTCACAAGGAGACCTCCACCAGGAGCCCCCCCCAAGGCCAATCATTGCCAAGATATTGAACTACCGAGATGGGCAGAAGATATTGGAATATTTCCAGAAAGGGGGCACCATACAGAGGGCATCTGCGAACATCTCGGCATATCCTGATTACACTCTTCAAGTCCAGAGACGGTGACTGAATTACGGCACAGTGAAGAGGAGATTGCGAGATGCGGGCTTATGATATATGCTGATGTACCCAGCAAAGTTGCAAGTGTTCCACAAAAACAAAGCTCTATTCTTTGAGACTCTGGAAAATACAATCGAATGGTTGGACACCCAAAACTGCCGGAGGGAGCGGACAGTCAGAAAGAGAACGGCACGGACGAGTGCAGCCTGATCCTGAGACCGAGGTGCTGTATATACTGTGACTTTGGGACTTTAATGTAAGTTAGAGTAGGACTGTGTTGAAATTAAGGGGCGACGGATTAAGAATGTAGCGTGAAAGGGTGTCCGGACATTTGGTCGAAAGACATTTGGTCGAAAGACAAATGGTCGACGGAATTTGGTCGAAAACCAAATGGTCGGATTTTTTTTTATTTATATATATATTTTTTCGGTTTTCATTTAGGGAAAAAAAGGGTTTTTTAGAAAAAAAGGGGGTGAAAAAAAAAAAAGTAAAAATAAAAAAAATAAACATTCGACCATTTGGTTTTCGACCAAATGGTTTCGACCAATTGTCCTGTCGACCATTTTTTTTCGACCAAATGTCTGGTAACCGCGTGAAAGGTGCACAACATGATGTGTAAGATAACAGGAGACGCAAAGGATGCACTCTTAAACCCCAATAGTTAGGAAAATTAGGTTGCCGGTAGGGTGGCAACCCCCTGCTGTGTCCTAGTATCGGCATTGCCGAAGAGGTACTAAATGCAAGTAGGCCTGAGATCCAGGGATGAGCTATGCACCAGTTGGGGCTGGAGAGGGTGGGGGAAGGGGAGGGGAGAGGGGGGGTGTTGGGGAGTTTGTAGAGGAAGGGTAGGAAGGTTGGGAGTTGGGAGGTAAGTTGGGGTTGGAAAAGGAGTGGGGGGAGTAGAGTTTGGGAAAGAGCCTACTGAGATGAGGGATGGTTTACAAGAAAAACCTGCAGATTCACGCGAGGAGGGGAGGGAAGGCATTGGATAATGGGGGACCTCAAAGTACAAACTTGGAATGTTAGGGGGCTCAATAGTTACCTTAAAAGGAATAAGGTTATGATGTACCTGTTCAGACAGAAAATAGACATAGCCCTGATACAAGAGACACACCTTACAAAAGAGAAACTAGAGGTTATCCAGAAGAAATGGAAGGGGACAGTGGTTGGCGCAACATATTCGGCTTATGCTAGAGGGGTGATCATCTGGGTGGCGCCGCATGTTCCATTCCAGTTACTACAATCCACAGTGGAAGCAGACGGGAGGATGGCTGCAGTGAGAGGGTTGGTGGAAAATAAAGAAATATGTATTATAAATACTTATGCCCCAAATCAGGACACAGTGGCATATTTTAGGACCCTATATAACAAACCGAGCATGTACCTGGGGGAGGCGGTGAACTGGGGGGGGGGGATTTTAACTGTACGCTAAACCCGAGAGTAGATAGATCGGATAAGAAAATAGACAAACCTGCCCAGTCGGCCAGGGTACTGCACTCATTGTTAAAGGACTTCGGGTTTGAGGACGCTTGGAGGATGCGCCATCTGCAAGACAGACAGTACTCACATTACTCGGTCCCACAAAACTTGCATACTAGGCTACATTACATGTTTGTCACGCAAGAGCTGATGGCAGAAATAGTACAGATAGAATACGGGGCAAGGGTCTTGTCAGACCACTCGCCACTGACCCTCACATGGCAATACAGACCCCCGAGAGCAAAGATACCGACATGGCGCCCGAGAGCTGAGGCGCTAAAAGATGTAATGTTCAGGGAGGACTTGAGAGAAGAGATAGTCAGTTACTTCGAGATCAACGCCGGTAGTGTTGAGTCAGCGGGTACGCTTTGGGAAGCCTTTAAAATGGTAGTGAGGGGGATAGCTAAGACTAAAGGATTGCAAGTAGGGATACTAACAGCACTGCAGGAAGCGGAAAGGGAGCTGGAGAAATTGATGAGAAGCGAAGGCAACACTAAAGAGGACACCAAAACCAGAAGCCAGCGGCAACAGGAATGTGTGGGACACTGGGAGAGACTGTGCACCCTAAATTACAAGAGATATGTAGAAAGACAACATGCGGGAGGAGATAAACCAGGTAGGGTGTTAGCATGGTTATACAAAAGTGAGACTCCAAGACCAACAATCAGGGCAATAGAGAAGGAAGATGGGCAGGTAGTGGATAGCCAAGAGGGCGTGAATAGAGAATTCCTAATGTACTATCAACGATTGTATGGGGATGAAGGGGGAAGCGACCACAGGGACATAAGGGAAACACTGGAAGACATAGGTATGCCAAGAATTAGTGCGGAGGAGCAAGTGGACCTAGACGCCCCGATAACCCTGGAAGAACTAGAGGAGGTGGTGGTGCAGCTACCCACTTACAAGACCCCGGGGGCCGATGGTCTCCGTAGTGAATTTTATAAACTGTATAGAAAGGAGGTGCTCCCCCCGCTTTTGGCCATGTTGAATGAGGCATACTAAATAGGAAGATTGCCGGAGTGCTTGAGAGAGGCGATTATCATACCACTCCCTAAACCCAATAAGCCGGGCAAAGCTTGCGGATCATTTAGACCGTTGTCGATGCTTAATCAGGACAGTAAAATGCTCACGGCGGTACTGGCAAACAGGATGAAACGGATTATAGACAAACTAATACACCCTGACCAGACTGGGTACGTCCCACATAGAAATATAACTAACAACCTCAGGCGACTACATCGAGTGATAGAACACCAAAAGGGTAAACTTCAGAAATTGCAATTGTATCACTAGACGCAATAAAAGCATTTGACTCAGTTAAATGGCCATGGCTGATAGCAGCCCTGTCCCGTTATGGGATAGGACCTGGGTACCTTAAATGGGTCAAATTGCTGTACAGCGCACCGTTGACAGGGTCAAAACAGGAGCGATAATATTGGAAAGGTGGCAATTTAGCAGTTGTACTAGACAAGGATGCCCGTGGTCCCCCATGCTGTATATCTTAGCATTAGAGCCCCTGGCGATATATCTAAGGCAACAGTATGACATGATAGGGATAAACATAAATGGAGAACCACACTTGATTTCCTTGTACGCTGACGATATGCTGTTGTATTTACAATAACCAGAAGAAAACCTCCAATATGTTCTGGAAGTAATGGAACGATTTGCGGCGCTATCGGGCATAGAGGTGAACCCGAGAAAATCATGCATATTTCCTATGGGTAGATACGTCGGTATTCCACGAGAGAAATTGCCAGTCTTACAAATACCGTGGGAGGTTAATACATTTAGGTATCTTGGGATAGACATCTACCATACGGTAGAGGAAGAGCACCAGCATAACACAGAGAAGGCGGTCAAGGTGTTCACGAGGAGAGGAATTCACTGACGGGCCCATAGGTCAGCGCTCACCCTCTGGAACTTGTAAGACAAGATAGCTGCACCATGTGAGGACAGGGGGTGCAGGATTCACTTACTCGAACACGACTCAATAATGAGGACTCAGTAAATTGGCAAAGGGAAGTCCGTTTAATGACAAGTACATCAAACAGAGAAACAAATGGAAATCAGCAGCATTGCGATCACCTGTTTCGCTATGACTTCCTCGAACTTCAGTCAAACAGTCATTGTTATAGGCAAAACTCGTCATCACTGACGTCTAATTCTATAAAAAATCATCATGCAATATAATTGGTTAGGAAAGGTAACTTAAGTATAGGTGTTATATCTGTATATGATAATAGGGCATGCGGATTGGATAACTCTTATCGGGTGGATGTCTACGCCCATCCCTCTACATCATGCGTGATAGACGTCACTACAACTATGACGTTTGTTTGTTTGTTTGTTTGTTTGTTTGTTTGTTTGTTTGTTTGTTTATTTATTTAGTATGGCGCACAAAACCCAGAGGTAACAGGGCGCAACAGAGAACAGGAAGGTAAGATTACATAAAAACTTGGTTACAGGATAAGGCACTCATGAATAAGAGGCATAACATTACATTGCGTGGACTGTACATATATACATATAGTTAATAAATTGCTTACATATTTACATATTTAATGCTGTACATAGAAGTAGTCAGGTTTGATTGAGGGCATGAGCATGTGAGAGGGCTTAGTCATGGGGATCATTGGACCGTAGCCAGGTGAGGGTGTTACGCCTGAAGCTATAGCAGGATTGGTCTGTCCTAATGTTGAGTGGGAGGGTGTTCCAGTGTTGGGCTGCCAAGACAGGGAAGCTACTACCACCGGTTTTCTTTTGTCTGAATTTGGGTACCTGCAGGCAGTAGGAGTTAATCGATCTGGTGGGGTGGGTGGAGGTTTTTTTAGCTATTCTGGCTGCGAGATAGGGGGGGCTGCATTGTTTAAGCATTTGAAAGTGAGTGATGCCGTTTTGAGAGAGATGTGGTCGGAGATTTGGAGCCATTTGTGTTCTCTCCTTTTGTTGGAGATGTGTTCCTTGGAAGGTAGGTCAAGAGCTGTTCTGAGTGCGTTGTTTTGTAGTGTCTGTAGTTTGTTGGATATGTATTTGTTGGCTCCTAGGTACATGGCGTTACAATAGTCGAGTCTGGATAGTATTAGGGCATTGGCGATGATGATGCAGCTAGCTTGGGTGAGGAAGGCTCTGCTTGCCCTGATTAGCTTGCATGTGTAGGCGGTAGAGGATGCTAGTGAGTTGACTTGTTTTTTTAGTGACAGGGCTGGATCTAGATGAAAGCCTAACGTTTTCACTGTTTTGGCCACTGTGATGGTGTTCCCATCAATGTTGAATGCTTGTTGGAGATGAGTTTTTTTATATTGGTGTTGGATCCGAGGAGCTGGATTTTGGTTTTCTCATCATTCAGGCATAAGCCGTGTGTGTCCATCCATGCCTGAATGATAAGATATATTTTGTTTACCAGGGCCGTATCTGAATCGAAGTTGCCCGAAAGGGGTATGAGGATCTGGGTGTCATCTGCATAATTCATATATGAGACACCCAGTCTGTCCAACTTGTCAAATAGGGGCTTGGTAAAGATGTTGTAGAGGGTGGGAGAGACGCAGGAGCCCTGGGGTACCCCACAGGTTATTTTGATGGGGTCTGCTGAGGCTAGAGTGGAGAAGACCCTCATATTTCGATTGTCCAAAAATGATTGGATCCAGGCTATGGCCTCTTTCGAGAAGTGGGCAGCTGAGGCCAGGTGTTTGCACAGGACTGCGTGATCCACCAGGTCGAACGCTGCCGACAGGTCGATGAGGAGTAGCATGGCGGTGTTCCCTTTGTCGTTAATCTCGTTGATCTGGGTTTTAAGATTGATTAGGGCTGTCTCAGTACCGTGCTGTGGTCTGAAGCCCGATTGACGGGCGCCTAGTAGTTTATGAGTTTCAAGATATTGCTGAATTTGCAGGTATGCTACTCTATTATCTTTAACAGGAACAGCACCGTGGTGATGGGCCTGTAATTGGTGGGAATAGCATGGTCTAGGGTTTGCTTCTTGAGGAGAGGCAGGACCCAAGATTCTTGGGGGCATTCTAGTTCCCTTAGTATAGCAAATAGTTCCCTGGTGTTGTAGCTAGATTTTTCGATTCTTTCATTGAAGAGATTCTTTTTACTGAGTAGGATTTCTTTTTTATATTTGATCGCAAAGAGTTTAAGTTGTGATTTGTTCTCTTCTGTGGGGGAATTGCGCCATTGAGTTTCTAGTTTCCTTTTGCACAATCTAAGTTCTTTCAGATGGGGGTGAACCAGGCGTTCAAGTGGGCTTGTTGTTTGCTCTTTTGCAGTTTAAGAGGGGCATTGATGTCTAGTCCTTTGTTTATGGCATTGTTGTAGTTTTCTACTAGACACTCTGGATTTAGGTTGTCGGGAAGAGCATTGAGGGTTGGCAGTAGTAGTGGTAGGAGGTTGTCAGGGGTTATATTGTTTTTGGCTCTAGTGGGCAGTGGTGGTGCCATGATTTTTTCTTTGATGACTTCTTTGTTGAGTGATAATGTGAAGTCAATGAGGTGATGGTCGGTCCAGTGTTGGGGAGAGGTTTTGGTGATGAGGGTGTCGCAGTTCAGGGTGGCAATCCAGTCCAAGGTCCTACCTTTGTTGTGGGTAGGGGTAAGCACTCTTTGGATTAGGCCGTGTTCATCTAGCATATTGGCTATAGCTTGTGCTGATTTGTCATAGGGGTCATTTAACCCAAGGTTCAAGTCGCCTAGCAATAATATTTGGGAGGTGTCTTTTATGTTGTTGGCTAGGATGCTGGATAGGTCTCCTTCGAATGAGCCAATGGGGCCAGGTGGCCTGTGTATTAGATAAATGGTTAAGGTACGAAAGTTGGAGATGGGCAATTTGGCTGTGAGGAGTTCGCAGTATTTGAGAGATTGGGTCGATAGTCTTAGCTCAAGATCAGTCTTTGCTATGATGGCCAGTCCGCCTCCTCTGTTGTTGGCAGAGAGTCTCCCAGGACCCCCCTTGTTATTTGCATATTTCAAGTAACTTTGGGTCTAACCCTAAGTTACTAGGGGAATCCAGACGTGGACCCCTTGCTCACTATTCTTAGAGAGACACAGCTACACCCTACTGATGAGGTTCAACCAGACCGAAACACGTGTCTGGGGTTGCTGTTGGTACTCTTGTTCAGAGGAGAATTGCCTATCATTTCGGTGCTGGACTGCCCCAGGGCAGGACAAAGACTGATATGTTTGGGATATTTCTTCTCTGTGAAAGATAGTGAGCTAAAGACTCTGGGTAAGGCTCTTGTAACCAGGACTCATGTCTGGCAGAGAGTCTCCCAGGACCCCCCTTGTTATTTGCATTCCTCTGTTGATGGGTCTGTCCATTCTGATTATTTGATAGTTTTCAGGGATGGCTATTGAGAGTGCTGGGCCTGCTGCTTCATGCAGCCATGATTCGGTGATTGCTAGGAGGTCGAGGTTGTTGGTGGATAAGGTGTCTGCCATTTCCGTGGCATGGGCCACTAGGTATCTAGCATTATAAGGTGTCTGTTATTTCCGTGTCATGGGCCACTGGGGATCTAGCGTTATAAGGTGTCTGCTATTTCTGTGGCGTGGGCCACTAGGGATCTAGCGTTATAAGGTGTCTGCTATTTCTGTGCCGTGGGCCACTAGGGATCTAGCGTTACAAGGTGTCTGCTATTTCTGTGGCGTGGGCCACTAGGGATCTAGCGTTACAAGGTGTCTGCTATTTCTGTGGCGTGGACCACTAGGGATCTAGCGTTATAAGGTGTCTGCTATTTCTGTGGCTGTCATGATCTCTGCTTCCAAAAGGTCAGGACTCACCCAACTCCCTTGGAAGCAGACCCATAACTCAGATTCCGAGTGCCAACCAGTCCCAATTGGGACCTTTTGGACCCTGTCCTGGCGCCAGTGGCACCAGGCTCATAAATATGCCCAGTCCCAGCGCTGGAAGCGCCGGGCTCATAATGCTTGGGTGGACTTACCTGCAGCAGACCATGCTGCTTACTTATCTGCCAGTTGAGCCTCTGATCCTCTTCTGTTTGGGACTACTTTTCCTGTTGGGTGGGGCAGGAGCCACTCCCTAGGTTCAGAACACTGGAACTCTTCTGGAAAGCAGGAACTCTTTTCTTACCTAGGCGAGGCTGTGGAAGGAGACACCTAAGCACTACAGGAGGCTATTTAAACCACACCCGATGGATGAATCTTGCTTTGCGTTATTCTGCATCCTCTGCAGCAGAACGCTCATCGTGTCTTCTGCATCTGATCCTGGGCCTAAGGGAAAAAGGCTTACCATCCTGAATCCAGTCTTCAGCAACACCTACAAAGACAAGAAAGAACAGGTTAGCACTACGGTCTTCAGAGACAGCGCATCTCTTACCTGGTCCATCGGCTGTCACCAACGCCTCGCACTGCATTCCGGCATCTGAAAGACAAAAGCTTACCAACTCTTCGCACGCTTCGGAGGCCTTCGGCGCTGCATCCCGCATCTGAAAGACAAAATAAGGTGCGTTTAAAGACATTGGGGAACTTTAATACTCACGTGCCATTACTCCTTTCCACATCTAACCCAGTGGGTATTCCGGCACCCTTCAGCAGCTCCGAACTTGTACCTGCAAGATAAAAGGACAGTTAGAGCGCATCGTGAAGCAAGCAACAAGCGCTTACTTACGTGCTTCCAGGCGCTTCTATTCCTCACACGGGTTCCATCCTCAACTCACTTCAGCCCGTCATCCGCCATCGCGGGAACCCTGCAAAATAAGAGACATCATTACAAAAGACTTTTAAAGACATATGAAACTCTCGGAACTTACCGTTCGTGCAGTAAACGACGGACAGCAGTCCTCTGAGGTCAAGAGGCCTGCACCCTTATCCAGTGAAGAAACTGGTTACGGCACCCTGCCCCGAGGCAGATGGAGAGCTCGGCGTTCACTTACCTAAGACATCTTACTCTTCGAGTTAGACATACAGTGCACAGAGGTCCAGCCCAAAGAGCCAACCGGGTGTTACACATCACCTTTGAAGATACGGTATTTGCCCAGTCAAGACCGGCGCCTCTGCGGGAATCAGGTGAGCGTTACAGAACGCAAAGCCTAATGCAAAACTCCCGCCCAGGCGCTATGGAAACCTCGGTTACCGACCAGCTAGCCCAGTTACTTGGGGAACTAAGAGCAGAAGTGCATGCAGCCCGTCAGGAAACGAACGCTCTAAGAAGGGAACTGATTATTTCCAAGGAGCGAACAGACGATCTCGCTAGAGAATTGCTACAGTCACAAGCCGGACAGACCCCATTACCCGCATCAGGGGCAAATCTTCCTTCAACATCCTCTATGAATCCAGTGCAGATCAACCTACCTGGGAATGTACCTCTGGCTCCGCCCGAACGATTTTCTGGTGACCCAAAGAGGTTTGCAGTATTTATTAATCAGTGCCGGTTGCATTTTTTATGCCGGCCAGCAGCCTTTCCAACTGATCAAGCTAAAGTAGCTTTCGTGCTTTCGTACCTTAGTGGCAATGTGGCAGACTGGTCGATCCCTCTAGTTAATCAAGATGATCCGGTTCTCCATGATTTTCAAGCTTTTCAGCTCAGTATGGAAAAACTGTTCGCAAGACATTCACAGGGGCAGGCCTTGGACAATGAGCTTCTTTCGTTGCGACAGTGTAATCAAGACCTTTTGGCTTATATTGCGTCTTTCAACAGACTGATAGTGGAAACTCAATGGCCTGAGGACAAAAGGATTACACTGTTTTATAGAGGTCTACGTGGAGAGCTCAAATATGTGTTAGCCCAAGTAGTGAATCCCCCGCAAGACTGTTCGGACTATATAGACTTAGTCGTTCAAATAGATCACAGACTGCAGAACAGGAAGGCCGATCGTTCCAACTTTGATGCTCGAGTATTTTCCAAACCACCAACTCCTTCCAAGGGAGTAGACTCCGGGGAACCCATGCAAATAGGGGGCCTGAAAGGACCACTAACACAAAAGGAGCGGGAAAGGAGAAAACAGTTGCAATTATGCCTCTATTGCGGAAACTCAGGGCACTTTCTTCGAGACTGTCCGGTGAAACCAGCCAAGAAGGCAGTAAGAGCTGCAGTTACCAAGGTCACAAACTCTGAGCAGGGAAACGACCTCGCCCGACAAGAATAGAGGTCCTCTTGCCGAGCGTTAAAACCAGTTCCGTGACCTCGCATTTCGTGATACCTATGGTCCTCATTAGCCCTGATCATCCGGATCGATTACATGCGATTGAAGCTTACGTCGACAGCGGTGCCATCGGCAATTATGTGGATCATGAAATGGTTTTGAGGATGAATCTAACTCTTTGTCCCAAGGCTGTAAAGGACGTCATTACTACGGTGGATGGTACGGAGATAGCCTCCGGACCAGTAACGCATACCACTCAAGAAGTGACGCTAGTAAGTCAAGATGGACACCATGAGAAGATCGTGTTCGATGTGATCAAGGCCCCTCAGTTCCAGATTATTCTAGGAATACCTTGGTTAGAGAAACACAATCCTCAGATCGATTGGCGAGCAAGAACGGTTCAGTTTCCAGAATGTGTCTCTACTTGTCACCCTCCACCTGGTGTTGCACTGGCAGCAATTTCTTCGGAGACTCCCCAGTTACCTCCCGAATACCTAGAATTCCAAGATGTTTTCCGGAAGGATCAGGCTAACTCTCTACCTCCTCATAGGTCTTATGACTGCCAGATAGACCTGATACCTGGATCTACTCCTCCTTGTAGTAGAATGTATGCCCTCACCGAGCCTGAGAACCTTCACCTCCGACAATACCTGGATCAATACCTAGCGAATGGGTTTATTCGTCCTTCCAAGTCCCCTGCTTCTTCAGCTTTGTTCTTCGTTCCAAAAAAAGAAGGGGACCTTAGAACTTGTATAGATTATCGCGCCCTGAACCAGATCACTGTTAAGAATAGATATCCGTTACCTTTGATCCCTGAGCTCCTGGACCAAGTCAGAAAAGCATGCATATATACAAAGCTGGATCTTAGAGGAGCCTACCACTTGGTACGAGTAAAAGAGGGCGATGAATGGAAGACGGCCTTCCGCACCAAGTATGGGCTATTTGAATATCAGGTCATGCCCTTCGGACTTTGCAATGCCCTGGGCCGCCTTTCAATATTTTATGAACGATGTCCTCAGAGAGCTCATAGATGTGTGTGTTGTTGTTTACATTGACGACATCCTTGTTTATTCTTCATCGGAATCTGAACATCGGAAACACATGAAAATGGTCCTCGAGAGGTTGCGTCAACACAAACTTTTCGCTAAGTTGGAAAAATGTGTTTTCAACGTGACTGAAGTTGAATTCTTGGGATTCATATTATCACCTAGCGGAGTGCGTATGGATTCAAAGAAGGTCGATGCAATTCTCAAATGGCCATCACCATCCTCCGTAAAAGGTGTTCAAGGCATGTTAGGCTTCGCTAACTTTTACCGCAGGTTTATCCCCGAATTCTCTCGAATAGTCCAGCCCATCACCGCCTTGTTAAAGAAAAACAAACGTTTTGAATGGTCTACCGAGGCCGAACAAGCTTTCCAGAATTTGAAGACTAAATTTATCTCTGCACCAATCTTAAAACATCCTCGCCCCGAACTCCCCTACATCGTTGAAACTGATGCTTCGAGCCTTGCCATGGGGGCAGTTCTATCACAAAAGGACCCAGTAACCAATCAGTTGCATCCCGTGGCATTTTGGTCCCGCAAATTCTCGCCTCCTGAGATCAATTACACTATTACTGATAAGGAACTTCTGGCTATCAAGTCTGCCTTTAAGGCTTGGCGGCATTATCTTCTGGGGGCCCGACACACCGTTACTGTGATCACGGATCACCGAAACCTGCAATATTTGAAAACCGCAAAAGCCCAATCCTCTAGACAACTCCGTTGGGCACTATTCTTTGCCGAATTTGACTTCATAATTACCTATCGACCTGGTACAAAAAACGGTAAAGCTGATGCCCTTTCTCGGATGGGAGTGGAAGAACACTTGACCAACCCTAAACCTGTACCTATCATTCCCGAACAAAGAATTCTGGGTGTAATAGCCACACAATCCATAGAGGAAATTAAGGATAAAGCCAGGCAACTTGTAACTCCAGCAGACATACAGAATTGGCATCTGCAGGGAAAGGACTTTGCAGTGAAGGACAACTTATTGTATTTCCAAGAACGATTATACCTGCCCAGCACAGATTTACAGAAAAAGGTAATCTCTTGTTATCACGATTCTTTAATGGAAGGACATCCCGGTATGGCCAAAACCTCAGAAAAGATCAGGCGCTACTTCTGGTGGACGTCTTGGAAAAAAGATATCAGAGACTTTATAATGTCCTGTGGAGTATGCGCCCAAAACAAGAGTCAAAAGGAAAAACCAGCCGGCCTCTTACGCCCTATTGACATTCCACCTCGCCCTTGGCATACGCTTTCTATGGACTTCATCACCGATCTACCTCCATGCTCCGGATACAATACGATCCTAGTAATCGTGGACTTGTTCTCCAAGATGGCGCATTTCATTCCACTCAAAGGCTTGCCAACAGCAACAACTCTGGCCCGAGAATTTGTCGAAAACATCGTCCGACTGCACGGTTTTCCTTCAGTTCTAATTTCGGATCGAGGTAGTCAATTTATTTCTCATTTTTGGCGAAGTTGCTGTCGGTCGGCTCAAATTGATGTGAGATTATCGACCAGTCACCACCCTCAAACCGACGGACAAACCGAGAGGACCAATCAAACTCTGGAACAGTATTTACGCTGCATGCTGCAACAAACTGAAAAAACTTGGAAAGATATCCTTTGGATAGCCGAATATGCCTACAATAACTCTGTCCACTCGGGAACTGGGAAAACCCTGTTTTTTCTTTTATACGGCAGTCACCCTCGAACCTCGGAGTTGGATCCACCCCAAGATCTTGGAACACCAGCAGTAGACTACCTGCATTCTACAATCACCCAAGCCTTTAAGGAAGCCGTTTCTCACCTTCAAAGGGCTAAGGAACAATACAAGAAAGGAGCAGATCAACATCGGAAGGAAGCCCCCCAATATCAAGTAGGAGATCAAGTCTGGTTATCCACCAAATATCTACCTCTAAAAGGACCACGCACATTCAACCCAAGATACCTTGGTCCCTATTCCATCACTACCATAGTAAACCCAGTAGCGGTCAAGTTGGACTTGCCCCCTCACATGAAGATACATCCGGTCTTCCACGTCTCTCTATTAAAACCCGTGCAACCTCAAACCCGACTAACTAAATCTCCAAAACCTATCCTAGTTGATGGAGAACTCGAGTTTGAAGTCAAGAGCATCCTGGACTCCAAGATCTCCAAATCTAAGCTATTTTACCTAATTGACTGGAAAGGCTACGGCCCCCAAGAAAGATCCTGGGAACCTGCAGAATATGTCCACGCTCCTCGTCTAATCAAAAGATTTCATCGAACATTTCCTGACAAGTCCAAACCCCCGGAGAAACCCGGTTTGGGAGGGGCCTTGAGGGGGGGTGCTGTCATGATCTCTGCTTCCAAAAGGTCAGGACTCACCCAACTCCCTTGGAAGCAGACCCATAACTCAGATTCCGAGTGCCAACCAGTCCCAATTGGGACCTTTTGGACCCTGTCCTGGCGCCAGTGGCACCAGGCTCATAAATATGCCCAGTCCCAGCGCTGGAAGCGCCGGGCTCATAATGCTTGGGTGGACTTACCTGCAGCAGACCATGCTGCTTACTTATCTGCCAGTTGAGCCTCTGATCCTCTTCTGTTTGGGACTACTTTTCCTGTTGGGTGGGGCAGGAGCCACTCCCTAGGTTCAGAACACTGGAACTCTTCTGGAAAGCAGGAACTCTTTTCTTACCTAGGCGAGGCTGTGGAAGGAGACACCTAAGCACTACAGGAGGCTATTTAAACCACACCCGATGGATGAATCTTGCTTTGCGTTATTCTGCATCCTCTGCAGCAGAACGCTCATCGTGTCTTCTGCATCTGATCCTGGGCCTAAGGGAAAAAGGCTTACCATCCTGAATCCAGTCTTCAGCAACACCTACAAAGACAAGAAAGAACAGGTTAGCACTACGGTCTTCAGAGACAGCGCATCTCTTACCTGGTCCATCGGCTGTCACCAACGCCTCGCGCTGCATTCCGGCATCTGAAAGACAAAGGCTTACCAGCTCTTCGCACGCTCCGGAGGCCTTCGGCGCTGCATCCCGCATCTGAAAGACAAAATAAGGTGCGTTTAAAGACATTGGGTAACTTTATTACTCACGTGCCATTACTCCTTCCCACGCCGAACCCAGTGGGTATTCCGGCACCCTTCAGCAGCTCCGAACTTGTACCTGCAAGATAAAAGGACAGTTAGAGCGCATCGTGAAGCAAGCAACAAGCGCTTACTTACGTGCTTCCAGGCGCTTCTATTCCTCACACGGGTTCCATCCTCAACTCACTTCAGCCCGTCATCCGCCATCGCGGGAACCCTGCAAAATAAGAGACATCATTACAAAAGACTTTTAAAGACATATGAAACACTCGGAACTTACCGTTCGTGCAGTAAACGACGGACAGCAGTCCTCTGAGGTCAAGAGGCCTGCACCCTTATCCAGTGAAGAAACTGGTTACGGCACCCTGCCCCGAGGCAGATGGAGAGCTCGGCGTTCACTTACCTAAGACATCTTACTCTTCGAGTCAGACATACAGTGCACAGAGGTCCAGCCCAAAGAGCCAACCGGGTGTTACACATCACCTTTGAAGATACAGTATTCGCCCAGTCAAGACCGGCGCCTCTGCGGGAATCAGGTGAGCGTTACAGTGGCGTGGGCCACTAGGGATCTAGCGTTATAAGGTGTCTGCTATTTCTGTGGCGTGGGCCACTAGGGATCTAGCGTTATAAGGTGTCTGCTATTTCTGTGGCGTGGGCCACTAGGGATCTAGCGTTATAAGGTGTCTGCTATTTCTGTGGCGTGGGCCACTAGGGATCTAGCGTTGATCAAGGCTCCAGATATAGTGGTAGTGTTGTGTGTGTCCTGGATTGTTATAGGGATGAGTTTGGGCTGGGTGGAGTTGTGGCAGGGTGTGGTTTGGTTCGGACGGGTTTTAGTGTGTTGCGAGGTGGGTCTCTTGTTATGGCAGATGGGCTCGTAGAGGCGGGGTAGTCTGGCTCGTAGCCTGGTGTTTCTTTCTGTGGTTGGACAAGGTGCATTTACATGACATTACATTTCATTTGTTATGCGCGCTATTGACCCTAGGGCATAAAGGCGCAGACAACGAAAAGACATACAACACAAATGAGGACAGGCTTAGAGGTGAGGATCAGAGCATCCTCAGTAAATTATTCCACTATTCCCTGTAGTATGATGCAGTCTATTGGAGAAATCCGTGAGTACAGTAGGTCAAACAAATAAGAAAGTCTTCAGTTCCTTCTTGAAGGATGCGAGGGAATAGTGACTCCTCAAGCTGATAGGAAGATTATTCCACATCGCGGGGGCCTTCACCATGAATGCTCCCTTTTCCGCCTTCATTGTTTTACATCTTGGCTGTATGATTTGATTAGTGAAGTCAGATCTCAAAGATCTTACATTACTCTTTGAAATTATGTGCTGTTGTAAATATTCAGGCATTACTTGTAGCCGGCATTTGAAAACTATAACCAGTACTCTAAAATTAATCCTGGCTTCAATAGGTAGCCAGTGTAATGAGCGTCTGGCCACAGTTACATGGCTATGCCTTGGGAGTCTAAGAACAACTCTGACCGCCCAATTCTGTGCTACCTGCAATCTTTGCAGCTCTCTTTTGTTGATGCCCAGCAGGAGGTTACAACAATAGTCCAATTTAGCACCTATAATTGCCCTGGCTATGGTCTCAGCGCTTTCCTGCGAGATCATTGGCCTCAAATGAGCCAAGAGTCTGATATAATAGACTACCCCTGCCACCACTGATGAGACATGAGCTTTCATGCTTAAAGTCGAGTCGAGAGTTACTCCTAAAATTTTTGTTTTTGATAAGGGAATAATGATGTCCTCCCCCAATTTAAAGGAGCTATATTCTTGACTGAACTTACTAATCGCCTCAGAGCTGCCGACTATTATCAGTTCAGTCTTACTGCGATTAAGAGCTAGAAAATTATCCAACATCCATTTTTCAATGAGGGCAAAAACTCTATTCACCTCCGCCTCATCCTTTTTGTGATGTCCTGATAACTTGATAACACATTGAGTGTCGTCTGCATAATTAGAGAACACGACCCCCTCCTCCTGTAACATGAAGAAGAATGGGGTCATGAACAGGTTATACAGAAATGGGGACAAACTTGCCCCTTGTGGGACCCCATAAAGAACGGAAAGTGGATTAGCTTCAGCGGAGGCCGAGCAAACTCTACTTGCAGGGTACATAGTTATGGCAGCAGTAAAAATGGCAAGGTGTAATAAAGGTATGAGGAGGTACAGTAGGGTGGCTGTTTGGCTCTTACTAAGGTACATTGTACGATTTTGATCTGGGATCAGCAACAGTAGTGTGGTGCGACTATTGTATAGCAGGGCTATTCTGGCTACAGTGATAGTAGGAGGGTACAGTGACTAGCATCAGGTAGGGTCTAGCGGCTACTGTAGCAGTAGCAATAATAGTCTGGTGCCAGCTAGTATAAAGTAGCATTAGGTAAGTCACAAAGTGTAGGCATGATGGGCGTAGCAACTAGTGTTAGCATCATGCGAGGTACGTCAGTTGTCAAGGGACATGGCTGGAGTGTGGCAGCATTCATGTATATTGGTCGCAGTGGTATGATATAGTAAGTTGGCAATCGGTAAGATACAGCAATGACCAATTAGTGTAAGGCAGGACTAGTGTAGTAGTAGTCCCGATAATGAGGCACTGCATTATAGAGGATCAATATAGCAGGTGGAAATTAATGTATTGGCACTGGTGTAAGACAGTGCTGGTGTGGGGATAGCAGCGGTCGTGCTGCACGTTTAGCATGAGGAGCATCTGGTCTGGTGAGGTAAGGTGCAATACAAGGTAGAATACAGGTGAGCAGCGTTTAGGGTTCACAGACACACTTTCAGAGTTTGTAGGTGTGCTTAGCGAGGTGCCCACAATGGGGTTTGTGAGGGCGGCGGCGAGCGGAGTGCTGCGCTGCAGTAGTTGTTGATCTTGCACGTGGGGGGTGACGTACGGGAATGGTGTAGGGCTAGTGGCCCTGGGCACGAAAGGCACCAGACAGGCGCATGACAGGCCCACAGCTCTCGCTCCCCCTGGAGGTGCTGGAGCCCTCCCACACTGCAGGAGCAGTGCCCGATGTCCAGATGAGTCCTGGGGAGCAACACCAGCCTTAAGGTAGGCCGTGGGGCTTTCCCAGCTGCCTACCCACACCTGCAGCCTTTTTATCACGGAGCCCGAAAAATCGCCATTCTGCAGTGCAAACATCCACAAGTGCGCTTGCAGCATTAAGCAGATTCGAAAATCTGCTAAAATCGAATTTTACCTATCTTTTACCAACGGCCGCCATTGCCTGCCATGAGGACCTGGCACTCCAAAATGGCCGACCCCTGCAACCTACTCTTAACTCAGCACAACTTCCCCACCTCTGCCTGGTAGCTCGTCGTGATTGGGCAACCTGCCCTTCTTGGGAGCCTATCCCAAGCTGGCAGGCAAACGCCGGCCCACCAGCAATGGCACACCTTCCAAGGCACGAAGCCTGTCATGCGCCTGTCTTATTGGTTCTACTATCTATAGGACTCCAGATAACTTGGTCCATTGTGATTGGGCAGGTTATAACCCTAGACATGAATCCCCGTTTTAATTAGCAGCATGCAGAATGGACACCCATGTGCCTGGTGTCCCAAGTTTCACCCTGCCTCCCTTCCATCAATCAGTGTTTTAGGGCGATGTGTCAATTAGTTGGCTAAGGATGGCCTCGAAACTGTAGTATCTTATCGGGAAAAGTTATGGCATCCTCGGGTCCTGGATGACATCAGGCGGTGGTACTTCTTCGCGCCTTGCTGGTCACGTGTTAGTTCACCATGAATCTGCTTCAGTTGCCAGCTTTTAGTGCATTTAATTCTGTTTCAGCGTCTCCACCTGCATGGGCCCCCCTTATCTTGACCTTCATGAGGCAGGCTGGTATGCTCTGAAGTTTGAGTCTTGTTAGCTGACGCTCTCCTCCCTTTCTCTGGTTGACCTCGATTTCCTAGGCATGAGCCGCTCTTTGTTGAGTTTCGATTCCGCTCCTTCTCTTGCCTTTGGCTGGGTTACGAAACTTGGCCTGTCAGGCCTCTGGCCACCTGGGTACATTTCTGCTTTTACAAAATGGAGTCGCACTTGTATAATGTGCCTTATTGAGGTAGATATATGGTTGGCGATTGCCACTCTATCTTCTACTAAGCATTGCAAGCAGTATCGATTTCTTAGCATCTTGCGTTTCAGGCCTATTTACACACGTTTAACAGGTCGGTTGCTTCCATATTGTCTCGTAGCACCGTTTCCTTACATTTTAACATTGTCTCTTCTCTGTGTCCATTACATTTATTTTCGTAGTTACTCACACTGGCTTGCTTGTCTTCGATAGCCGCTTTTGTTCATTCACGAGTCTGTTCAGGCCCTTGTGTCATTTCCACTGGCCTTCCATTAAGGCTTTTGGGGTCTCTTCGTGGACCGTATGTATGTACTCCTCATTTCGTATCAGCGACTGGTATGGCTGTCTGATAGGGTACCGTGCTGCCCAGGGTTGTCTGGTTATGGGTGCTTCAACAGGTATGAATCTTCTGATGTATACTGGGCAGAGGCCCAGTGCAGCTCTTTGTAGGTTCATTTGCTCTTCATACGTCACATACCTTGGGGAGTACGCTCCTGATACCTCGAAATGAGGGGAAGGGGTGCAGGCCATGTCTGGGACCTCCTCTACACTCCCCCCTCTGGTGGGTTCATCGACCACTTCTGCAACCTCCTTTGCATTTATTTCTTTTGATTCTTCAGTGTCATGTTCATTGTCTTCAGGGTTCGTACATGATGGTGTGAATGTGTGAGCCTTTGGAGTCCATATTTGTATCACTCCCTTCAAACTCCCTGCTGCTTTTACATGTTCGTCTATGTTCCAGGTCATTAGCTGACATTGTCCATTTGGGCTTCAGTAGATCTATTTTCCTTCATACCTTCTTCGTTTCTTAGGGTATGTGAACCTTGTTCCTTCTGGCGCAAATTTGCTGGCTTTCACAAAGTCTCTTATTTCTTCATCAGTCAGGTCTCTGGGTTTCCATCCTGGTTCGACATCAACCATTATTTTCATCCCTATGGCTTTCTTCACAGTTTTCTGGCACTGTGTAATGATTATCTTGATAACACAGGATCCTAGCAATACCATTGCTAGTATAGCTCTCAGAAACTTGAATATATCTGCCATCCATTGTGGGACCCACAAGAATAGGTCTCCAAACCAGCTGTCATCGTCCACTTCATCACTTTCATCGATCATCTGGTTTTTCAGGTTTGTCAACATGCTTACGGCCTCTGTTAGGGTTCCGTTTTCTTCATCGTGTGATGGTACAAATGTGCAACATGATTCTCTGATTTTTGCACAAACACCTCCATCCATTGCAGTGATCATGTCAAGCACATATCTGTTTTGGAGGGTCATCAGTCTGATTGCTCTCAGCTCTTCTTTGATCGCGTTGAATCCTTTTATAGTGGTACTGATGGTCTGCAATAACTCCCATCTGGTTATCTGCAACCATTTAGCATTCACTCCAATTTGGATGTGGGGCAGGAGTAGTGTTGTGAATACTGTTGAGGTGAGGCTGAACAGCCTGTGTTCGTACGGGATTGCATGGAATGCCTCTTCTGATTTGGGAGAAAAGTAATTTTCCCTCCTCATCCTGGATACCAGTTCCACAGATCTCCTTCTTCTTAGATGAGCATCTGCTTTCAGGAAACTGTCCAACTTCAGGTCATTCTTAGGGATCACTAGCGCGGGAACGTGGATGTTCACTAGTGTGCATATGCCTCCCCAGTTTTTTGGCAGCCTTATGTATGCCTTGGATCCACACGCCCAGTAATGGTCCATGATAACTGCGGTTCCTTGTGTCATTCCTGGAGCTTCAAAGATTCTTCTGCAGTTTACATTCTCTCCCATCTTCCTTGTGCCATTACTTCTGAAGCATATTTTCGGGCTTTCCAGTGGTACTATTTGCAGGGGTCCTCCTCTATCTTCGACCCATGTCAGCAGTTTTACCAACCTTGGCCACAGAGGTTTGCACAGTTTTTGAGAGTTTTCCATTGCTTCTTTGCAGGCTCCAAGGACCATCCAAACTCGGCAGATCACTACTCCTTCTTCCCATCCATTTGGGGTAACCACTGTTCACCAGATCTACATTTGGCCTCTGTTCTTCCAGATTTGTGCCTCTTATGCAGTTTTTCCTTGGATATTCAGTCTCGGGTTTGTCACCCATCGTGTCCCTGATCCTTTGACGTCAGGATTTTCGTATCGGATCACGTGATTCCGGTGTGCGCCTTGTTTCTTGTTCTAACGTCCTGGACGTAGCCATCTTCATCAGGGTAGTCCTTTTCAGTGGCCCATATCAGTGAAGCGTCTCTTCCCATAAATTATCCTCTGGTGTTGCACATGGCTACATGTGACATACATGTGCTGTAGGGACATCAATTTCTACGGCCACGAAGATCTTGGATTTTCCCATGCTGTATGGTAGTAGAGCACAGACAAAGCATTCTCCTTCCGACTGTCTTCGTCCTACTTCCTTCATGTGCTGGTACCATATGTTGTTTCCGAGATGGGCTGCACTGTCCGGGTAATCGTTAAGTTCATTGTTATCTTCGTGCAGGCTTCTCTTGATTCTCAGCGTTCTTCTGTAGTTTGCTATGACTATGTCTCTAAATGCGTCTGTGCTGCTTTTCCTCTCTGGGTGTCTCAGTGGAGCAGGATGCCTCGACTGCATCGCTGTGGTAGGAGAAGGTTTTGTGTTTCCTTTCCTTCCCTTTTGTATGTTGTCAAAGACTTCCTCTAACCGCCATTGGCTCCCCAACCTCCCAACGCGTGGTCGTGTTGTAGGCCTGAGGCTTGTTCCTTGCGCTGGAGCAGGTGTGGTTGCTGTTATAGTCTCTATAGTCCTGCCTTTCAGCTCCTCGTGCAGTTTCTTTGCTCTGACTATGAAAGGCAACAAATAGTCTATCAGCATTTGTGTTTTCTCTGTGAATTCCTTCGTGGCCACTTCTGTTCTTTTGAGGGATTTTGTTATGCCCTCTCTCTCTAGTGTTTCACTTGGCTCCTCTTGGGTACTTCCACTGGTTTCTGGAACAGATTGCTCGGCAGGCAGTCTTCCCTTCTCTGCTGCCTTCGTTGGAGGCTCTGTAGCCATTGGCACTTTCCCTTGTCTGTATGCATCCTGTGTGTGGGTGCGTGCAATGGTCAGTGCAGCATTTTCATTCATTCCGTGCTGACCCTGTCTCCAGCTTTTCTCTTCATTTGTTACCTCAAATGTGTCTAAATCATTGCTCATTACATTTAAATTTAGTTAGTTATTTTTATCATCAGGTTTTCTTGGGACTGGAATGACTATATAGGGTCTGGGTGCTTTCGTAGGCCCCAGATGTTCATTATCTGGTGGGTGCACTGAGATTGGGACACTTCGTGCACAAGACCTCTGCGATGACAGTCAGCAGCCGCTTGATTACTTTTTTGTTAGCTGGATCTTGAATAAAGTCTGTGACACTGGCTCCTCTCCCTATGAGAGATGGGTATGATAACACCACGAGTTGGAAATAGGTTACCACATCCTACTTGAGACTTCTGCTGGAATGGACCATAAATTCTGTGAACAAAGTCTCGATACTGATTGCTTCAGGATTCTGTGTTACACTCTCAGGCAATGGCCCTCATTACGACCCTGGCGGAAATCGAAAAACGATGGCGGAAATGCAATACCGTCATCGAATAGCGCTCGGTGCGACTATGACCCGTCACCGCAAAGTACGAAGCCATTAGCGACACCGTAGTGAACGCCAACGCTAACTGCACCAAGCACGCGCGCGCGCGCCATGCCAAACCGCAAACACCACCATGGCGCAAGGGTACGCCAATTCCGACCCTAGCAGACATGTACCTAACGCCATCAGGCATGGCGTAATGTACCATTCCGCCATGGCGAGAAGTACGGCATCGCGAATCAACCGTAAACGGCCCCACTGAGTGCCTGTACACCGCTCCCTGCCCACAAAGTACAACTCCCCGTAGGTGCAATGAAGCCACAATGCAACCATTGAAATGTACAAGTCACCCATGCATGGCAACGAACAAAAGAAACACAAGAGGGGCCAATGGGAGCTGCAGGGCACAGATGGCACGAATACAGAAGCCATCCCAATGGACATGACCACAGTCCCCCACCAAGAAACGCACGCAAACACAGGCACCTGTGACCAGCAATATTCCGAAAATCACATCATTCCACCAGTCCACCTGGCTGACCGGCATCTGTTACACAAAACCCAATCCCCCGCCCCTGAGCATGACAACATTCAAACAGTCATATTGGCAGCCCCCATCCCTGACCTCACTGGGCTTCGTAGGCAAACGCGCCCAGCACAGTACCACGCAACTAAACCCCGAAGCTGGAACCCAATGCAGATCTCCTCACAATACATCGCCCCCCAAATAGGCATATGCCACATCACATGCAAAGAAAAACGCTACACGGGCCAAATCAGAATAGAAATTTTATGCACATCAAAGTCACCAAGCCCATACAGCCATCAGGCCATGAACTCCAAAACACTAATCACCATTGTGGGCTGCTTCCGCAAGAAATGACCAGCCACTACCTGTGTGTCGCCCTGTTCCCCCATGGTACACAGAGCCACATTCACGTACGAAAAGGCAACATGGAAGCGCACAGAACCGCAGGGCCGTCCCAATGGGGAGGCACTAGTCCAGCTGAAAGGCCGAAATGTTGCTCCGAGCCACCAGTACTGCGTAAGGGCATGTGGGCCATTGGCGATCGTCCCATAAGATCGTAATGCTGCTCCACTGATTAACACGAAGCAGCAGGTGTCGGGAGTAAAATCCATCTGCAGGAGTGGCATACAGATGGCAGTGGCAAAAGGGGAGGAGATACCTGTCAACCAAAAGAAAAGAAAAAGAACAGAATGGCCATCAGAACTACATTCGAACAACTCACTTCAATGATCACACGAAATCCACAGCCATATGCATGCTAGCCCACTCAAAAGGATCATCACCACCCCAAAACCACTTGCGACTCATAACCATCTATATCGAGGTGCAAACACCATCACAAACGAGTGTACCTGTGCATGCGTCTGTCAAAACAGATTCCATCAGATGGGAATGTTAACGTGCATGGACACAAGTGTCTGAGGGCGCCTCGAGACAGGGAGGGCTCAACAAGGCCAGATAGACGATGGTCCCACTATGGCAGCCCTGCATCACATAGCGTAGGGGAGGCGGATAGATCCCAAGAAGCCCTGTACATGGCAAACTCTGTATCAAATCACCTGCCCATGCATCCATTCATCATTCCCTCATCCCGGGATCAAAACGCCTGAATAATTACTCACATAACATTAGAAACATCCATTGAGTCTGTGCGTTATGCAGCCTGCTAAATCCACAGTGCCCCAGGCCGTAATTCCAGTGTTGTGAAGTAACATGTATTTGGGAACGGACGGCCTCATCGCCCACGTAGCTATTGCGCATCCCAAACTATTCATATCAATCATTGCTCCCTCGCCATGGGCCCTGTCTCAAGGACATAGAACAATAGAACGTTATATTTGCAGTCAGACCTGTGGGCATCTCCTCGCCGCTAGCTGGAAACCGAAAGCGCCGCCCTTCGAATTCCTCATTTGCAACATCACGTCGAAAAGGCATCTGTGGCCGTTTGAAATCACTAATTATTCCATCGAGTGCGGCTGTGTGTGAAAATGGCAACTGCCTTCACCCACAAATGGGACGCCCCGCCCGTCGTTGCAACTCGGTACAGTGATGCATGAGGGCCCACCGTTACTCGAGTACTACGTTCCACTGACCCTTCACAAGTCTGTTCGCGACTGCACAGATAGTATGGGAAACAATGGGACCACAGCAGAATGAACATATCAACCAATCTTACACGGCCATCGGGTACAAATACATGATTGCAATAGCAAGATACAATTCCCCGATTTGCAGCGTTGTGCGCGGGACGTGCTCGGCCAAAGGGGAGAGCAGTTTGCACAGGTGGAATCAATCACCACAGGTGGAGGCCATACAGCCTGAAAACACATAAATTGCACAGCCAGTCTCCTCCCACAACCACACCGAAATGCTACCGGCAGGACTCGCGATGTTGGCCCTGGGGGACCTGATAGCACTGCAAGTGCTCCGACTCCAAGAAGAAGACGAACACCAACTACAACCAGCCGCACGGAGGAGACGCAGGAGGAGGAGGAGGCCAAGGCAGGGCCAGCAAGGCCCACCAGCACAGCCACTACCACCACACAGGCAGCCCGCAATACCACGCCTCCGAGCACATCCGTTCAACCTCACTGATGAGCAGATCCACACCCTCTACCGTCTGGACCGGGACACCATAGCCGCCATTGTGGACATGACACAGGCTGACCTTGTCAGCATGATAGATAGCCCAACCGCCATCCCACCCCTACTGAAGGTGGTGTCTGTACTACACTTCCTGGCCACAGGCACCTACCAGCACACAGTCGGACAGTTGCATGGCATTTCTCAGCCACTGTTCTCACGGACACTATTGCAAGTGCTCGATGCCCTCCTGCAGCACGCAGACGACTACATCTCTCTACCACGCTCGGAGCAGGAAATAACCAACACAAAAGTGGGATTCCATGCACTTGCCGGCATACCGGGTTGCATTGGTGCCATCGACTGCACCCATGTTGAATTGGTCGTCCCACATGCCATGGAGGCCCAGTACCGCAACCGAAAACAATTTCATTCCCTGAATGTACAAATGGTGTGTGACTCCAACAGGATCATTACACATTGTTGTGCCCGATTCCCTGGATCAACCCATGATTCTATGGTCTTGAGGAACTCTACAATACCACGCTACATGGAGCGACACGCAGGGAACAGATCCTGGCTACTCGGTGAGTCTCATTACATGCATGATGATGTGGGGTATGTGAATTGGCAATGACCTGGCAGGAAGGGGGGGGGGGTGTGCGTACGTATCAATGGCATTCCACATCATACGTTTCTCGTCCACATACAGGTGATGCTGGATATCCACTGAAGAGATGGCTCCTCACACCAGTCCGGAACCCACGGGACCAGCATGAGGAGGACTACAACCATGCCCACTCACGTACCCGTGTAGTCATAGAACAGGCATTCGGCCTACTGAAGGGCCGTTTCCGCTGCCTCAGCAGGTCTGGCGGGGCACTCCTGTACCGCCATGAGAAGGTTGCAAAGATGGTCATGGCATGTGTCATGCTCCACAACATGTGCGTACGTAGAAATGTGCCCATGCCCCCTGACGCAGAACTGCAAGCACCTGATGATGGTCATGATGAGGGTGGGGATGTGGCAGCACCTCATGGAGTCTGCGAGGCACCGGAGGCCCGTGACATTCGTCAGCATCTCATTGATGTATGCTTCTAGCACTCACGCCTGGTGGCTGATACATGGACACGGGACTCGTGGCACTGCGTGTGTCTGGGACATGCACAATATGGACTGTACGCCTATGATGGCCTAGTACACAAAGATCAATGTCCACACTTCTCATTGGTTGATCGTGCACTTTTTATGGCATATGTGATATAATGTTGAACACCCTATCGACCCGCCACCCAAGTGAGCCCAACACACCCCCTCCACCCTCCTACCTCCCCCCCGAACACCAGTGTCCAAAGATGCTCATTGTCAGTGGGCTGTCGCTATTGCATGCCCCCTCTGCGGGTATCAGGGGCACCCCTGCCTGTGGAGCGCAGGTTCCTTCCAGATCTACGTTGGGGGCTGCCCTGGACGGAACTTGCAACGGATGATGTGTCTGCCTGCTCACGTCCATGCATGTCCCTAAGGGTTTGCGAGAGCTCAGTGAGCACACGGCGCACTGCGGCAAGTTCGGCACATACGTCTTTGGACGTCGCATGCAGTTCCCCCCTCAGGCTCTCGGTGCTTCTCTCAATTTGTGCCCTTAGCGTCTCTGTACCTCTCTCCATTTCTGCCCTAAGTGTCTCAGTTGATGTTTCTATGTCTGCCTTAGTGCCCCCACATTCATCGGCATGGTCCTTGAGGAGTGTGGCCAGTTGCTGCTGTTGTTCGATCAACTGGTCGAGGGACTGTTGCCTCTGCTGGGCCATGGCCATTTGCGGGGGTGTCACAGAGGGGCTGTTGTCCTCATGTTGCCTTGCCACAGGGCTTGTGGGGGATGGCCAGTCGTCGTCTTGTGGGTGCCCCTGCGTGGTATCCTCATGTTGTACGGGATGGGACAGACAGGGGGATTGGGACAGGTCATGGATGGATCTGACTTCGGCATCCCCGTTTTCTGTGTCCGTGCATGCTGCCATCAATGGGGTGTCACCTATGGTGCTGCTGCCACCAGAGGCAGTGCCTTCTGTGGCATCCATTGGGGGGACCTGTGGTGGTGGTGTTGTGGGCATGCTGGCTGCTGGGGTGCCTGTTGATGTTCCCTCCTCTGTGCTGCCACCTGATTTGTGCTGCTGCCGTGTCTTGATGCGTGCAGCTGAGGTGGAGGGTCTCTGGCCGTTGGTCTTGGCCCTCTTTGCAGGTGTGCTGGTAGGGGTGTCCTGTAGCTCGTCGTTTGGATCGGACCCTGTGGTGGAGTAAAGGAGGGCGAGGGTTATTGATGGGTCTGTGGGAATTGGAATGGCATTGTATCACATGCTTTGGGGTGGTACCTGAGGGTGATTTGGGTCGGGGCCTTGGAGGTGCTTTCATTTGTGTGTGGAGTGAGGGTGCAGTTGTTTGGCAGCCTGCAGTTAGGGTGTGCCTGCTGCACGTGTAGTGCGTGTTTTAGGCGTTTTTAATTATTTATGTATTTATTGAGGGTTTTAACGTGCGCTATCAGGCCGATGTGTGTGGACGTTCTCCTGGACATGTGTTTCTGTTGCACTATGTGGACGCATGGTACTTCACATGGATGGACTGTGTGGATTTGGCATTGTTTTATCTGGCCCACCTACCTGAATCTTCGGATGTCTGCACTCCTTTCTCCATCCCTCCGACTCCCTCTATGCTCTCCATTCCGATGGTGGAGGCACAGATTTCTTCCCAGGGGGTCAACTTGATGGGTGATTCAGGACCTCCCCCGGTGGCTGTGGCAATGTTGCGGTTGGCAGAGAGTATGCTGCGGACGCGTATCCGCAGGTCGTCCCATCGCTTGCGGCATTGCTGTGGGGTGCGGGGTGCGGTCCCCACCGCACTTACCCGCTGTGCCACCAGAGCCCATATGGCCTTCTTGTTTGCAAGTGCCGTCCTGGTCATTTGCGTGCAGAAGACGACGGCAGCATTCTCCTGGAGGGTCTCTGTTAGCACGGTGAGTTCCTCACGGGAGAAGTGGACCTGCCGCTTGCGGTCGCACGCTTTCTTCGCTACTTTTCCCATTTTTCTTGGTTTCGCTAGGGTGGTTGACGGGTTGGGGTGTGTTTCAGGGTAGTGATTTTAGTGGTTGTGTGGTTTTAGTGTTTTTATAGGTGTACGCCGGGATGTTTCCCGTTCCGGGCCCGTGTTTTAACTTCCGTTTCCGTATATTTCCGGTCACCGTACTTTCCGGTAGGCGCACACTGCGGTGACCGCTAAGAGGGGTGGCGGTATTGCACCTAGGGCGCCGTACGGCGGCGGTGTGGGCCGTTTTGGGGTCATTTCCGCCATCGCGGACTTTGCACTTCCGCCGTGGCGTGGTGCTCGTGCCCGATGGGTCGGAATGGGCCGCACTTTGCTCCTTCGTGCAATGGCGGAAACGCTATTTACGCTGTGGCGCTCCGGTCAGTCGCTTTCCGCCAGGGTCGTAATGAGGGCCAATGTCTTATTTGCAGTCTATCAGAGTCTTGATTCTTTGTACTAATTGGGCATGTCGTGCTTTCAAAAGTTCATTTTATCAATGTTGTTGTGGCTTTGGATGTGCTTCTTTTTTTCCTGCAACTTGGATGTACAGAGTGTTCATTATGTCCTTATTCCCCCTTTGCTTGGGGAACCTGTCCAGTTTTATGCCACAACTTGCATCCGGGTTCTTTGTCTTGGTTTTCCTGCTCATGCGTCCTTCTTCCTCGCCATGGATCTTGTCTGCACGTGCTGAGGTTCTTCCCCGTTGTCTGTGGTTTCTTCGCAGTTGGATGCAGCTGGAGGGTTCTCACCTATATACGGTTTAATGTCATTTATGAGGATCCATGCCCTTCTGCCCTGGAGCTTGACGGCAGAAGGGGTGCAGTCCTCTACGATGAACGGGCCATTAAATATTGGCTCGTCCCACCTCTTCCTGGTAAAGTTCTTCACAAGCACGGTGTCACCAGGGAAGACGAGGGGCGCATGTACACCTTGCTTGGTGTCTGCTTCAGCACTCCCTGCTGTGTTTCGTGCTGCGCCGTCCCTTTTTACCGTCACTGCAGCTGGCCTGTAATGACAGAGGCACTGGATGTCATACAGCTTAGGTAGTCCTGCATCTCTGTTCCCAGAACCTCCATAGTCGGCTGGGCATCACATCTAGCTCTATCTCGGGGGGTAAGAGGGGTCCTCATCCTTCTGCCTGTAACTATCTCGTGCGGCGTGAGATGATGGTCGGAGCCAGGTTGGTTCCGAAGTGCATACACTGCCAATGGTAGACAGTGCAGCCATCCCTTCTTTAATGTGAGCTTCAACTTGGCTATCCTCTCCTTAAGCAAGCCGTTGATCTGTTCACATATCCCATTCCCCTCAGGATGATACACCGACGAGAACTTGTGCTTTATACCAAGCAACAAGCTAATCTGTTCGAAAACTGAATTTACAAAGTGAGCCCCGTTATCTAATCTCATTACTTCGCACACACCCCATCTAGGGAATACTTTCCTCACTAGGAACTTGGCAGCACAGGTAGCGTCTGGGTGTGTACAGGGACCTGCTTCTATCCATCTAGAGAATGGACACACCACCACAATTAAATACCTGTACCCGTTGCACACTTGAATCATGTCGACATAGTCGATATGCAAGTGCTGGAATAGCCCATTCGGTCTGGGGATGATCCCTCTCACTACTTTTAGGGTGTGCCCAGCGGTGAATTGCTGGCAGATTATGCAGTTCACCGTAAAAAATGCAACATGCTCCGCTAAATTCGGTGTGAACCAGACTTCTGCGAGCGTTGCAGCCAGGTTTTCTTTTGACATGTGAATAGGGTAGTGCAGTTGCTCTAACGCTACTTTTAGAAGGGCGACAGACATTACTGGTTTACCAGTGCTGTCTTGCCTCCACAACCCGTCAGAGGGGTTTAAAGAACACCCTCGACGTTTCCACAAATTATTCTCCTCCTGAGGTGCCTCCCATGGAGCTCCATTAGCTGAGTCTGCCCCATATTGCTATAGGCTTCTGGTGTGGCTCGCGCTACCATCATCCGCTCATGGGTATGTGCCACCTCCACATCCATGATTGTTTCATTCTTGTATGCCATGCACTTGGCTTCCGTGTCTGAATTATGATTTCCACGTGACACGAAATCCGTCCCCTTGGTATGAGCGGCGCATTTCACGACCGCTATGCCCACTGGGAGCTGTAGTGCTTTTATCAGCCTGTCCAATAAGGCTGCATGTTGCACTGGCGTGCCGTCTGCTCGGAGGTAGCCCCTCGTTTTCCAGCGCGCTAGACCTGCATGTACTGTGGACGTCACATAGGCTCAGTCACTGTACACAGTTACTTCCTGGTCTGCCTGATTCTCAATGGCGAGTATCAGTGCCAGCAGTTCTGCAGCTTGCGCAGAATAGTGAGAGGGTATTCGCGCACTGACGAGTACTCGAAACTCTCCATTCGCTAGGTGTTTTACCACGGCCACGCCTGTATACCTTGGTCCGTCTTCTTGGTCGATTCTCGAAGAACCATCAATGAACACGATTTCGCCACCTGCCAGGGCATTTTCCTTTACCCTGGGGATTTCATCATAGAATTCCTCATAATTTGCACAGTCATGTATAGTTTCTCCTTCTGCGACTGGCTCAGCTATGAATGTAGCAGGGTTCACAGTTTTACATCAAACTATTTTGATCGATGGGTTAGAGATAATCACCTCATAGGCGGATGCTCTCTGAGATGTCAGTGTGCCCTTTGGCTTCTCTAGTATGGCGAACAGCGAATGTTCAACCTACAATGTCATGGAGCCCCCCATCACAATGGATGACGCCTTTTCGATAGCGAATGCGGCAGCAACTATATTTTGTTCACATGGGAAGTGGCCCTTCATGGCCGGGTCCAGACTCCCGCTGTGATATGCTAGGGGCTTGTACCCCAGCGGCGTTCGCTGCGCGAGCACTGCCGTCATAAAATTGCCATTGGTATGTGAGAACAAATAGAATTCCTCTGCATAATTAGGAATTCCGAGAACTGGGGCCTTACAAATTGCCCCCTTGAGTTCTGCAAACCCTTTCTCCATTGCCTCAGTCCATTCAATTTCTCCTTTTGTTGCCTGTGCTTTTTTCAAAGCCTGAAGCAAGGGCTTGGTATACGAGCTGTAGTCAAAGACCCATGCTCTGACATAATTGCACAGACCTAAGAAGCTCTGCATTTGTTTTATCGTGCGCGGCTTGGCCATGTTCATGATAGCTTCAGCCCTTTCTGGGGTTACCTTTTTTCTCTCATGAGAGATTAGTTGCCCTATGTACAACACCTCCTGTTGACAGTACTGCAACTTTTCCTTATTAACCTTGTATCCCTTCTCAGCCAGTATAGTCAATAGCTGGACAGAGTCGCACCTGCATTGCTCTTCAGTGGTGCTGCAGATCAGAATGTCATCTACATACTGCAAAACAACACTGTCCACCGCAATATTGCTCAGGTCCATTTGCAGGACTCTGTTGAAAATAGACTGGGACTCGCAATACCCCTGTGTCAACCTCGTACTTTTCAAGCGCATTTGTCTGAACGTGAATGACATCAGGTCTTGTGAGTCACGGTGCAGTGGAATTGAGAAAAACGTGTTTTTCAAATCGATCACCGTGAAATATTTTGCCTTTGTGGGTATGTTACACAGTATTGTGGATAGATTAGAGACTAGAGGGAACTCGGCTTCAACAACATCGTTTAGTGTTCTTAAATCTTGGATTAAACGCCAGGACCCTCCCTTTGATTTTTTGAAAGGGTAAATCACTGTATTGCAAGGTGATTCTGATGTTACTAGGATGCCCTGCTCCATCATGGCGGAAATTGTCTTCGCTATCCCTTCATCTGCTTCTCTGGACATGGGATATTGTCACGCTCGTGGTAAAATTGCTCCTGGTTTCAGTTTAATTTTCTCTTCACCTGCCCCCTTCAGGAGACCTACGTCATAGGGCCCTGTAGTCCATACTGCGGCAGGCACTTGGGCCATGTCGTCATCAAAGTATTCTGGACGTACCAGCGTCAACATCATTCTCTGTGGCACCTCCCGTTTGATCATTTTGACCCCAAATGTGAGACTTACTTCTACTCTTGTCTCCTCTAGGTCAGGGTGCTCTTCGAACAGATCGTCATCGGTGACGTCAGTCACTCAATGCCCTTCTTCGATGGTGATAATCACACACCATTGTCTGGCTTCGTCATCATATCCTTCGACCAATACCACTTTCCCTCGCAATGTGGCAGATTGTATCATTAAGGGAAATACTTGTCCCTCCTCTTCGTGCATAGGTATTCTGGGGCTGAATAAAAACTCATCAGGTGTCCTCATAATTCTATCTGCGAGGCCTGGCTATCCCGTCATAAGCACTGGCATGCCATATGCAAAGACTTCTGGCTCTAACGGTACAGCTCTCATGGCTATACGTCCTGAGTATGCACTGATCATTTCGCACACGTTTGAATAATGCATTCCTGGAGTGGAGCACACTATACCATTCTCGGTAAACGAGATGGTCATGTTTAATTTAGTCATCAGGTCTCGGGCCAGAATATTTACTGGGGTCTGACGTGAATATAATAGGGGTGCATGAATTTCACTCTCTCCCACTGAGACTGGGAGTGCATCTGTAAAGGGAACTCTACTATGAGCTCCTGTGAAAGTCTGAGTATCTATAGCCTCGCCGGACAAGGAAAATGTGCCCTCTCGTATGCACGAGCGCATTGCACCCGTGTCAACTAAGAAGGAATATTCTTTACCCCCTATGACGACATTCACCCTAGGTTCCCTGTTCGGGTCTGGTGTCACTGATAGGATAGAGCACATCAGAGTCGTGAGCTGTCCTATTTCACATATAAATTCGGCCAACTGTATACTTGTTGATTTCCCCCAGCCCCAGGGTTAACTTCCCCTCCGGAGCTAGTGCCCTGTGACATTTGTGGTGGTGCCTGCTGGGATTGTCCCTGTGGCAAGTTCCCCATGTTCGGTGGTTGATCTACTTGCTGTGCACCTTGCTGCACGCCTGACACTTGCTTCTGTACGGTGTAATTTTGTGCACCGCCCTGTTACGGGACGGCAGGCTGATTCATCATGCCTGCCCCCATCCCTTGGCTATTTTGCCACATGTCTTGGCTTCTGCACATACGCGCCACGTGTCTTATCAATCCACACAGCCAACACACTGGCGGTGGTCAGGCCATCTGTCCATCTGGCGTAGCTGGACTGTCCATCTGCGCGTTCTGAAAGCCACCTTGAATTTTCTGAAAACCTCCTTGGTTACCTTGAAACCCTCCTTGACTACTCTGCCATCCTCTTCCTCCAAAACCCCTTCCTCTTGGGTAAAATCCTGCGCTACCCTGATTATTCGGCGATGGGTTGGTCGCTTGTTGTGTGCTTGGTTCGGCTGGGCTGGTGAGCATGGCTCCCTCGAGAGCATGCTTCGAGAGCTTCTTTTGCACGAGCTTCACCTCCTCGCCCTTACGAGTTGCCTCCTTTTCTGGTTCTTTTCTTGCAACAATCTACAGTAGTGCACAATTGTCAACTGTATTTCGACCCATGGTTTTGCTTCTTCTCCTACCAATTTTTTGAGCTGCTTCTGCACCGGTTCAAGCAACCCCTGGCATAATATGTGGTAGAATACAGGGATAGATTTCGTCCAAGACTAATGCGTTTCGAGCACCCATGCGTCTTGAAAATTCTGGATATAAATCAAAAGATCCTCTGACTCTTTCATTTTCTGAGTCATTATAGCCCCCATATCAGAAGTGTCTGGATATAGCGTTCGCAGCGCTTTACACACTGCTGCCGTACAGTTATTAAATGGTGCTCCGTCATGGGAGGTGTTAGTTAGGGTTACCCTAGGATAGCCTGCCTGTTTCCATACATCATCTGCTCTTTCACCAAGTATGGCAATGAGGAGGCCCTTAATGTCCCCTATGACTAAGGTGACTCCGCCTGTCATTTTCTCTAACTCATGTATCCACTTCCCGGCTCCCGATGTCAGCATTGGAAGCTTATTTTTCAGGTTCTCTCGGTCCATATGTGGCCATGGTATATATTGTGGTCTTACTCCCCCTTTCTCTAGCAACGGGAATTGGAATGCACAGTCCTCCTTCTCTTTCCCCATAGCTCTCCGGTCTATCGCCGGGGTGGCATTCCCACTTTGCCGTCTACCTGGCAATGCCCTTAGTCTGTCTGTATAGGCTGGTGCTGATGCCCCCCTCTGACCGTGGGGTGTTTCTTCATGTTGGCTGGACTGTCCAGCAGACTTTACGGACCCACTAACATCTGGCCATCGTACCCCTCAGTCCCCTGGGAGCCATTTTTCACATCGTCTCCCTTCTTCATGTGCCATATCCTCCGTTTCCCCACCGGAGTCAGATCCTGCATATTCCCAGTTTACACAACTCCTTGCATCTTATTCGCTCTGCCCAATCTCCAGCCTGTCAAGGGACAGTCCCCTGCTCCCACTACTTTGGGTGATATCCTCAGTGTCATATAGCTGAGTACTCTCTAAGCGCTCATCTTCCCTTCCCCCTTGGTAAATTAGTTCCAGCCCCATCTCGTCATAGATTTTATCAATCGCTTCCCCGATGCTTCTGGTGTCGAAGTCATCTTCAATATTTTTCCTGCTTGTACCTGGTACCGCATTGCTTGCAGGAAAGAATTCTTCTACGTCTTCCCATTCTACTGTAGGATTGGGTTTAATCAAATATTCAAGATCTCGTGCCATCTGTCTGTGCTTACGTTCCATTTCCTCAGTTATTTCTTTTCGCTTCTTTGCTTCTTCTCTAGCCTTATCTACTTCACTCATCTGTTCATTTCTACGTTCCTTGGCCCTTCTACTTTCCTCATCTTCCCGCTTTTTTACTTTCCTTTCATGCACTCTCCTTACTTCCTCTAACTTTAGCATGTTCTGCCTGTACTTTTCATAGGCTGCGTATTGTGTGCGACTGAGCGGTATTCCTTGCTCTAAGCGATATAGTTGTTCTCGCCTTAGCCTATCTTTCTTTCTTGTCCTTTCATCCCTTACTTCCATCCCTTTCTCTCTCTCTCTCCTTTGCGTCTCATCAGACCTCTCCCTTGGCCTCAAATCATCACTTCCTTTTCCATCCAACTTCAGTAATATCTGACCTCCCATCCATTCGTCTTTCGCGAATGCTATCTCATCACCTCTACCCTCATTTCCTTTACGTTTATTTCCCTCTTTCTCCTTATCTGGAGGTGCACAACTCCGTGCCCAATCTTTCCCTTCATCTTCGCATCTCTCTTTGTCCCTTGAGACCACGGAGGCGATATTGTTTTCCTGTTCTTTTCCCTTATTATTGTCACTACTGTACAATGCAGGGTTGCTATATCCCGTGGCTGCCTTAAGTTCTCTTAGTGGGTAAAGCCACTCTGTTTTACTCCCTTCAATGACTGGCTCAGGCAGGGCTGGTGGTGCGGTAGGCGTCTCACCCCCCTCCGTACATACATTTAGTATCCAGTCTGTGGATGGTTCTTCCACCTTTGTTTCTTCAGACATCTTCCACAATTCTAGAACAGCAAGACGTTTCTCTAGCTTCTTGCCTGTATATGTGGCATGCAGGAAAGTCGTGATATGCTGTAAGACAGCTTTAGAGAGTGACCCGTTCTGGGGCCAAGGCATAAACATCTTATTGGCGGTACCCTTAACCCACTCTGTGCTGTATTTCTTTAGTTTTGGTGCATGCATGGGTAGCTGCTTGCACAAATGCGCAAGCGGGGTAACTTCCTCCATTTTTAATTTCGTCACTAACAGTATTTATATAGTTCTTTAACCTTCCAATAGTATGAGCGAGCACCACATACGCAGGCTCCAATCCAATCTTTTCCCGCCAAAATTTATACCAACAATTTACTCAAAACCCATCAATTCAATGGCGATTCCCTCTTAGTTACAGAATCGCGTAAAGCCAAAATGCATTTCAAACAATCATTAATACAATTATTTTACATTTGACATACAACAAGACACATATTACAGACACTTGACAGACTAGACGAACACCAGCTGGACACACGTATACCTGCCTTCTAATCAATACCCCGACATGGGGTGTAAACAAACCCCTTTGATGCCGTCTTTAATCGTCACCGTAGCCTAATCGTCCCCCCTCTGTGGGCTCTGAGTTCACGTTTCTTCTGACCGCTGTTTTAAAGCACAGGAATAAGGCGAATCCTTACGTTTTATCTCGGGTCCCCCCCCCAGTATCCACTGTTTATTTCTTATGCTCGAGTCATTACCCCCTATATATATATATAGAGTCTTCTCTACTTCTAACTACTTTATTTTTTCTCCGCCACCCTCCGTTACCTTTCCCTTACCTATTCTAATGCCTACAATACATTTGCCAAAGTAACGAGTTTGTTGTTTCACTCACCGATCGCATCTTTTCCTCTGTGGAACTTCGGGATCACCGCCCCTTCCTCTTCCAGCTTTTAAGTTTTTCGTCCGATTGGCTGCCCGTGGGAATGAGAAGGGCTATGCTTGGAAAGCCGGGTTCCTTCAGACCCACTGCAGTTTTTTGAAATTTTACTCTATCATTGTCCACGGGGAGCTTCTCAGTCTACTCAGCCGGAATGGCGAAAGGACTCATGATCTTGCCGAAGACCCCGAGTTACTTTGTGCCGTCGGTCTAAGGTGTCTGAGTATTATATAATCAATAATTAATGGCTGAAACCATCCTCACGCTACCAAGTGTTCACGAGGAGAGGAATTCACTGACGGGCCCATAGGTCAGCGCTCACCCTCTAGAACTTGTAAGACAAGATAGCTGCACGATGTGAGGACAGGGGGTGCAGGATTCACTTACTCCAACACGACTCAATAATGAGGACTCAGTAAGTTGGCAAAGGGAAGTCCGTTTAATGACAAGTACATCAAACAGAGAAACAAATGGAAATCAGCAGCATTGCGATCACCTGTCTCGCTTCGACTTCCTCGAACTTCAGTCGAACAGTCATTGTTATAGGCAAAACTCATCATCACTGACGTCTAATTCTATAAAAAATCATCATGCAATATAATTGGTTATGAAAGGTAACTTAAGTATAGGTGTTATATCTGTATATGATAATAGGGCATGCGGATTGGATAACTCTTATCGGGTGGGCATCTATGCCCATCCCTCTACATCACGCGTGATAGACGTCACTACAACAACGACGTCTTATTGGTTCTACTATCTATAGGACTCCAGATAACTTGGTCCATTGTGATTGGTCAGGTTACAGCCTAGACATGAATCCCCGTTTTAATTAGCAGCATGCAGAATGGACACCCCTGTGCCTGGTGTCCCAAGTTTCACCCTGCCTCCCTTCCATCATTCAGTGTTTTAGGGCGATGTGTCAATTAGTTGGCTAAGGATGGCCTTGAAACTGTAGTCTCTTATCGGGAAAAGTTATGGCATCCTCGGGTCCTGGATGACATCAGGCGGTGGTACTTCTTCGCGCCTGGCTGGTCACGTGTTAGTTCACCATGAATCTGCTTCAGTTTCCAGCTTTTATTGCATTTAATTCTGCTTCGGCTCTGCCCCCTGTCTGGGCCTCTCTTATCTTGACCTTCACGGGCAAGCTGGTATGCTCCTGAGCCTGATTCTTGCGAGTTGATGCTCTCCTCCCCTTCTCTGGTTGACCTTGATTTCCAAGGCATGAGCCGCTCTTTGTTTAGTTTCGATTCCGCTCCTTCTCTTGCCTTTGGCTGGGTTACGAAACTTGGCCTGTCAGGCCTCTGGCCACCTGGGTACATTCCTGCTTTTACAAAATGGAGTCGCACTTGTATAATGTGCCTTATTGAGGTAGATATATGGTTGGCACTTGCCGCTCTATCTTCTACTAAGCATTGCAAGCAGTATCGATTTCTTAGCATCTTGCGTTTAAGGCCTTTAAGGCCTATTTACACACGTTTAACAGGTCGGTTGCTTCCATCTTGGCTCGTAGCACCGTTTCCTTACGTTTTAACATTGTCTCTTCTCTGTGTCCATTACATTTATTTTCGTAGTTACTCGCACTGGCGTGCTTGTCTTCGATAGCAGCTTTTGTTCATTCACGAGTCTGTTCAGGCCCTTGTGTCATTTCCACTGGCCTTACAGTTAGGCTTTTGTGGTCTCTTCGTGGACCGTATGTAGGTACTCCTCATTTCGTGTCAGCGGCTGGTATGGCTGTCTGATAGGGTACCGTGCTGCCCAGGGTGGTCTGGTTATGGGTGCTTCAACAGGTATGGATCTTCTGATGTATACTGGGCAGAGTCCCAGTGCAGCTCTTTGTAGTTTAATTTGCTCTTCATACGTCGCATACCTTGGCGAGTACGCTCCTGATACCTCGAAATGAGGGGAAGGGGTGCAGGCCATGTCTGGGACCTCCTCTACAAATGGCATCGAGAATAGCATGAAGTTCTGGGTAAAGCTCCCTCTGGCGATGATTGCATTATTTTTGGAATATACCATATCTGATATCAAGACGATTCTTTGACAAGGTGCACAGCATGTGTAGGGGGTTCCTCTGGCATGGGACGAGGAGCCGGGTCGCCCTTTGGAAATTGCAAAATGCGTATGATAAGGGGGGCATAAACTTGCCAAACATCGAAATGTATTACCTAGCGAGCCAGCTGCAATATGTGGCAAAATGGCTATCAGAAGACCCAACCTCAGAATCTAGGTTGTTCAGGCAGGACTGTGCCCCGTACTTCTTGAAGGTTATCATATGGCTGTCCAAACCAGACATGAAAGAGCTCCGAAGGATGATGACATTGGGGTGGAAAATATGGCGCAAGGCCTGTCAGATGATGGAAAATCCGACCCCGTGTTCCCCGCAGGTGCCACTGGTTGTACTGGCGGGGAAAGAGGTGCAGTTAATGAAGATAATCAGGAAACACTGGGAACCGGTGGGGATAGCGACAATAGGTGATATTTGGCAAGAGGGGGAGATAAAGGAATTTGGGATGCTGGTGGAGGAAACAGGGTTACATACAGGGCAATATATTACATATCACAGGGTGGTACAGCGAATTAAAGAAAAATGGCCAGGAATAGTATTGGAAGAACAACCGGATACCACCATAGAACTGATATATGATAGAGCAGAGGGAGGGCACGAGATATCCAGGATATATGAGCTGGTAATGTCTAAAGTGGGAAAGGAAGTGGTACAACTACAACAGGACTGTGAAGAGGAGGTGGGTGCCCCGATGAGTGATGGAATGTGGGAATGGGCCCAAGGATACCACAAGAAAGTGTCAAGGAACGCGAGGTTGCAGCAAATACAGCTGTACATAACCCACAGAGCTTATATGACAACCCAAAGGATAGCTAAAATCAGCAATGCAGAAAGACAAATATGCCCCAAATGTGGCGAAGAAAACGCCGGGATGACGCATATGTCCTGGGCGTGCACAGAAATTGAGAAATTTTGGGGAGGAATAGCTCACAGATTGGAGGAAAAGGGGATTAAGATAACTGTTGGGATAGCGTGGGCATGTCTGCCTGGGGCTTTCCCAAGACCACGTAAACTTAAACATGTAAGCAAACTAAAGGATTTGGCGTATATACTGCCGAAGCGTAGGATCGCCATGGGATGGAAGATGTGTCACAGACCTAGGATTGAAATATGGTGAAAGACCTCCAGAAATGGGTGGAAGCCGAAACTGTAGTATGGCAGGATACAAGTAACATGGGGTGGGAGGGTGAAGAAGCAGAAACCCTGACAAGCTGGAGACACCTAATAGCCACGCTATTTGGGTCCACGCAAGATTGGTCAAGTGACCAGGACCCGGTGGAGGACACGAGTAAGGAAATCCCTTTGCAAACTGCAGAAGTAGATCGCGAAGAGATGTAGGCTTGGGGGGGAGGGAGGGAAACGGAAAAGCAGTCAACAAGGATTATGTTGTATAAAATTTGATATATTGTAATATGTACTGCAAGTTTGGTTGTTGTTTGTTGGTTGTTTGGTTGATATAAAACTAATTTTAAAAAAAATAAAAAAAATAAAAATGTGCTTTAGAAAAAGAGGTACATTGCCGGCCCTCTTTGGATGTAGCCCGGACGGGCCCAGACGGGCTTGCCTTAAGCGTGCCTTTAGCGCGCTGCAGGCGTGTCCGCTGTGCCCGTCCGCTGCGCCTCCGGTGGCTAAGGCACATAAATGCCGGTGGCGAGAGGGAGGGGAGGCTAAGCTCACCTCCTCACGAAATAGAAAGGGGACTGCTGAAGGCAGCGACCCAGGAGGCAGACAAGTGAAGATGGCTCTACTTAAAGTGCTTTGGATAGAAGAAGTGTATAAATAGCAAGTTATTATTATTATTCAGCCACTCCAGCAAGGATGAAGTCAATACCAACATGCCCCTCAGGCCTAGCTGCACCAAACCCAAACCATCTGTGCTGCGGTACACACATGAGCGCACCTCCAATAAACACCCAATCAGATCCTTGGAGCAAAAACCGAAACTCTGATGATCTCACATACTTCAAACACACCCAAACAGACATGTGATATTTAAAGTTAAGACTGCTTGCTTCATCTCCACCATTGAGGCAGCCTCCTACAGGTGCAACGCCTTACCAGAAGTAGTCAAACACTCTGTCCATCCAAGCACGACTCAGAGGTGCCATCCTTTCAAGTAAAATATCACAGAATCAATGCTTTCTTCAGAAAGAAAATGAATAACATCAGAACTCTCATCAGCACCTCCAAGTTAGGTCCTCTTTCTATCCCCGAGCCACACACTCCACCCTTAGGCCAAGTTTACCCTCAATCTCCCCTGAGGATCTCTCAGATACACTCATCTCCCTCAAAACACTGCTTAAATGGGCATCAAACAATTCACTGGCCCAGTGCTCAATGCGCTCTTTGGCATTGTGGACATGCCACTCAATGAGGGACCACTTTCAGACACACACACAGGACAGGTCTCATACAGCCCCTCCTAAAGAGGACCTAAGTGACTACAGACCCATGAAAAGCCTTCTGTTCATCGAGAAACTCATAGAAAAAGTTGTTGCAACCCAACTATTAGCTCCAATGGATCAACTCAGCTTCTTCCATGACTGCCAGCCCACCATCCACTGCAAATGCAGTACAGAGTGATGGATGCAGCATTGCAATCCAGTAACAAGGGGGGGCTCGGGCTCCCAGGTCCTCTTAGTCTTCTTGGCTGAATTTGGCACCAGCAGCCACTCTCCACCCTCCGTGCTGACAGGATGTCTTTCTCCAGAACTATTCTAAAATGGTTAACTCCACACTTATCCGACGGCCACAAATCCACATAGATGTGTCCTTTCAAATCTAAATGACACCCAGTCACCTTTGGGGTGCCCCAAGGTTCCCTCCTCTCCCCAATAATCTTTAAACTCTGTGAAGAACCTCTGGGAATGGCTGTAAAAGAATCCAACATAGCCATCCACCAATAATCCAACATAGCCATTCACCAATAATCCAACATAGCCATCCACCAATAATCCAACATACCCATCCACCAATAATCCAACAGAGCCATCCAGCAATAATCCAACATAGCCATTCACCAATAATCCAACATAGCCATCCACCAAAAATCTAACATAGCCACACCAATACACAGAAGATATCCAGCGGTACCTCAAAGTCAAAGGCTACCACCAGGGAGTCTGCCGCTTCCATGAGTGCCTGCCCACCATCAAAATCTGGATGTCGAATGACTGCCTTGAGGTTAACCCTACAAAGACCGAATTCATACTCATTTGTCCCCCTGCCAAACAACAGCATGTCCAAAAGTGGCTTGATAATATTGAACTCGAAGGATCGACCCTGCAGTTGTCAGACTCAGCCAAATTCCCAGGATTCACAGCCGAGAAAGCCTAAACAGGCTGCTACAGACCACCACACTCACAAAATCAAACTATTTATACACCACACAACTTCTACACTTTGGGAAGGCTTTCATAACCTACCTTACTGACAGGGGAAACGCCCTCCTAACTGGACTCTAGCTACGGAACTGTCCTCCTCAAGGATATCCACCATGCTGCAGCCAGCCTCTCTTACAGGAGCTGCCAAATTCAACTACATATCTCCATCCTGGTCTTCTTCCCACCAGGATCCTATACAAAACTGCATTCATCCTCTACAAAGCAGCCTTCAACGGCTCGCCAACATACCTGGCGGCTAAACTCAACAAAATGTAGAATACCTATGAGGAGGTGCAGCTGGTAGGGGGGCTTTTTGGCAAGTTCTGTGATATGAGGAGAGAAAGAGAGAGTGGAGTCATAGATGAAACCAGGGTTTTTTGCCTCAAAGGAAGGTGAAGGAAGAGGGCCTAATGAGGGTGGCCAGAGTGAGAGAGGGAAAGCGGGAGCAGGGGTCTCAATGAGAAGGATCTCAGTCTTATGGGCATTAGGGCAGAGATCTTTGGAGGCACACCAATCCTGAATCATGGATAGACAGTCAGGAATGAGCGAGAGAGCAGAGGAGGCTGAGGGGAGCCTGAAAAAGAGCTGAGTGTCATCCACATAACACTGAAAGTTATAGCAAAAGGTAGAGTAGACATTGAAAAGCCAGGGTGAGAGGATAGAGCCCTGGGGAACACCACATGTGGACAGAGAGACGGTGGGGAGAAAGGACCCAAGTTGGACCTGGGAGGGTTGGTCCAGGAGGAAGAAAGTCAACCAATCCAGGGCCTGATCCGTGATGTTCAAGTTCTCATGGAGTCGATTGATCAGGATGGCGTGACTGACTGTGTCAAAGGAGCAGAGGAAACATGAAGGAGGATGAGGACAGGAGGAATGCTGGAATCAAGATTAGTGAGCAGATCTTCACAGGTGTTCAGGAAAGCAGTTTCCATGCCTCTGGCTGCTCTGAAGCCAGAATGATGGTCATGGAGACAACCAACAGATTCAGTGTGGAAAGTAAGCTGGGAGATGGACCGCTTTTCCATGAGTTTGCCCAGGAAAGGAGTGAAAGAGTTTGGACGATAGTTTGTCATACAGGTAGGATCGTTCAAAGGCTTTTTAAGGAGGGGGTGAACAAGGGAGTGCTTGAGGGGCTAGGGTAAAGAACCAGTGATGAAAGAGTGATTACAGAAATCGGCCAAGGCTCAATTGAGGGTGTCAATGTAGTCCTTGATTGTTCTGGAGGAGCAGGGGAGCACCTGTTTGGACAACAATTTCATAGATTAGACTTGTCTAGAAACATCATCAGGAGTAATCAGAGAGAAAGAGGAGGAAGAAGGAGAAGGAGAGGCATCAGAGGGGGGCCTCAAGAGGCAGAGGGAGAGGAAGAGTAGAGCGAAAACATGATGTCCTGAGTTTTGGTGATGAAGTGAGAAGCCAGAGCCATACAGAGAGCCTGGGAGGGAACCGGGGAGGTGGAGACTGCTGAATGATTGTTCAGCTCCTTTCAGATTTCAAATAGTTCTGCCGTGTTGTTAGAAGCCACAGAGATGTGGGCTTGCATATGGACCCTCTTCTTGGAGAGGACAGAGTATTGCCTTTGGAAAAGGTTCCAGGCCAGATTGTCAGAGGATGCACCCAAAGCCCTCCACTTCGTCTCAGCCACCCTGCATGCATTTCAGGGTGGCGAGTTCAGAGTCATACCAAGAGTTGCACTTGGAGGTAAGCTTCAGACACATTCTCATGATAGGGGCAAGGATGTCCATGGTGTTGGAGATAGAAAGATGCAGGTTAGAGAGGGTGGTATCAGAGTATGAGCCAGCCATAGGAGTAGGAGAAAGTAGCAGCAAAGGCATCCACTGACATGCTTCATTGACCAAATGACTGAGAAGCCAGGTTGCAGTGCTGGGGTGGGCTTTGCCTGAGGGACAGATAGTTTCAGGTGAGAGGAAAGCAGAAAGTAGTCAGTCCAAGAGAGAGTAGTGGTGAGAGGGATGTCTGTCGCGATGAGAACATCCAAGGTGTGTCCAGAAAAATGTGTTGGACCAGAGGGTAGAATGGAGAGAGTGAGAGTGTGGCAGAGGTTGCAGAAAAGCACAGAGGAGGGATTAGAAGCATCCAGGTGGATGTTGAGGTTTCTGGAGAGGAGGAGTTGAGAGGTAGAGGCAAGAAGAGAAGAATAGAGGTCAGCCCATTCTGTGAGGAAGAGGGCAACCTGGCGGTGGTCACAGTCAAAGAGAGGCCAGGAGAGATAGAGAGCCTTCAGACCAGGCATTCAAAGGAGGAGTAGGCCAGCACAGGAATGACAGAAGCATGGATCCACTCTGGAAATATCAGAGCTACTCCACCTGCAGGTTGGTTGTTTCTGGGCTCTGAGAGGATCTTGTAGCCATCAGGGAGGAGAGTGTCAAAACTCGTGACAGAGCTGGCTGTGAATCATGTCTCGGTGAGAGCGAGGACATCCAGGTCTAGTTCTTCGAAGAGGTGGCAGATGCAGGGTAGTGTTTGACAGCAGAGCAAGAGATTAGAGTAGTGATGTGAAGCAGGTTGCCACATTTCAAAGACTTCCCGGGGTGGGTTACCGGTTTGAGGTACACCCAGTGGACGTGGTAGAGGGGACCGAGAGTGAGCAGAGGAGGTAGTAGGGGTGGCATAGTGGCCAGAGAGGAGGAGGAAGGAGCCAGAGAAGCAGCGGAAGAAGGAGGTGGCACAGGAGCCATAGAGGTGCTAGTAGGAGTAGCAGGAGAAGGAAGAAACTTGATAAGATGCAGGAGACGCCTATCAAAAAGGAGGAGATTGGGCTAAGGGCCCTGGACCAAGACGGTGCCATTCAGATAGTCATTAATGATGGTCTTGGAAGAGTGGACAGAAGCCAAGAGGACCTCCCACCGAGTACCACCATTAATGGGCGAAGAAGAGATAGGAGAGGGAGCCAAGACCATATGATGGGTCCATCGGTAAGGAGAGGGAATGACAGAGCATGTCGGTTAGGGTCTGTCTGGAGGAAGTGCTAACGTGGGTATCAGCGATAGGGAGGCCAGGGTTGAGACCCGGATGTCCCTCTTGAACATTTTCCTACCAGACTTAGTGAGAGGGATAGGATAGGAGATAGATTAGCAGTTTGAGAAGATGGGAGAGATTGAGAGCACCATAGAGGGTGCGAGTATGTCAGAAGGGAGTGTGAGGAAGGAAAGGAGCACCACCCATAGCCAAGCAGCACAGGTGGCAACAGAGGGGAGGGATCACACTGAAAGGGGGACACAGAAAGCAAGAAGCAGGCAACAACCACAGGGAAACGCAGGAGCAGTGTGGATGGAGGACAGGGGGGTTGTGGGGAGCGCACTGTAAAACACCCAGATTCGACTTTCCTAAGAGGGAAAAAGTCCTAGTTTCAACACAAACAGCAAAGGAAAAAGCAAACTTTCCTAGAGAGATGGCCAGGCAATACAGTTCAATATGTTACAATATGAACAACAGAGTAATTAGAGGCTTTGGTCAGTTTAGTGGGGTGTAGTGATTGCTGCAACCCCTTACCCACCACACTTACTTTATTAGTCACAGAAGGTTGTCGGCTGCAGGCTTCTTGCTTCCCCAGCTGACACCGGCAGACACCATCTGGAACTGCTTCAGGGGAAGCTGTCCTTTGCCTCTAGGGCCTTCACCAAGGGGGCTGCAACGGACAATACCTGCAAACACTCCTTCCCCTGCCATGCCCTTAACCTCTAGAAGTCAAGCCAGCTGCAAGCTTAGAAGACACTTCCCTTCCCCTACAAAACATTAAAAATGTGGCTTTTCCATCAATACCTCCTGTGCAACGAAATCCACATTATTTTTTTCTTGAAAAACTGTAGTTTAAATCACAAAGTTCAAACTTTTGTTTCAAAAATTCTCCCTAACAATAAGTAGCCTGTGTGTCCCAACAACCACACAAATTAATATTTCAGATTTTTTCAAGCACAGCTAAGGCTAGGTTATACGGATTGGCACCTATTCATGTTAAGTTGACTAGTATCGAGACATCATCAATGATATACGAGTTCATCAATCTTCAGTTTTCAGTAGCATGTCCATATAGTCTACCACTGCACAAGAAAGTTTAATGTTATTCCCTGAGATGATCTGAGACCACCAAGCTTCCATGTCTTCGTCACGAGGTGGAAATTTCCCTAGGTGCAACGTACGTTGGCTACGAGTTCCTTCACAGCCAATTATTAGATATTTGGATGACTCAATATCATTCACTGCTTTATCACGTCTGTGCCAGAGAGTTTCTTTCGTTATCAATGAGTTCATTCGAAGTCTTAGAAATTGTTCTCGGTGATGGCATGAGGGGCAGTGAAGCAAATATCAAGGCTGCACATAGTTTATTTCAGCCAAAGCCTCAAAGAGATGGCAGAGTGCAGGCTTGCACGTCTTTGTTGGTTAGTTATCCAGGCCCAAGACTCAAACTTCTTCTTTTCACATTGAGGCCGGTTCAACATTTCAAGGTGGTTGATGTTGGCGCCAGTCAGAATTGCAATTAGTTGGTTAGCCCATGTTTTTAATAGACTTGATTGAGTACTGTTACTCTCACTTGCAGAAATCTGAGCAGGGGTCGGCGTAGACAGGAGCATTTTTCGCAATACAGTAAGTGATGGCCACACAACTCTGGTGTGAAGAGAACTCAGAGCCAGTTCATATCTTAACATTGTCATGGAAGTGAACTGTGGCAATTTCATTACGTAGCGCCAAAGCCGACCCTGCAGCGTCTGCCAGATATGTTCTTTTATGTTCCAACCAGCCTCTGCACCAAAAGCGATAACTGGAACTACCTTTTGAAGGTAGAAAGTCAGGACAGGAGCCAAGGAAAACTTGCCATAATCTTTGTTGATCTTGGGGCCTTGCAAGGCAAGCCTTGTCATCCGAGTTTTTAGCTCAACGATCCAGTGATGCTCACAAATAGAGTTGTTAAACTGGATCCCTAAGTACCTCATGGAGGTCACAGAGCTAAGGATTTCACCGGCAAGCGTCCACCTAAAAGATTTGTCCACATTTTTCTGTTCTTCTACCATCAGTACTTGGCTACTGTCCCAAATGCCATGCCCCACTCTGGCTGTCACAAGTTTGAAAGTGTTCCACTGCTCCTGAGTTAGGTTTGTCCTATAAACGATTAAATAAATAAATAAAATATTGGAGGGATGGATGAACATGTGAATGAATGGACAGACAGGCAAATGGACAGGTGAATGATTGGACAGTTGAACGGATGGACAGAGGGACAGATAAACAGCTCAACAGATAGATGGACGGACAGATGAACAGATGATGAATAGATCTAAGCAAGGAAGAAAGGAAGGAAAACATGAATAATGAAGGAAATATGGATGTACGGGTGGGCCGATGCATGGATTGAAGTTTGGGATGGTGAATATATGGATGGATTTCTGGGCAGAGGATGGGTGAATGGATGTTTAGATGGCTGGGTAGCTGGGAGGAATGGTGGTTGGCTGGTTAAATATATTTATGGATCCATAGAATGATGGCTGGATGACTAGTAAAGAATTATGGGATATTTTTATGGTAGCACTGGCTTTTATGTCACAAACTTTTTTCAACCGGAAATAGTTTTCTGTGTGTGTAATCGATATGAAAGGCAGTACTGCTGTTTTTTATTCTATAAAATAAACACTACAAAAATCGTCCTGCCATTTTGTTTAATTTAGAAACTTTGTAAAAATATTACTAATACATTGGAAAATTGCTTAAGTCAATACGATCCCTGACCCCTCTTCTTGTGAAGCCCTAGTGGGACGATGTAATGGGATGCTTGTCTCTGGTGACCAGGTCTCATTGGGTTGCTTGTCTCTGTTGACCGACACTCATTGGATGCGTGTCTCTGGTGACCAGGTCTCATTGGGGTGCTTGTCTCAGGTGATCAGCTCTCATTGGGGTGCTTGACTGTGGTGGCCAGGTCTCATTGGGGTTCTTGTCTCAAGTGACCAGTTCTCATTGGGGTGCTTGTCTCTAGTGGCCAGGTGTCATTGGGGTGTTTGTCTCTGATGACCATGTCTCATAGGGGTGGTTGTCTCTGTTGACTGGCACTCAATGGATACATGTCTCTGGTGACCAGGTCTCATTGGGGTGCTTTTCTCTAGTAGCCAGCTGTCATTGGGATGCTTGTCTCTGGTGGCCGGTTCTCATTGGGGTGCTTGTATCAGGTGACCAGGTCTCATTGGCGTGCTTGTCTCTGGTGTCCAGGTCTCATTGGGATACTTGTCTCTGGTGGCCAGGTCTCATTGGGATGCTTGTCTCTGGTGGCCAGTTCTCATTGGGGTGCTTGTCCCTGGTGACCAGGTCTCATTGGGGTGCTTGTCTCAGGTGACCAGGTCTCATTGGGGTGCTTCTCTCTGGTGACCAGGTCTCATTGGGGTGCTTCTCTCTGGTGACCAGGTTTCATTGGGGTGATTGTCTCAGGTGACCAGCTCTCAATGGGGTGCTGGCCTCAGATGACCAGGTCTCATTTTGGTACTTTTCTCAAGTGACCAGGTCTCATTGCAATGATTATCTCTGGTGGCCAGCTCTCATTGGGGTGCTTGTGTCTGGTGACCAGGCCTCATTGCGATGCTTGTCTCTGGTGGCCAGGTCTCATTGGGATGCTTGTCTCTGGTGGCCAGTTCTCATTGGGGTGCTTGTCTATGGTGACTAGGTCTCATTGGGGTGCTTGACTGAGGTGAGCAGCTCGCATTAGGGTGCTTGCCTCAGGTGACCAGCTCTCATTGGGGTGCTTGTCTCAGGTGGCCAGCTCTCATTGGGGTTCTTGTCTCAGGTGACCAGGTCTCATTGGGATGATTGTCGCTGGTGACCAGGTCTCATTGTGGTGCTTTTCTCTGGTGATCAGCTCTCATTGGGGTGCTTGACTCTGGTGACCAGGTCTCATTGGGATGCTTGACTCTGATGACTAGGTCTCATTAGGATGCTTGTCTCTGGTGGCCAGGTGTCATTGGGATGCTTCCCTCTGGTGATCAGGTCTCATTGGGTGCTTGTCTCTTGTGGCCAGGTCTCATTGGGGTATTTTTCTCTGATGACCATGTCTCATTGAGGCAGTTGTCTCTGTTGACCGGCACTCATTGGGTATGTGTCTCTGGTGACCAGGTCTCATTGGGGTGCTTGTCTCTGGTAGCCAGCTCTCATTGGGAGGCTTGTCTCTGGTGGCCAGGACTCCTTGGGATGCTTGTCTCTGGTGGTCAGCTCTCATTGGGGTGCTTGTCTCTGGTGACCAGGTCTCATTGGGAGGCTTGTCTCTGGTGGCCAGGACTCCTTGGGATGCTTGTCTCTGGTGGCCAGGACTCATTGGGGTGCTTGTCTCTGGTGGCCAGTTCTCTTTGGGGTGCTTGTCTCAGGTGACCAGGTCTCATTGGGGTGCTTGTCTCAGGTGACCAGCCCCCATTGGGGTGCTTGTCTCTGGTGACCAGGTCTCATTGGGGTGCTTGTCTCAGGTGACCAGATCTCATTGGGGTGCTTGCCTCAGGTGACCAGATCTCATTGGGGTGCTTGTCTCTGGTGACCAGGTCTCATTGGGGTGCTTGGCTCAGGTGACCATCTCTTATTGGGGTGCTTGCCTCAGGTGTCCAGATCTCATTGGGGTGCTTGCCTCTGGTGACCATGTCTCACTAGGATGCTTGTCTCTGGTGATCAGGTCTCATTGGGATGCTTGTCTCTGGTGGCGAGCTCTCATTGGGGGCTTGTCTCTGGTGACCAGGTCTCATTGGGGTGCTTGTCTCTGATGACCAGCTCTCATTGGGATGCTTGTCTCTGATGACCAGCTCTCATTGGGCTGCTTGTCTCTGGTGACCAGGTCTCATTGGGTTTCTTGTCTCTGGTGAACAGCTCTCATTGGGGTGCTTGCCTCAGGTGTCCCGATCGCATTGGGGTGCTTGTCTTTGGTGACCAGGTCTCACCGGGATGTTTGTCTCTGGTGATCAGGTCTCATTGGGATGCTTGTCTCTGGTGGCCAGCTCTCATTGGGGTGCTTGCCTCAGGTGACCAGATCTCATTGGGGTGCTTGTCTCTGATGACCAGCTCTCATTGGGGTGCTTGTCTCTGGTGACCAGCTGTCATTGGGGTGCTTGCCTCAGGTGATCAGCTCTCATTGGGGTGCCTGTCTCTGGTGACCAGCTGTCATTGGGGTGCTTGCCTTAGGTGACCAGATCCCATTGGGGTGCTTGTCTCTGATGACCAGCTCTCATTGGGGTGCTTGTCTCTGGTGACCAGCTGTCATTGGGGTGCTTGCCTCTGGTGACTAGGTCTCATTGGGGCGATTGTCACAGGTGACCAGGTCTCATTGGGATGCTTGTCTCTGGTGGCCAGGTCTCAATGGAGTGCTTTTCTCTGGTGACCAGGTGTCATTGGGGTGCTTGTCTCTGGTGCCCAGCTCTCATTGGGGTGCTTGCCTCAGGTGACCAGATCTCTTTGGGGTGCTTGCCTCTGGTGATCAGGTCTCATTGGGGTGCTTGTCTCTGGGGGCCAGATCCCATTGGGGTGCTTGTCTCTTGTGACCAGGTCTCATTGGGGTGCTTGTCTCTGGTGGCCAGCTCTCATTGTGGTGCTTGCCTCGGGTGACCAGCTCTCATTGGGCTGCTTGCCTCAGGTGACCAGATCTCATTGGGGTGCTTGTCTCTGGTGGCCAGGTCTCATTGGGGTGCTTGTCTCTGGTGACCAGCTGTCATTGGGGTGCTCGCCTCTGGTGACTAGGTCTCATTGGGGCGATTGTCACAGGTGACCAGGTCTCATTGGGATGCTTGTCTCTGGTGGCCAGGTCTCATTGGAGTGCTTTTCTATGGTAACCAGGTGTAATTGGGGTGCTTGTCTCTGGTGGCCAGCTCTCATTGGGGTGCTTGCCTCAGGTGACCAGATCTCTTTGGGGTGCTTGCCTCTGGTAATCAGGTCTCATTGGGGTGCTTGTCTCTGGGGGCCAGATCCCATTGGGGTGCTTGTCTCTTGTGACCAGGTCTCATTGGGGTGCTTGTCTCTGGTGGCCAGCTCTCATTGTGGTGCTTGTCTCTGATGACCAGCTCTCATTGGGCTGCTTGTCTCTGGTGACCAGGTCTCATTGGGTTTCTTGTCTCTGGTGAACAGCTCTCATTGGGGTGCTTGCCTCAGGTGTCCAGATCGCATTGGGGTGCTTGTCTCTGGTGACCAGGTCTCACCGGGATGTTTGTCTTGGTGATCAGGTCTCATTGGGATGCTTGTCTCTGGTGGCCAGCTCTCATTGGGGTGCTTGTCTCTGGTGACCAGCTGTCATTGGGGTGCTTGCCTCAGGTGACCAGCTCTCATTGGGGTGCCTGTCTCTGGTGACCAGCTGTCATTGGGGTGCTTGCCTTAGGTGACCAGATCCCATTGGGGTGCTTGTCTCTGATGACCAGCTCTCATTGGGGTGCTTGTCTCTGGTGACCAGCTGTCATTGGGGTGCTTGCCTCTGGTGACTAGGTCTCATTGGGGCGATTGTCACAGGTGACCAGGTCTCATTGGGATGCTTGTCTCTGGTGGCCAGGTCTCAATGGAGTGCTTTTCTCTGGTGACCAGGTGTCATTGGGGTGCTTGTCTCTGGTGCCCAGCTCTCATTGGGGTGCTTGCCTCAGGTGACCAGATCTCTTTGGGGTGCTTGCCTCTGGTGATCAGGTCTCATTGGGGTGCTTGTCTCTGGGGGCCAGATCCCATTGGGGTGCTTGTCTCTTGTGACCAGGTCTCATTGGGGTGCTTGTCTCTGGTGGCCAGCTCTCATTGTGGTGCTTGCCTCGGGTGACCAGCTCTCATTGGGCTGCTTGCCTCAGGTGACCAGATCTCATTGGGGTGCTTGTCTCTGGTGGCCAGGTCTCATTGGGGTGCTTGTCTCTGGTGACCAGCTGTCATTGGGGTGCTCGCCTCTGGTGACTAGGTCTCATTGGGGCGATTGTCACAGGTGACCAGGTCTCATTGGGATGCTTGTCTCTGGTGGCCAGGTCTCATTGGAGTGCTTTTCTATGGTAACCAGGTGTAATTGGGGTGCTTGTCTCTGGTGGCCAGCTCTCATTGGGGTGCTTGCCTCAGGTGACCAGATCTCTTTGGGGTGCTTGCCTCTGGTAATCAGGTCTCATTGGGGTGCTTGTCTCTGGGGGCCAGATCCCATTGGGGTGCTTGTCTCTTGTGACCAGGTCTCATTGGGGTGCTTGTCTCTGGTGGCCAGCTCTCATTGTGGTGCTTGCCTCGGGTGACCAGCTCTCATTGGGGTGCTTGCCTCAGGTGACCAGCTCTCATTGGGGTGCTTGCCTTAGGTGACCAGATCTCATTGGGGTGCTTGTCTCTGGGGGCCAGATGCCATTGTGGTGCTTGCATCAGGTGACCAGCTCTCATTGGGGTGCTTGCCTCAGGTGACCAGATCTCATTGGGGTGCTTGTCTCTGGTGGCCAGCTCTCATTGTGGTGCTTGCCTCGGGTGACCAGCTCTCATTGGGGTGCTTGCCCCAGGTGACCAGATCTCATTGGGGTGCTTGTCTCAGGTGACCAGCTCTCATTGGGGTGCTTGCCTAAGGTGACCAGCTCTCATTGGGGTGCTTGCCTCAGGGGACCAGATCTCATTGGGGTGCTTGTCTCTGGTGGCCAGCTCTCATTGGGGTGCTTGCCTCAGGGGACCAGATCTCATTGTGGTGCTTGTCTCTGGTGGCCAGGTCTCATTGGGATGCTTGTCTCTGGTGGCCAGTTCTCATTGGGGTGCTTGTCTATGGTGACCAGGTCTCATTGGGGTGCTTGACTGAGGTGAGCAGCTCGCATTAGGGTGCTTGCCTCAGGTGACCAGCTCTCATTGGGGTGCTTGTCTCAGGTGACCAGCTCTCATTGGGGTTCTTGTCTCAGGTGACCAGGTCTCATTGGGATGATTGTCTCTGGTGACCAGGTCTCATTGTGGTGCTTTTCTCTGGTGATCAGCTCTCATTGCGGTGCTTGACTCTGGTGACCAGGTCTCATTGGGATGCTTGACTCTGATGACTAGGTCTCATTAGGGTGCTTGTCTCTGGTGGCCAGGTGTCATTGGGTTGCTTCTCTCTGGTGATCAGGTCTCATTGGGTGCTTGTCTCTTGTGGCCAGGTCTCATTGGGGTATTTTTCTCTGATGACCATGTCTCATTGAGGCAGTTGTCTCTGTTGACCGGCACTCATTGGGTACGTGTCTCTGGTGACCAGGTCTCATTGGGGTGCTTGTCTCTGGTAGCCAGCTCTCATTGGGGTGCTTATCTCAGGTGACCAGGTCTCATTGGGATGCTTATCTCTGGTGGTCAGCTCTCATTGGGGTGCTTGTCTCTGGTGACCAGGTCTCATTGGGAGGCTTGTCTCTGGTGGCCAGGACTCATTGGGATGCTTGTCTCTGGTGGCCAGTTCTCTTTGGGGTGCTTGTCTCAGGTGACCAGGTCTCATTGGGGTGCTTGTCTCAGGTGACCAGCCCCCATTGGGGTGCTTGTCTCTGGTGACCAGGTCTCATTGGGGTGCTTGTCTCAGGTGACCAGATCTCATTGGGGTGCTTGCCTCAGGTGACCAGATCTCATTGGGGTGCTTGTCTCTGGTGACCAGGTCTCATTGGGGTGCTTGGCTCAGGTGACCATCTCTTATTGGGGTGCTTGCCTCAGGTGTCCAGATCTCATTGGGGTGCTTGTCTCTGGTGACCACATCTGAAAGGGATCCTTGTCTCTGGTGATCCGGTCTCATTGGGATGCTTGTCTCTGGTGGCCAGCTCTCATTGTGGTGCTTGTCTCTGGTGACCAGGTCTCATTGGGGTGCTTGTCTCAGGTGACCAGCTCTCATTGGGGTGCTTGTCTCTGGTGACCATGTGTCACTGGGATGCTTGTCTCTGGTGATCAGGTCTCATTGGGATGCTTGTCTCTGGTGGCGAGCTCTCATTGGGGGCTTGTCTCTGGTGACCAGGTCTCATTGGGGTGCTTGTCTCTGATGACCAGCTCTCATTGGGATGCTTGTCTCTGATGACCAGCTCTCATTGGGCTGCTTGTCTCTGGTGACCAGGTCTCATTGGGTTTCTTGTCTCTGGTGAACAGCTCTCATTGGGGTGCTTGCCTCAGGTGTCCAGATCGCATTGGGGTGCTTGTCTCTGGTGACCAGGTCTCACCGGGATGTTTGTCTTGGTGATCAGGTCTCATTGGGATGCTTGTCTCTGGTGGCCAGCTCTCATTGGGGTGCTTGCCTCAGGTGACCAGATCTCATTGGGGTGCTTATCTCTGATGACCAGCTCTCATTGGGGTGCTTGTCTCTGGTGACCAGCTGTCATTGGGGTGCTTGCCTTAGGTGACCAGCTCTCATTCGGGTGCTTGTCTCTGATGACCAGCTCTCATTGGGGTGCTTGTCTCTGGTGACCAGCTGTCATTGGGGTGCTTGCCTCTGGTGACTAGGTCTCATTGGGGCGATTGTCACAGGTGACCAGGTCTCATTGGGATGCTTGTCTCTGGTGGCCAGGTCTCATTGGAGTGCTTTTCTCTGGTGACCAGGTGTCATTGGGGTGCTTGTCTCTGGTGGCCAGCTCTCATTGGGGTGCTTGCCTCAGGTGGCCAGATCTCTTTGGGGTGCTTGCCTCTGGTGATCAGGTCTCATTGGGGTGCTTGTCTCTGGGGGCCATATCCCATTGGGGTGCTTGTCTCTTGTGACCAGGTCTCATTGGGGTGCTTGTCTCTGGTGGCCAGCTCTCATTGTGGTGCTTGCCTCGGGTGACCAGCTCTCATTGGGCTGCTTGCCTCAGGTGACCAGATCTCATTGGGGTGCTTGTCTCTGGTGGCCAGCTCTCATTGGGGTGCTTGTCTCTGGTGACCAGCTGTCATTGGGGTGCTTGCCTCTGGTGACTAGGTCTCATTATGGCGATTGTCACAGGTGACCAGGTCTCATTGGGATGCTTGTCTCTGGTGGCCAGGTCTCATTGGAGTGCTTTTCTCTGGTGACCAGGTGTAATTGGGGTGCTTGTCTCTGGTGGCCAGCTCTCATTGGGGTGCTTGCCTCAGGTGACCAGATCTCTTTGGGGTGCTTGCCTCTGGTAATCAGGTCTCATTGGGGTGCTTGTCTCTGGGGGCCAGATCCCATTGGGGTGCTTGTCTCTTGTGACCAGGTCTCATTGGGGTGCTTGTCTCTGGTGGCCAGCTCTCATTGTGGTTCTTGCCTCGGGTGACCAGCTCTCATTGGGGTGCTTGCCTCAGGTGACCAGCTCTCATTGGGGTGCTTGCCTTAGGTGACCAGATCTCATTGTAGTGCTTGTCTCTGGGGGCCAGATCCCATTGTGGTGCTTGCCTCAGGTGACCAGCTCTCATTGGGATGCTTGCCTCAGGTGACCAGATCTCATTGGGGTGCTTGTCTCTGGTGGCCAGCTCTCATTGTGGTGCTTGCCTCGGGTGACCAGCTCTCATTGGGGTGCTTGCCCCAGGTGACCAGATCTCATTGGGCTGCTTGTCTCAGGTGACCAGCTCTCATTGGGGTGCTTGCCTCAAGTGACCAGCTCTCATTGGGGTGCTTGCCTCAGGGGACCAGCTCACATTGGGGTGCTTGCCTCAGGGGACCAGATCTCATTGGGGTGCTTGTCTCTGGTGGCCAGCTCTCATTGGGGTGCTTGCCTCAGGGGACCAGATCTCATTGGGGTGCTTGTCTCTGGTGACCAGCTCTCATTGGGGTGCTATTCTCAGGTGCAGGTGACCAGCTCTCATTGGGGTGCTATCCTCAGGTGACCAGATCTCATTGGGGTGCTTGCCTCAGGTGACCAGCTCTCATTGGGGTGCTTGCCTCAGGGGACCAGATCTCATTGGGGTGCTTGTCTCTGGTGGCCAGATCTCATAGGGGTGCTTGCCTCAGGGGACCAGATCTCATTGGGGTGCTTGTCTCTGGTGACCAGCTCTCATTGGGGTGCTATTCTCAGGTGCAGGTGACCAGCTCTCATTGGGGTGCTATCCTCAGGTGACCAGATCTCATTGGGGTGCTTGTCTCAGGTGGCCAGCTCTCATTGGGGTGCTTGCCTCAGGGGACCAGCTCTCATTGGGGTGCTTGCCTCAGGGGACCAGCTCTCATTGGGGTGCTTGCCTCAGGTGCAGGTGACCAGCTCTCATTGGGGTGCTATCCTCAGGTGACCAGATCTCATTGGGGTGCTTGCCTCAGGTGACCAGCTCTCATTGGGGTGCTTGCCTCAGGGGACCAGATCTCATTGGGGTGCTTGTCTCTGGTGGCCAGATCTCATAGGGGTGCTTGCCTCAGGGGACCAGATCTCATTGGGGTGCTTGTCTCTGGTGACCAGCTCTCATTGGGGTGCTATTCTCAGGTGCAGGTGACCAGCTCTCATTGGGGTGCTATCCTCAGGTGACCAGATCTCATTGGGGTGCTTGTCTCAGGTGGCCAGCTCTCATTGGGGTGCTTGCCTCAGGGGACCAGCTCTCATTGGGGTGCTTGCCTCAGGGGACCAGCTCTCATTGGGGTGCTTGCCTCAGGTGACCAGCTCTCATTGGGGTGCTATCCTCAGGTGACCAGATCTCATTGGGGTGCTTGTCTCAGGTGGCCAGCTCTCATTGGGGTGCTTGCCTCAGGTGCAGGTGACCAGCTCTCATTGGGGTGCTTGCCTCAGGGGACCAGCTCTCATTGGGGTGCTTGTCTCAGGTGACCAGCTCTCATTGGGGTGCTATCCTCAGGTGACCAGATCTCATTGGGGTGCTTGTCTCAGGTGGCCAGCTCTCATTGGGGTGCTTGCCTCAGGTGCAGGTGACCAGCTCTCATTGCGGTGCTTGCCTCAGGGGACCAGCTCTCATTGGGGTGCTTGCCTCAGGTGCAGGTGACCAGCTCTCATTGGGGTGCTATCCTCAGGTGACCAGATCTCATTGGGGTGCTTGCCTCAGGTGACCAGCTCTCATTGGGGTGCTTGCCTCAGGGGACCAGATCTCATTGGGGTGCTTGTCTCTGGTGGCCAGCTCTCATTGGGGTGCTTGCCTCAGGGGACCAGATCTCATTGGGGTGCTTGTCTCTGGTGACCAGCTCTCATTGGGGTGCTATTCTCAGGTGCAGGTGACCAGCTCTCATTGGGGTGCTATCCTCAGGTGACCAGCTCTCATTGGGGTGCTATCCTCAGGTGACCAGATCTCATTGGGGTGCTTGCCTCAGGTGACCAGCTCTCATTGGGGTGCTTGCCTCAGGGGACCAGATCTCATTGGGGTGCTTGTCTCTGGTGGCCAGATCTCATAGGGGTGCTTGCCTCAGGGGACCAGATCTCATTGGGGTGCTTGCCTCAGGTGACCAGCTCTCATTGGGGTGCTTGCCTCAGGGGACCAGATCTCATTGGGGTGCTTGGCTCAGGTGACCATCTCTTATTGGGGTGCTTGCCTCAGGTGTCCAGATCTCATTGGGGTGCTTGCCTCTGGTGACCACATCTGAAAGGGATCCTTGTCTCTGGTGATCCGGTCTCATTGGGATGCTTGTCTCTGGTGGACAGCTCTCATTGTGGTGCTTGTCTCTGGTGACCAGGTCTCATTGGGGTGCTTGTCTCAGGTGACCAGCTCTCATTGGGGTGCTTGTCTCTGGTGACCATGTCTCACTAGGATGCTTGTCTCTGGTGATCAGGTCTCATTGGGATGCTTGTCTCTGGTGGCGAGCTCTCATTGGGGGCTTGTCTCTGGTGACCAGGTCTCATTGGGGTGCTTGTCTCTGATGACCAGCTCTCATTGGGATGCTTGTCTCTGATGACCAGCTCTCATTGGGCTGCTTGTCTCTGGTGACCAGGTCTCATTGGGTTTCTTGTCTCTGGTGAACAGCTCTCATTGGGGTGCTTGCCTCAGGTGTCCCGATCGCATTGGGGTGCTTGTCTCTGGTGACCAGGTCTCACCGGGATGTTTGTCTCTGGTGATCAGGTCTCATTGGGATGCTTGTCTCTGGTGGCCAGCTCTCATTGGGGTGCTTGCCTCAGGTGACCAGATCTCATTGGGGTGCTTGTCTCTGATGACCAGCTCTCATTGGGGTGCTTGTCTCTGGTGACCAGCTGTCATTGGGGTGCTTGCCTCAGGTGACCAGCTCTCATTGGGGTGCCTGTCTCTGGTGACCAGCTGTCATTGGGGTGCTTGCCTTAGGTGACCAGATCCCATTGGGGTGCTTGTCTCTGATGACCAGCTCTCATTGGGGTGCTTGTCTCTGGTGACCAGCTGTCATTGGGGTGCATGCCTCTGGTGACTAGGTCTCATTGGGGCGATTGTCACAGGTGACCAGGTCTCATTGGGATGCTTGTCTCTGGTGGCCAGGTCTCAATGGAGTGCTTTTCTCTGGTGACCAGGTGTCATTGGGGTGCTTGTCTCTGGTGCCCAGCTCTCATTGGGGTGCTTGCCTCAGGTGACCAGATCTCTTTGGGGTGCTTGCCTCTGGTGATCAGGTCTCATTGGGGTGCTTGTCTCTGGGGGCCAGATCCCATTGGGGTGCTTGTCTCTTGTGACCAGGTCTCATTGGGGTGCTTGTCTCTGGTGGCCAGCTCTCATTGTGGTGCTTGCCTCGGGTGACCAGCTCTCATTGGGCTGCTTGCCTCAGGTGACCAGATCTCATTGGGGTGCTTGTCTCTGGTGGCCAGCTCTCATTGGGGTGCTTGTCTCTGGTGACCAGCTGTCATTGGGGTGCTCGCCTCTGGTGACTAGGTCTCATTGGGGCGATTGTCACAGGTGACCAGGTCTCATTGGGATGCTTGTCTCTGGTGGCCAGGTCTCATTGGAGTGCTTTTCTCTGGTAACCAGGTGTAATTGGGGTGCTTGTCTCTGGTGGCCAGCTCTCATTGGGGTGCTTGCCTCAGGTGACCAGATCTCTTTGGGGTGCTTGCCTCTGGTAATCAGGTCTCATTGGGGTGCTTGTCTCTGGGGGCCAGATCCCATTGGGGTGCTTGTCTCTTGTGACCAGGTCTCATTGGGGTGCTTGTCTCTGGTGGCCAGCTCTCATTGTGGTGCTTGCCTCGGGTGACCAGCTCTCATTGGGGTGCTTGCCTCAGGTGACCAGCTCTCATTGGGGTGCTTGCCTTAGGTGACCAGATCTCATTGGGGTGCTTGTCTCTGGGGGCCAGATCCCATTGTGGTGCTTGCATCAGGTGACCAGCTCTCATTGGGGTGCTTGCCTCAGGTGACCAGATCTCATTGGGGTGCTTGTCTCTGGTGGCCAGCTCTCATTGTGGTGCTTGCCTCGGGTGACCAGCTCTCATTGGGGTGCTTGCCCCAGGTGACCAGATCTCATTGGGGTGCTTGTCTCAGGTGACCAGCTCTCATTGGGGTGCTTGCCTAAGGTGACCAGCTCTCATTGGGGTGCTTGCCTCAGGGGACCAGATCTCATTGGGGTGCTTGTCTCTGGTGGCCAGCTCTCATTGGGGTGCTTGCCTCAGGGGACCAGATCTCATTGGGGTGCTTGTCTCTGGTGGCCAGGTCTCATTGGGATGCTTGTCTCTGGTGGCCAGTTCTCATTGGGGTGCTTGTCTATGGTGACCAGGTCTCATTGGGGTGCTTGACTGAGGTGAGCAGCTCGCATTAGGGTGCTTGCCTCAGGTGACCAGCTCTCATTGGGGTGCTTGTCTCAGGTGACCAGCTCTCATTGGGGTTCTTGTCTCAGGTGACCAGGTCTCATTGGGATGATTGTCTCTGGTGACCAGGTCTCATTGTGGTGCTTTTCTCTGGTGATCAGCTCTCATTGCAGTGCTTGACTCTGGTGACCAGGTCTCATTGGGATGCTTGACTCTGATGACTAGGTCTCATTAGGGTGCTTGTCTCTGGTGGCCAGGTGTCATTGGGTTGCTTCTCTCTGGTGATCAGGTCTCATTGGGTGCTTGTCTCTTGTGGCCAGGTCTCATTGGGGTATTTTTCTCTGATGACCATGTCTCATTGAGGCAGTTGTCTCTGTTGACCGGCACTCATTGGGTACGTGTCTCTGGTGACCAGGTCTCATTGGGGTGCTTGTCTCTGGTAGCCAGCTCTCATTGGGGTGCTTATCTCAGGTGACCAGGTCTCATTGGGATGCTTATCTCTGGTGGTCAGCTCTCATTGGGGTGCTTGTCTCTGGTGACCAGGTCTCATTGGGAGGCTTGTCTCTGGTGGCCAGGACTCCTTGGGATGCTTGTCTCTGGTGGCCAGTTCTCTTTGGGGTGCTTGTCTCAGGTGACCAGGTCTCATTGGGGTGCTTGTCTCAGGTGACCAGCCCCCATTGGGGTGCTTGTCTCTGGTGACCAGGTCTCATTGGGGTGCTTGTCTCAGGTGACCAGATCTCATTGGGGTGCTTGCCTCAGGTGACCAGATCTCATTGGGGTGCTTGTCTCTGGTGACCAGGTCTCATTGGGGTGCTTGGCTCAGGTGACCATCTCTTATTGGGGTGCTTGCCTCAGGTGTCCAGATCTCATTGGGGTGCTTGTCTCTGGTGACCACATCTGAAAGGGATCCTTGTCTCTGCTGATCCGGTCTCATTGGGATGCTTGTCTCTGGTGGCCAGCTCTCATTGTGGTGCTAGTCTCTGGTGACCAGGTCTCATTGGGGTGCTTGTCTCAGGTGACCAGCTCTCATTGGGGTGCTTGTCTCTGGTGACCATGTCTCACTGGGATGCTTGTCTCTGGTGATCAGGTCTCACCGGGATGTTTGTCTTGGTGATCAGGTCTCATTGGGATGCTTGTCTCTGGTGGCCAGCTCTCATTGGGGTGCTTGCCTCAGGTGACCAGATCTCATTGGGGTGCTTATCTCTGATGACCAGCTCTCATTGGGGTGCTTGTCTCTGGTGACCAGCTGTCATTGGGGTGCTTGCCTCAGGTGACCAGCTCTCATTGGGGTGCTTGTCTCTGGTGACCAGCTGTCATTGGGGTGCTTGCCTTAGGTGACCAGATCCCATTCGGGTGCTTGTCTCTGATGACCAGCTCTCATTGGGGTGCTTGTCTCTGGTGACCAGCTGTCATTGGGGTGCTTGCCTCTGGTGACTAGGTCTCATTGGGGCGATTGTCACAGGTGACCAGGTCTCATTGGGATGCTTGTCTCTGGTGGCCAGGTCTCATTGGAGTGCTTTTCTCTGGTGACCAGGTGTCATTGGGGTGCTTGTCTCTGGTGGCCAGCTCTCATTGGGGTGCTTGCCTCAGGTGGCCAGATCTCTTTGGGGTGCTTGCCTCTGGTGATCAGGTCTCATTGGGGTGCTTGTCTCTGGGGGCCAGATCCCATTGGGGTGCTTGTCTCTTGTGACCAGGTCTCATTGGGGTGCTTGTCTCTGGTGGCCAGCTCTCATTGTGGTGCTTGCCTCGGGTGACCAGCTCTCATTGGGCAGCTTGCCTCAGGTGACCAGATCTCGTAGGGGTGCTTGTCTCTGGTGGCCAGCTCTCATTGGGGTGCTTGTCTCTGGTGACCAGCTGTCATTGGGGTGCTTGCCTCTGGTGACTAGGTCTCATTGGGGCGATTGTCACAGGTGACCAGGTCTCATTGGGATGCTTGTCTCTGGTGGCCAGGTCTCATTGGAGTGCTTTTCTCTGGTGACCAGGTGTAATTGGGGTGCTTGTCTCTGGTGGCCAGCTCTCATTGGGGTGCTTGCCTCAGGTGACCAGATCTCTTTGGGGTGCTTGCCTCTGGTAATCAGGTCTCATTGGGGTGCTTGTCTCTGGGGGCCAGATCCCATTGGGGTGCTTGTCTCTTGTGACCAGGTCTCATTGGGGTGCTTGTCTCTGGTGGCCAGCTCTCATTGTGGTGCTTGCCTCGGGTGACCAGCTCTCATTGGGGTGCTTGCCTCAGGTGACCAGCTCTCATTGGGGTGCTTGCCTTAGGTGACCAGATCTCATTGGGGTGCTTGTCTCTGGGGGCCAGATCCCATTGTGGTGCTTGCCTCAGGTGACCAGCTCTCATTGGGATGCTTGCCTCAGGTGACCAGATCTCATTGGGGTGCTTGTCTCTGGTGGCCAGCTCTCATTGTGGTGCTTGCCTCGGGTGACCAGCTCTCATTGGGGTGCTTGCCCCAGGTGACCAGATCTCATTGGGCTGCTTGTCTCAGGTGACCAGCTCTCATTGGGGTGCTTGCCTCAGGTGACCAGCTCTCATTGGGGTGCTTGCCTCAGGGGACCAGATCTCATTGGGGTGCTTGTCTCTGGTGGCCAGCTCTCATTGGGGTGCTTGCCTCAGGGGACCAGATCTCATTGGGGTGCTTGTCTCTGGTGACCAGCTCTCATTGGGGTGCTATTCTCAGGTGCAGGTGACCAGCTCTCATTGGGGTGCTATCCTCAGGTGACCAGATCTCATTGGGGTGCTTGTCTCAGGTGGCCAGCTCTCATTGGGGTGCTTGCCTCAGGGGACCAGCTCTCATTGGGGTGCTTGCCTCAGGGGACCAGCTCTCATTGGGGTGCTTGCCTCAGGTGCAGGTGACCAGCTCTCATTGGGGTGCTATCCTCAGGTGACCAGATCTCATTGGGGTGCTTGCCTCAGGTGACCAGCTCTCATTGGGGTGCTTGCCTCAGGGGACCAGATCTCATTGGGGTGCTTGTCTCTGGTGGCCAGATCTCATAGGGGTGCTTGCCTCAGGGGACCAGATCTCATTGGGGTGCTTGTCTCTGGTGACCAGCTCTCATTGGGGTGCTATTCTCAGGTGCAGGTGACCAGCTCTCATTGGGGTGCTATCCTCAGGTGACCAGATCTCATTGGGGTGCTTGTCTCAGGTGGCCAGCTCTCATTGGGGTGCTTGCCTCAGGGGACCAGCTCTCATTGGGGTGCTTGCCTCAGGGGACCAGCTCTCATTGGGGTGCTTGCCTCAGGTGCAGGTGACCAGCTCTCATTGGGGTGCTTGCCTCAGGGGACCAGCTCTCATTGGGGTGCTTGCCTCAGGTGACCAGCTCTCATTGGGGTGCTATCCTCAGGTGACCAGATCTCATTGGGGTGCTTGTCTCAGGTGGCCAGCTCTCATTGGGGTGCTTGCCTCAGGTGCAGGTGACCAGCTCTCATTGGGGTGCTTGCCTCAGGGGACCAGCTCTCATTGGGGTGCTTGCCTCAGGTGACCAGCTCTCATTGGGGTGCTATCCTCAGGTGACCAGATCTCATTGGGGTGCTTGTCTCAGGTGGCCAGCTCTCATTGGGGTGCTTGCCTCAGGTGCAGGTGACCAGCTCTCATTGCGGTGCTTGCCTCAGGGGACCAGCTCTCATTGGGGTGCTTGCCTCAGGTGCAGGTGACCAGCTCTCATTGGGGTGCTATCCTCAGGTGACCAGATCTCATTGGGGTGCTTGCCTCAGGTGACCAGCTCTCATTGGGGTGCTTGCCTCAGGGGACCAGATCTCATTGGGGTGCTTGTCTCTGGTGGCCAGCTCTCATTGGGGTGCTTGCCTCAGGGGACCAGATCTCATTGGGGTGCTTGTCTCTGGTGACCAGCTCTCATTGGGGTGCTATTCTCAGGTGCAGGTGACCAGCTCTCATTGGGGTGCTATCCTCAGGTGACCAGCTCTCATTGGGGTGCTATCCTCAGGTGACCAGATCTCATTGGGGTGCTTGCCTCAGGTGACCAGCTCTCATTGGGGTGCTTGCCTCAGGGGACCAGATCTCATTGGGGTGCTTGTCTCTGGTGGCCAGATCTCATAGGGGTGCTTGCCTCAGGGGACCAGATCTCATTGGGGTGCTTGTCTCTGGTGACCAGCTCTCATTGGGGTGCTATTCTCAGGTGCAGGTGACCAGCTCTCATTGGGGTGCTATCCTCAGTTGACCAGATCTCATTGGGGTGCTTGTCTCAGGTGGCCAGCTCTCATTGGGGTGCTTGCCTCAGGGGACCAGCTCTCATTGGGGTGCTTGCCTCAGGGGACCAGCTCTCATTGGGGTGCTTGCCTCAGGTGCAGGTGACCAGCTCTCATTGGGGTGCTATCCTCAGGTGACCAGATCTCATTGGGGTGCTTGCCTCAGGTGACCAGCTCTCATTGGGGTGCTTGCCTCAGGGGACCAGATCTCATTGGGGTGCTTGTCTCTGGTGGCCAGATCTCATAGGGGTGCTTGCCTCAGGGGACCAGATCTCATTGGGGTGCTTGTCTCTGGTGACCAGCTCTCATTGGGGTGCTATTCTCAGGTGCAGGTGACCAGCTCTCATTGGGGTGCTATCCTCAGGTGACCAGATCTCATTGGGGTGCTTGTCTCAGGTGGCCAGCTCTCATTGGGGTGCTTGCCTCAGGGGACCAGCTCTCATTGGGGTGCTTGCCTCAGGGGACCAGCTCTCATTGGGGTGCTTGCCTCAGGTGCAGGTGACCAGCTCCCATTGGGGTGCTTGCCTCAGGGGACCAGCTCTCATTGGGGTGCTTGCCGCAGGTGACCAGCTCTCATTGGGGTGCTATCCTCAGGTGACCAGATCTCATTGGGGTGCTTGTCTCAGGTGGCCAGCTCTCATTGGGGTGCTTGCCTCAGGTGCAGGTGACCAGCTCTCATTGGGGTGCTTGCCTCAGGGGACCAGCTCTCATTGGGGTGCTTGCCTCAGGTGACCAGCTCTCATTGGGGTGCTATCCTCAGGTGACCAGATCTCATTGGGGTGCTTGTCTCAGGTGGCCAGCTCTCATTGGGGTGCTTGCCTCAGGTGCAGGTGACCAGCTCTCATTGGGGTGCTTGCCTCAGGTGACCAGCTCTCATTGGGGTGCTTGCCTCAGGTGACCAGATCTCATTGGGGTGCTTGTCTCTGGTGACCAGCTCTCATTGGGGTGCTATTCTCAGGTGCAGGTGACCAGCTCTCATTGGGGTGCTATCCTCAGTTGACCAGATCTCATTGGGGTGCTTGTCTCAGGTGGCCAGCTCTCATTGGGGTGCTTGCCTCAGGGGACCAGCTCTCATTGGGGTGCTTGCCTCAGGGGACCAGCTCTCATTGGGGTGCTTGCCTCAGGTGCAGGTGACCAGCTCTCATTGGGGTGCTATCCTCAGGTGACCAGATCTCATTGGGGTGCTTGCCTCAGGTGACCAGCTCTCATTGGGGTGCTTGCCTCAGGGGACCAGATCTCATTGGGGTGCTTGTCTCTGGTGGCCAGATCTCATAGGGGTGCTTGCCTCAGGGGACCAGATCTCATTGGGGTGCTTGTCTCTGGTGACCAGCTCTCATTGGGGTGCTATTCTCAGGTGCAGGTGACCAGCTCTCATTGGGGTGCTATCCTCAGGTGACCAGATCTCATTGGGGTGCTTGTCTCAGGTGGCCAGCTCTCATTGGGGTGCTTGCCTCAGGGGACCAGCTCTCATTGGGGTGCTTGCCTCAGGGGACCAGCTCTCATTGGGGTGCTTGCCTCAGGTGCAGGTGACCAGCTCCCATTGGGGTGCTTGCCTCAGGGGACCAGCTCTCATTGGGGTGCTTGCCGCAGGTGACCAGCTCTCATTGGGGTGCTATCCTCAGGTGACCAGATCTCATTGGGGTGCTTGTCTCAGGTGGCCAGCTCTCATTGGGGTGCTTGCCTCAGGTGCAGGTGACCAGCTCTCATTGGGGTGCTTGCCTCAGGGGACCAGCTCTCATTGGGGTGCTTGCCTCAGGTGACCAGCTCTCATTGGGGTGCTATCCTCAGGTGACCAGATCTCATTGGGGTGCTTGTCTCAGGTGGCCAGCTCTCATTGGGGTGCTTGCCTCAGGTGCAGGTGACCAGCTCTCATTGGGGTGCTTGCCTCAGGTGACCAGCTCTCATTGGGGTGCTTGCCTCAGGTGACCAGATCTCATTGGGGTGCTTGTCTCAGGGGACCAGCTCTCATTGGGGTGCTTGCCTCAGGTGCAGGTGACCAGCTCTCATTGGGGTGCTATCCTCAGGTGACCAGATCTCATTGGAGTGCTTGTCTCTGGTGACCAGCTCTCATTGGGGTGCTATCCTCAGGTGACCAGATCTCATTGGAGTGCTTGTCTCTGGTGACCAGCTCTCATTGGGGTGCTATCCTCAGGTGACCAGATCTCATTGGGGTGCTTGCCTCAGGGGACCAGCTCTCATTGGGGTGCTTGCCTCAGGTGCAGGTGACCAGCTCTCATTGGGGTGCTTGCCTCAGGTGCAGGTGACCAGATCTCATTGGGATGCTTGCCTCAGGGGACCAGCTCTCATTGGGGTGCTTGCCTCAGGTGCAGGTGACCAGCTCTCATTGGGGTGCTTGCCTCAGGTGCAGGTGACCAGCTCTCATTGGGGTGCTTGCCTCAGGGGACCAGCTCTCATTGGGGTGCTATTCTCAGGTGCAGGTGACCAGCTCTCATTGGGGTGCTTGCCTCAGGGGACCAGCTCTCATTGGGGTGCTATTCTCAGGTGCAGGTGACCAGCTCTCATTGGGGTGCTATTCTCAGGTGCAGGTGACCAGCTCTCATTGGGGTGCTTGCCTCAGGTGCAGGTGACCAGATCTCATTGGGGTGCTTGCCTCAGGGGACCAGCTCTCATTGGGGTGCTTGCCTCAGGTGCAGGTGACCAGCTCTCATTGGGGTGCTTGCCTCAGGTGCAGGTGACCAGCTCTCATTGGGGTGCTTGCCTCAGGGGACCAGCTCTCATTGGGGTGCTATTCTCAGGTGCAGGTGACCAGCTCTCATTGGGGTGCTATTCTCAGGTGCAGGTGACCAGCTCTCATTGGGGTGCTTGCCTCAGGTGCAGGTGACCAGATCTCATTGGGGTGCTTGCCTCAGGGGACCAGCTCTCATTGGGGTGCTTGCCTCAGGTGCAGGTGACCAGCTCTCATTGGGGTGCTTGCCTCAGGTGCAGGTGACCAGCTCTCATTGGGGTGCTTGCCTCAGGGGACCAGCTCTCAATATTTCATGATGTCTAAGATGCTGTAAAATGCAACTGACTTAAAATGATCTTTTTGCTGAAGCTATTCTCAATATTACAGAAAATGTAACACTGGGTTTCTTTTTAGGGCGGGAGTGTGGGGCCCTATTTCATGGTGCCCCGGCGGTGTCATGATATCCTTTTCCTTGAGAGTGCAGCCCTACCAAGGAGCAGTCACAGATGACACGGCAGCCAATAACATCCGGTTCTACTGCAGCGACGAAGCAATCATTGAAGGTTGCGGTGGAAATTTGGGGTCTTATGGGGGATTTAGCGCTTCCTGCATGAAGGGAATGTGTGGCCTGCAGGTGAGGATAGAACTGCCGCAGCCAATAGTTGACGACACTGGTATGAATGACGTCAGGATCTTCTGCTGCAACGACTGAAGAGGGATTATTGTCCATGCGCGCCGTTGTCCTCATTTGAAGACCATTTTCCCTCTTTGGACATTTGGGAGTCACGTTTGCCATCAACGGATCACCCCCTAATGGTTTCAAGTTCCTTGTGTTGGCAAATGGCAGCTTCATCTAATCACCAGCCCATCCTGACTCAGTGGCCATAGCTTCAGGGCGTCCATTCAGGCCTGCCTTCAGGAACTCCTTGCTCATCAAAGCAAACATCTTTAATAAATTGTATGATGAAATCCAGTCCTGTCAGCTCATTACTAAATGAGTGCCTGCATTTCTCTGTACGTCACCCACAAGGTCATGACTTGTAAGATGGTATACACACTTTTTTAAAATCTTTTACTCTTCACAGTTTTTGTGTTTTTTGTACACTTTTCACAGGGTGCGTAAAACATAAATTGCATTTCATTGCAGTTCACATCGTAATAAAGTCATCAAGAGTGTGAGACATTTGAAGTATACTTTGGTAAAGAAACAAGGACATATTGGAGAGGAGTAGAGTAGGACAAACAATGAGGGCAAGACCTCCGCATTCTCTATCATGGAAGTCATCTCAATGGAATCTCCACCCATGCATGTGCAGGATCTAGGCACATACATGTACGCATGGCTGTGTGCTGTTACGGGTGGCTTCAACATCAACGTTTTTATCTGCCTATTGGTCAAGTGCCTCTGGAGGAGCCACCCAGAGAAGGGCAGCCCCTCACTGGCTCGGGCATTCCTCAACCCCAGGTTGGTCACCCTTGCTACCTAAAGCCCGCCTTATTAAAGGTGATGGCCCAAAGGCAAACACCTTATCTTGAGACCGCCCTCTGGGAACAATCTAGGTGGTCCCTTCCCTAAAGACCCCAAAGGAAGTATTATGTAAGAACAGGTGCCGTTCAGATCCCAAGGCCCTATTTGGTCTCTTCCTTCCACATCCTCCGTTTCCTCTTCCTACATCTTTCTGTCTCCCACCCTTCTCTCCGTCTACTCTCTCCTAGCTCTCTCTTGAATATACCTCTTTCATCCTCTCTACTATCTACCTCCACTCATCGATATTATACTCTCCTACCACGTGCAACACCATTATTACTCTCTCTGTCCCACACTACTGCTCTCTACTCCACTCTACTACTACTTCCCTCTCCAACTCCAATTTACTACTACTCCCCTCTCCAACTCCAATCTACTACTACTCCCCTCTCCAACTCCAATCTACTACTACTCCCCTCTCCAACTCCAATCTACTACTACTCCCATCCCCACTCTACTAGTACTCCCCTCTCCAACTCCAATCTACTACTACTCCCATCTCCACTCTACTACTACTCCCCTCTCCAACACCAATCTACTACTACTCCCATCTCCACTCTACTACTACTCCCCTCTCCAACGTCAATCTACTACTACTCTCATCTCCACTCTACTACTACTCCCCTCTCAAACGCCAATCTACTACTACTCAAATCTCCACTCTACTACTCCCTGCTCCTATCTACCACTCTCCCCTTCACTCTAATACTACTCCCTGCTCCAATCTAATATTACTCCCCTCACCACTCTACTACTACTCCCACCACTCTACTACTCCTTGCAACAATCTACTACTACTCTCCTCACCACTCTATGACTACTCCCCTCTCTATTCTACTCCTACTCCCTGCTCCAATCTACTACTACTCCGCTCTCCACTCTACTGCTGCTCCCATCTCTGCTCTACTACTACTCCCAACTAAAATCTACTACTTCTCCCCTCTCCATTCTACAAGTACACCCCTCTCCGCTCTACTACTACTCCCTGCTCCAATCTACAACTACTCGCCTCTCCACTCTACTATTACTTCCAGCTCCAATATACTACTACTACCTGCTCCACTCTACTACTACTCCACGCTCCTATCTACTACTACTCTCCTCTCCAATCTACAAATGCTCCCCTCTCAACTCTACAACTATGCCCCTTTTCTACTACTCCCCTCTTCTATTACTCCCCTCTCCACTCTACTACTGCTCCCCTCTCTACTCGATTACTCCAGTCCTCTCTACTCGACAAATACTCCCCTCTCCACTCTACTACTACTCCTCTCTCCACTCTACTACTAAACCCCTCTCCACTCTACTACTACTCCCTCCACTCTACCACTTCTCCCTCCAATATACTGCTACTCCCCACTCCACTATAATACTACTACTACTCTCTCCACTCTACTACTACCCCCTCTCCACTCTACTACTACTCCATCCACTCTACCACTAATCCCTCCAATATACTGCTGCTCCCCTTTCTATTCTATTACTACTCCCCTCTACATTTAATACTACTCACTCCAATGTACTACTACTCCGCTCTCCACTCTACTACTACACCCTCCACTCTACCACTACTCCCCTCTCCACTCTACAACTACCCCCTCCCCACTTTACTCCTACAGCCCGCTCCAATGTACTACTCCCCTCTCCACTCGACTACTCCAGTCCTCTCTACTCTACAAATACTCTCCTTTCCACCCTACTACTACTCCTCTCTTCACTCTACTACTACACCACTCTCCACTCTACTACTCCTCCCTGCACTCCACTACTGCTCCTTCCAATATACTGCTACTACCCACTCGACTCTACTATTCCTCTCTCCACCATACTACTACCCCCTCTCCACTCTACTACTACTCCCTCCATTCTACTACTATTCCCTGCTCCAATCTACTACGTCTCAACTCTCCACTCTACTACTATTGCCCTCTCTACTCTACTACTACTCCCTCCACTCTAGTACTAATCCCTGTACCACTCTACTACTCCCTCTACTCTACTACTCCCCGCTCCAATATACTACTACTCCCTTCACTCTACTACTACTCTCTGCTCCAATCTACTACTACTCCCTGCTCCAATCTACTACCACTCCCCTCGCCACTCTACTACTCCCCACTCCATTCTACTACTACTCCCCTCTCCACTCTACTACTACTCTCCTCTCCAATCTCAAATACTCCCCTCTCCACTCTACTACTATGCCCCTTTTTTACTACTCCCCTCTTCTATTACTCCACTATCCACTCTACTACTACTCCCCTCTCTACTCAATTACTCCAGTCCTCTCTACTCTACAAATACTCCCCTCTCCACTCTACTATTACTCATCTCTCCACTCTACTACTATTCCCCATTCCAATCTACTACTACTCCCTACACTCTACTACTACACCCTCCACTCTACCACTAATCCCCTCTCCACTCTACTACTATTCCTCTCCAATCTACTACTAATCCCCACTCCACTCTACTAGTACTCCCCACTCTATTACTACTCCCCTCTCCACTATACTACTGCTCCCAGCTCCACTCCTACTCCCCTCTACTACTATTCCCCAATCCACTCTACTCCCATTTCCCGCTTCACTCTAACACTACTCCCCTCTACACTCTACTACTACTCCACTTTCCACTCTACCACTACTCCCCTCCCACTCTACCACTACTTCCCTCTACACTCTATTACTACTCCCCTCCCCACTCTACTACTACCCCTTCTCCACTCTACTACTACTCCATCCACTCTACCACTACTCCCTCCAATATACTGTTGCTCCCCTTTCTATTCTACTATTACTACTCCCCTCTACACTATTACTCCCTCCACTCTACTACTACTTGTCACTCCAATTTACTACTACTCCCCTCTCCACTCTACTACTCCCCTCTCCACTCTACTACTACCCCCTCCCCACTTTACTCCTACCCCCGCTCCAATGTACTACTCCCCTCTCCACTCGACTACTCTAGTCTTCTCTACTCTACAAATACTCTCCTCTCCACCCTACTACTACTCCTCTCTTCACTCTACTACTACACCACGCTCCACTCTACTACTACTCCCTCCACTCTACTATTGCTCCTTCCAATATAATTCTACTACCCACTCGACTCTTCTATTCCTCTATCCACCATACTACTACCCTCTCTCCAGTCTACTACTATTCCCTCCATTCTACTACTATTCCCCGCTCCAATGTACTACTCCCCTCTCCACTCGACTACTCCAGTCCTCTCTACTCTACAAATACTCTCCTCTCCACCCTACTACTACTCCTCTCTTCACTCTACTACTACACCACTCTCCACTCTACTAATACCCCCTCCACTCTACTATTGCTCCTTCCAATATACTTCTACTACCCACTCGACTGTACTATTCCTCTATCCACCATACTACTAACCCCTCTCCACTCTACTACTACTCCCTCCATTCTACTACTATTCCCTGCTCCAATCTACTACTTCTCCACTCTCCACTCTACTACTACTGCCCTCTCTACTGTACTGCTACTCCCTCCACTCTAGTACTAATCCCTGTACCACTCTACTACTCCCTCTACTCTACTACTCCCCGCTCCAATATACTACTACTCCCTTCACTCTTCTACTACTCTCTGCTCCAATCTACTATGACTCCCTGCTCCAATCTACTACAACTCCTCTCGCCACTCTACTACTCCCCACTCCAGTCTACTACTACTCCCCTCTCCACTCTACTACTACTCTCCTCTCCAATCTCAAATACTCCCCTCTCAACTCTACTATGACCCTTTTTTTCTACTCCCCTCTTCTATTACTCCCCTCTCCTCTCTACTACTACTCCCCTCTCTACTCGATTACTCCAGTCCTCTCTACTCTACAAATACTCCCCTCTCCACTCTACTACCACTCCTCTCTCTACTCTACTACTACACTCCTCTCCACTCTACTACTACTCCATCGACTCTACCACTACTCCCTCCAATATACTGTTGCTCCCCTTTCTATTCTACTATTACTACTCCCCTCTACACTTATTACTACTCCCTCCACTCTACTACTACTTGTCACTCCAATTTACTACTACTCCCCTCTCCATTCTACTACTACACCCTCCACTCTACCACTACTCCCCGCTCCCTTCTACTATTACCCTCTCCCCACTTTACTCCTACCCCCGCTCCAATGTACTACTCCCCTCTCCACTCGACTACTCCAGTCCTCTCTACTCTACAAGTACTCTCCTCTCCACCCTACTACTACTCCTCTCTTCACTCTACTACTACACCACTCTCCACCCTACTACTACTCCCTCCACTCTACTACTGCTCCTTCCAATATACTGCTACGACCCACTCGACTCTACTATTCCTCTCTCCACCAAACTACTACCCCACTCCACTCTACTACTACTCCCTCCATTCTACTACTATTCCCTGCACCAATCTACTACTGCTCCATTCTCCACTCTACTACTGCCCTCTCTACTCTACTACTACTCCCTCCACTCTAGTACTAATCCCTGTACCACTCTACTACTACTCCCTCAAGTCTACTACTCCCCGCTCCAATATACTACTACTCCCTTCACTATACTACTACTCTCTGCTCCAATCTACTGCTACTCCCTGCTCCAATCTACTACCACTCCCATTGCCACTCTACTACTCCCCACTCCAGTCTATTACTACTCCCCTCTCCACTCTACTACTACTCTCCTCTCCAATCATAAATACTCCCCTCTCAACTCTACTACTATGCCCCTTTTCTACTACTCCCCTCTTCTATTACTCCCCCCTCCACTCTACTACTACTCCCCTCTCTACTCGATTACTCCAGTCCTCTCTACTCCACAAATACTCCCATCTCCGCTCTACTACTACTCCTCTCTCCACTCTACTACTACACCCCTCTCCACTCTACTACTACTCCCTCCACTCTACCACTGCTCCCTCCAATATACTGCTACTCCCCGCTCCACTCTACTACTACTACTCTCTCCACTCTACTACTACCCCCTCTCCACTAGACTACTACTCCATCCACTCTACCACTACTCCCTCCAATATACTGTTGCTCCCCTTTCTATTCAACTATTACTACTCCCCTCTACACTTACTACTACTCCCTTCACTCTACTACTACTTGTCACTCCAATTTACTACTACTCACCTCTCCACTCTACTACTACACCCTCCACTCTACCCCAACTCCCCTCTCCACTCTACTACTACTCCCCTCTCCTCTCTTTAACTACTCCACTCTCCACTCTACTATTACTTCCAGCTCCAATCGACTACTACCCTCTCCACTCAACTACTCCCCACTCCAATCTACTACTAATCCCCACTCCACTCTACTAGTTCTCCCCACTCAACACTACTACTTCTACCCTCTCCTCTCTACTACTACTCCCAGCTCCACTCTACTACTCCCCTGTCCACTCTACTATTTCCCAATCCACTCTACCCCAACTCCCCTCTCCACTCTACTACTACTCCCCTCTCTACTCTACCACTACTCCCCTCTCCACTCTACCACTACTGCCCTCTCCACTCTACTACTACTCCCATCTCCACTCTAGTGGTACTCCCCGCTCCAATCTGCTGCTACTCCATGCCCCAATCCAGTACTACTCCCCTCCCCACTCTACTACTACTCCCTCCATTCTACTACTATTCTCTGCTCCAATCTACTACTGCTCCACTCTTCACTCTACTACCACTCCCCCTCCACTCTACTACTACCCCTCCCCACTTTACTCCTACCCCCGCTCCAATGTACTACTCCCCTCTCCACTCTAATACTACTCCCCTCTCCTCTCCATAACTACTCCACTCTCCACTCTACTATTACTTCCAGCTCCAATCTACTACTACCCTCTCCACTCAACTACTCCCCACTCCAATCTACTACTAATCCCCATTCCACTCTACTAGTACTCCCCACTCAACTCTACTGCTTTTACGCTCTCCTCTCTACTACTACTCCCAGCTCCTCTCTACTACTCCCCAATCCACTCTACTCCTAATCCCCTCTCCACTCTACCCCTCCTCCCCTCTCCATTCTACTACTACTGCCCGCTCCAATCTGCTGCTACTCCCTGCTCCAATCCAGTACTACTCCCCTCCCCACTCTACTACTACTCCCTCCATTCTACTACTATTCCCTCGATTCTAATACTACTCCACACTCCAATCTACTACTATGACTCCCCTCTCTACTTGACTAGTCTAGTAATCTCCACTATACAAATACTCCCCTCCCCACTCTAGTACTACTCCCCTCTTCTTTTACCCCTCTACACTCTACTACAACTCCCTCCTCAACTCTACTACTACTCCCCTCTGCCTTCCACTACCCTACTCCACTCTACCACTGCTCCCATCTGAACTCTACTCACTTCACTCTAACCCTACTCACCAATCACTCTATTACTACACCCCTCTGCACTCTACTACTACTCCCTCCACTCTATTACTCCCTGCTCCAATATACTACTATGCCACTCTCCACTCTACTTCTACTCCCCACTCCACTCTACTACTACTACCCTCACCACTCTACTACTACTTGCTCCAATCTACTAGCATGTCCCTCTCCACTCTGCAAGTACTCCCCTCTCCAATCTACTACTACTCCCACTCCACTCTACAACTACTCCCTCCACACTACTACTATCAGCTCCTATCTACTACTACACCGCTCTACTACTTCCCACTCCAGTCTACTACTACTCCCCTCTCCACCCTACTCTTACTCCCCTCTCCAATCTACAACTCCCCTCTTCACTCGACTACTCCAGTTCACTCCACTCTACAAATACTCCCCTCTCAACTCTACTCCTATGCCCCTCTTCTACTACTCCCCTCTGCACCCTACTACTCCCCTCTCTACTTGACTACTCCAGTCCTCTCTACTCTACAAATACTCTCCTCTCCACCCTACTACTACTCCTCACTTCACTCTACTACTACTCCCTTCAATCTACCACTGCTCCCTCCAATATACTGCTACTCCCCACTCAAATCTACTATTACTACTCCTCTATCCACTATACTACAACCCCTTTCCACTCTACTACGACTCTGTCCACTCTACCACTACTCCCTCCAATATACTGCTGCTTCCCTTTCTACTCTACTGTTACTAATCCCCTCTACACTTACTACTACTCCCTCCACTCTACAACTACTCATCACTCCAATATACTACTACTCCCCTCTCCACTCTACTACTACACCCTCCACTCTACCACTACTCCTGTCTCCACTCTACTCCCTTCACTCTACAACTACTCCCCTATCCACTCTACTACTACATCCCTCTCCACTCTACTACTACCCCTTCAACTCTATTACTACTCCCTGCTCCAATCTACTACTATTTCACTCTCCACTCTACTTCTACTCCCCACTCTAATCTACTACTTTCCTCTCCACTCTACTACTACTATCCTCACTACTCTACTACTACTTGCTCCAATCTACTAGCACTCCCCTCTCCACTTTGCAAGTACTCCTCTCTCCAATCTACTACTACTCCCCGCTCCACTCTACTACTACTCCCCTCTCCACTCTACAATTACTCCCAGCTCCAATCTACTACTACCCTCTCCACTCTACTACTCCCCACTCCAAACTACTACTAATCCATGCTCCAATCTACTACTACTCCTCTCTCCACTCTACTAGTACTCCCACTTTACTCTACTACTACTCCCCTCTCCTCTCTACTACTATTCCCAGCTCCACTCTACTACTACTCCCCTCCCCTCTCTACTACTACTCCCCTCTCCACTCTACAATTACTCCCAGCTCCAATCTACTACTACCCTCTCCACTCTACTACTCCTCACTCCAAACTACTACTAATCCCTGTTCCACTCTACTAGTACTCCCCGCTCCACTCTACCACTACCCCCTTCTATACTCTACTACTCCACTCTACCACTACTCCCCTCTCCACTCTACTAAAACTGCCCTCTCCACTCTACTACTACTCCCCTCTACTGGTACTCCCCGCTCCAATCTGCTGCTACTCCCTGCTCCAGTCTAGTACTACTCCCCGCCCCACTATACTACTACTCCCTCCATTCTAATACTATTCCCTGCTGCAATCAACTACTGCTCCCTTCTCCACTCTACTACCACTCCGCTCTACTACTACTCCCTCCATTCTACTACTACTCCCCGCTCCAATCTACTACTATGACTCCCCTCTCCACTCGACTACTCTAGTTATCTCCACTCTACAAATACTCCCCTCCACACTCTAGTACTACTCCCCTCTTCCTTTACCCCTTCTACACAGTACTACAACTCCCCTCTGCACTCTACTACTCTACTCCTCTCCACTCTACCACTACTCATGTCTCCACTCTACTCCCTTCACTCTTCAACTGCTCCCCTATCCACTCTACTCCAACACTCCTCTCCACTCTACTACTACTCCCTCCACTGTGCTACTACTCCCTGCTCCAATCTACTACTACTCCCTGCTGCAATCTACTAACACTCCCCTCTCCACTCTACTACTCCCCACTCAAGTGTACTACTACTCCCCTCTCCACTCTACTACTACTCCCCTCTCCAATCCACTACTACTCCCCTCTCAACTCGACAACTCAAGTCTTCTGCACTCTACAAATACTCCCTTCTCAACTCTACTACTGCACCCCTCTTCTTTTACTCCCATCTCCATTCTTCTACTACTCCCCACTCCAATCTACGACTACTCTTCTCTCCAGTCTATTAATATTCCTCTCTCCACTCTACTACTCTTCCCTCTCCAGTCTAATACTACTCCCTCTACCACTATCCTCTTCACCATTTTACTACTATTCCCCTCTCCACTCTAGGATTACTACTTCCCTCTGAACTTACTACTCCCTCCACTCTACTACTACTCACTTCTCTAATCTACTACTACTCCCCTCTCCACTCTACTACTACTCCCCTATCCACTCCATTACTACTCCCTCCATTCTATTACTCCCTGCTCCAATCTACTACCATGGCTCCCCTGTCCACTCAACTACTCCAGTTGTCTCCACTCCAAAAATACTCCCCTCCCCACTCTGCTACTCCCCTCTTCTATTCCTACCCTCTACACTCTACTACTACTCCCTCCTCCCGTCTACCACTAGTGCCCTCTCAAATCTACTACTACTCCCATCTCCACTCCAGTCCTCTCCACTCTACAAAAACTCCCTTTTTCTACAACTCCCCTCGTCTATTACTCCCCTCTCCATGCTACTACTATGCCCTGCTCCAATCTAATACTACTCCCATCTCCACTCTACTACTACCCCCACTCCAATCTATTACTACTCCCCTCTCCAGTATACTGCTATTCCTCTCTCCACTCTACTACTTCCCTCTCCACTCTACAACTACTCCCTCCACTCTACTACTATGCCCTCCTATATACTACTACTCACTTCTCCACTCTACTACTCCTCCTCCACTCTACTATTACTACATCCATCACCACTCTACTACTCACTCCACTCTACTACTACTCCCCGATTCAATCTACTACTACCCTCCTCTCTGATTTACTACTACTCCCCTCTCCATTCTACTACTACTCCCTCCACTCTACTATTAATCCCTGCTCCAATCTACTACTACTACTCTCTCCACAACTCTACTACTCCCTCCACACTACTCCAACTCCCACTCCTATATACTACTCCTCCTTTCTCCACACTACTACACCTCTCTAAACTCTACTACTACTCCCCTCTCCACTCTACTATTACTACATCCTTCTGCATTCTGCTACCACTCCTGCCACACTACCACTACACCCTGCTCCAATCTAGTACTACTCCTCCCTCCACTCTACTACTACTCCCCTCTCTACTCTATTACTCCCCTCTGCACTACACTACTACTCCCTCATCTCTACTAATTCTCGCCACTCCAATCTACTACTACTCCCCTCTCCACTCTACTACTACTTCCCTATACACTGTACTACTACTCCCTCCATTCTACTACTACTCCCTGCTCCAATCTATTACTACTGTGACTCCCCTCTCTACACGACTATTCCAGTCATTTCCACTCTAAATATACTCCCCTCCCCAATCTACTACTACTCTCCTCTCCTATTACTACCCTCTACACTCTACTACTACTCCCTCTTCCACTCTACTACTGTTCCCCTCTCCAATCTACTACTCCCCTCTCCACTCTACTTCTCCGGTCCTCTCCCCTCTACAAATACTCCCCTCTCAACTCTACTAGTACTCCGTCTTCTACAACTCCCCTATTCTATTACTTCCCTCTCCATGCTACTACTGCTCCCGCTCCAATCTTATACTACTCCCATCTCCACTCTACTACTTCTCCCCTCTTCAATCGATTACTTTTTCTCTCTCCACTGTACAACGACTTCCCTCTCTACTCTACTTTTACTTCCTCCACACTACTACTACTCCCTGCTCCAATCTACTACTATGACTCCCTCTCCACTTGATTACTCCAGCCCTCTCCACTATACAAATACTCTCCTCTCCACTCTACTACTACTCCCCTCTAAACTCTACTACTCCCTCCTCCACTCTACTACACCCCTCTCCATTCTGCTACTAATCCTCTCTCCATCTACTATTACTACATCCCTCTCCGCTCTACTACTACTCCCTCCACTCTACTACTACTCCCTAATCCAATCTACTACTACTCCCCTCTCCACTCTACCACTACTCACCTATCAATGCGACTATGACTCCCTGCTTCAATCTACTACTATGACTCCCCTCTCCACTTGACTACTCCAGTCCTCTCCACTCTGCAAATATTCCCCTCTCAACTCTCCTACTGCTCCCCTCTTCTACTACTCCCCTCTTCTTTTACTCCCCTCTCCATTCTACTACTACTCCCAGTTCCAATCTACTGCTAATCCCTTCTCCAGTCTATTACTATTCATCTCTCCACTCTACTACTTCTTCCCTCTCCAGTCTACTACTACTCCCTCTACTCCACTCTAATACTACTCTCCTCTCCACTCTATTACTACTTCCCTCTGCACTTACTACTCTCTCCACTCTACTACTCCCTGCTCTAATCTACTACTACTCCCCTATACACTCCATTACTACTCCCTCCATTCTACTATTACTCCCTGCTCCAATCTACTATTATGACTCCCCTATCCACTCGACTACTCCAGTTGTCTCCACTCTAAAAATACTCCCCTTGCCACTCTACTACTCCCCTCTTCTATTACTACCCTCTACACTCTACTACTAATCCCTCCTCCACCCTACAAATAGTGCCCTCTGCGATCTACTACTACTCCCACCTCCACTCCAGTCCTCTCCACTCTACAAAAACTCCCCTCTCCAATCTTCTACTATTCCCCTCTCCACTCTTCTACTGCTCCCCTCTCCACTCTACAACTACTCCCCTCTTCTACTACTCCACTCTTCTATTACTGCCATCTCCATGCTACTACTACTCCCTGCTCCAACATAACACTACTCCCATCTCCACTCTACTAAAAAAAATGCTCCAATCTACTACTACTCCCCTCTCCAGTATACTACTATTTCTCTCTCCACTCTACTACTATGTCCCCCTCCACTCTACTACTATACCCTCCTATATACTACTACTCACGTCTCCACTCTACTACTCCTCTCTCCACTCTATTACTACATCTCTCTCTACTCTATACTTATTCCACTCTACTACTACCCCAATCCAATCTACTACTACCCTCCTCTCTGCTTTACTACTACTCCCCTCTACATTCTACTACTACTCCCTCCACTCTACTAGTACTCTCTGCTCCAATCTACTACTACGCCTCTCTCCACTCTACTACTCCCTCCATACTACTCATACTCCCACTCCTATCTACTACTACTCCCCTCTCCACACTACTACTACACTTCTCTAAACTCAACTACTGCTCCCCTCTCCACTCTATTACTACATCCTTCTCCATTCTGCTACTACTCATGCCACACTACCAATACACCCTGCTCCAATCTAGTACTTCTCCCCTCTCCACTCTATTACTCCATCCATACTACTACTCGCACTCCAATCTACTACTACTCCCCTCTCCACTGTACTATTATTACTCCCCTCTGCACTATACCACTACACCCTCGCCTCTACTAATTCTTGCCACTCCAATCTACTACTACTCCCCTCTCCACTCTACTACTACTCCCCTATCCACTCTACTACTGCTCCCTCCATTCTACTACTACTCCTTGCGCCAATCTACTATGACTCCCCTCTCCACACAACTATTCCAGTCATCTCCACTCTAAAAATATTCCCCTCCCCATTCTACTACTACTCTCCTTTCCTATTACTACCCTCTACACTCTACTACTACTCCCTCTTCCACTCTACTACTGCTCCCCTCTCCAATCTACTACTACTCTGACTCCCCTCTCCACTCGACTTCTCTGGTCCTCTCCCCTCTACAAATACTCCCCTCTCAACTCTACTAGTACTCCCTTTTCTACTGCTCCCCTATTCTATTACTTCCCTCTCCATGCTACTACTGCTCCCCGCTCCAAACTTATACTACTCCTATCTCCACTCTACTATTACTCCCCTCTCCAATCTATTACTATTTCTCTCTCCACTGTACAACTACTTCCCTCTCCACTCTACTATTACTTCCTCCACACTACTACTACTCCCTCCAATAGACTACTCCCATCTTCACACTACTACTCCCCTATCCACTCTATTACTGCATCCCTATCCACTCTACTACTACTCCCTGCTCCAATCTACTACTATGACTCCGCTCTCCACTTGAATACTCCAGCCCTCTCCACTCTACAAAAACTCCCCTCTCCACTCTACTACTACTCCTCTCTACACACTACTACTACTCCCTCCTCCACTCTACTACACTCCTTTTCATTCTACTACTAATCCTCTCTCCATCTACTATTACTACATCCCTCTCCACTCTACTAATACTCCCTAATCCAATCTACTACTATTCCCTAATCCACTGTACTACTACTCCCCTCTTCACTCTACTACTACTCACCTATCCACGCGACTATGACTCCCTGCTCCAATCTACTACTATGACTCCCTTCTCCACTTGACTACTCAAGTCCTCTCCACTCTGCAAATATTCCCCTCTCAACTCTTCTATTGCTCCCCTCTTCAACTACTCCCCTCTTCTATTACTCCCCTCTCAATGCTACTACTACTCCCCGCTTCAATCTACTACTACTCCCCTCTCCAGTCTATTACTATTCCTCTCTCCACTCTACTACTACATCCCTCTCCACTCTTCTACTAGTCCCTTCACTCTACCACTACTCTCTCCAATATACTTAACTCCCATCTCCACTCTACTATTAATACTCCCCTCTGCACTTACTACTCTCTCCACTTTACTACTACTCCCTGCTCTAATATACTACTACTCCTCTCTCCACTCTACTACTCCCTCAACAATACTACTACTCCCGCTCCAATCTACTACTACTCCCCTCTTCACTCTACTACTACTCCCTGCTCCAATCTACTACTACTCCCCTCTCCACTGTACTAATACTTCCTGGTCCATTCTACTACTACTCCCCTCTCAAGTTGATTCCTATTACTCTCTCCACTCTACTAATTCTTCCCTCTCCAGTCTAATACTACTCCCTCTACTCTACAACTACCCTCTTCACCACTCTACTACCATTCCCCTGTCCACTCTAGTATTACTACTTCCCTCTGCATTTACTACTCTCTCCACTCTACTACTACTCGCTGCTCTAATCTACTACTACTCCCCTCTCCACTCTACTACTATTCCACTATCCACTCCATTACTACTCCCTCCATTCTACTATTACTCCCTACTCCAATCTACTACTATGACTCCCTTGTCTACTCGACTACTCCAGTTGTCTCCACTCTAAAAATACTCCCCTCCCCATTATACTACTCCCCTCTTCTATTACTACCCTCTACCCTCTACTACTACTCCCTCCTCCACTCTAACACTAGTGCCCTCTCAAATCTACTACTACTCCCATCTCCACTCCAATCCTCTCCACTCTACAAAAACTCCTCTCTTCTGCAACTGCCCTCTTCTATTACTTCCCTCTCCAAGCTACTACTACGCCCTGCTCCAATCTAATACTACTCCCATTTCCACTCCAGTCCTCTCCACTCTACACAAACTCCCCTCTCCAATATTCTACTATTCCCCTCTCCACTCTTCTACTGCTCCACTCTACAACTACTCCCCTCTTCTACTACTCCCCTCTTCTATTACTCCCCTCCCCATGCTACTACTACTCCCTGCTCCAATCTAATATTACTCCCATCTCCACTCTACTACTACCCCCACTTCAATCTACTACTACTCCCCTCTCCAGTATACTACTATTCCTCTCTCCACTCTACTACTACTTCCCTCTCCACTCTACTACTCCTCTCTCTACTCTACTATTACTACATCTGTCTCCACTCTATTACTCACTCCACTCTACTACTACTCCCCGATCCAATCTACTAATATCCTCCTCTCTGCTTTACTACTACTCCCCTCTCTATTCTACTACTACTCCATCCTCTCTACTACTACTCCCTGCTCCAATCTACTACTACTCATCTCTCCACTCTACTACTCCACCCACAATACTCCTACTCCCACTCCTATCTACTACTACTCCCCTCTCCACACTACTACTATACCTCTCTAAACTCTACTACTACTCCCCTCTCTACTCTACTATTACTACATCCTTCTCCATTCTGCTGCCAGTCCTGTCACTCTATCACTACACCCTGCTCCAATCTAGTACTACTCCTCTCTCCACTCTACTACTCCCTCCACACTACTACTGCTCTGACTCCAATCTACTACTACTCCTCTCTACATTCTACTACTACTACACCCTCCACACTACTACTACTCCACTCTCCACTCTACTATTATTACTCCCTTCTGCACCATACTACTACTCCCACACCTCTCCAATCTACTACTACTCACCTCTCCACTCTACTACTACTCCCCTATCCACTACTACTCCCTTCTCCAATCTAGTACTGCTATGACTCCCCTCTCTAAATGACTGTTCCAGTCATCGCCACTCTAAACATACTCCCCTCCCCATTCTACTACCTCTGTCCTTTCCTATTACTATCCTCTTCACTCTACTACTACTACCCTCTCTTCCACTCTAATACTGCTCCAATCTCCAATCTACTACTACGCCCCTCTCCACTCGACTGTTCTCGTCCTCTCCGCTCTACAAATACTTCTCACTCAACTTTACTACTACCCTATTCTATTACTTCCCTCTCCATGCTACTACTGCTCCCCGCTCCAATCTTATACTACTCCCATCTCCACTCTACTACTACTCTCCTCTCCAGTATATTACTACTTCTCTCTACTGTATAACTACTTCCCTCTCCACTCTACTATTACTTCGTCCACACTACTACTACTCCCCTATCAACTCTATTACTACATACCTCTCCTCTCTACTACTTCTCCCTGCTCCAATCTACTACTCCCCTCTACTACTACTCCCTCCTCCACTCTACTACAGCCCTCTCCATTCTACTACTAATCCTCTCTCCATCTACTATTACTATATCCCTCTCCACTCTACTCCTACTCCTTCCACTCTACTACTACTCCCCAATCTAATCTACTATTACTCCCCTCTCCACTCTACTACTCACCTATCAATGCGACTACGACTCCCCTCTCCACTTGACTACTCCAGTCCTCTCCACTCTGCAAATATTCCCCTCTCAACTCTAGTACTGCTCCCCTCTTCTACTACTCCCCTCTTCTTTTACTCCCCTCTCCATTCTTCTACTTCTCCCCACTCCAATCTACTACTACTCCCCTCTCGAGTCTATTATTATTCCTCTCTCCACTCTACTACTTCTTCCCTCTCCAGTCTACTACTACTCCCTCTACTCTACCACTACTCTCTTCACCACTCTACTACTACTCCCCTCTCCACTCTACTATTACTACTTCCCTCTGTATTTACTACTCCCTCCACTCTACTACTACTCGCTGCTCTAATCTACTACTACTCCCCTCTCCACTCTACTACTACTCCCCTATCCACTCCATTACTACTCCATCCATTCTACTATTACTCCCAGCTCCAATCTACTACTATGGGCTTCATTACACGGTATGCAGTAACCATATTAGCGCCATGGTTGCCGCCAGTATTTTACCGTGTCCGCCTTGGTGGATGGCGGAATTACCGGCCTACTCCAAGGTGAGCAGGGCCGGTAATTCCCCATTCACCAAGTCACTTCCTCATTCCCATTTTTGCCCCCGTAGGGCTCAATGGGAATGGGGAAGGAGGTAATTACGGTACCGCAAATTGCGGTACTGTAATTAGCACCAAGGTCCCTTTGCGGGCCCGTTCCTTAACGGCTGGTAAAACCAGCCATTGAGGTCAGGTCCGGCAAAGGGACCTCGTAGTAAGGCGGTAAGGGTTTACCGGTACCGGTGCCCTTACCGGTACCGGTAAACCCTTACCGCATACTGTGTGATGAGGCCCTATGACTCCCTGTCCACTGGACTACTCCAGTTGTCTCCACTCTAAAAATACTCCCCTCCCCACTCTACTACTCCCCTCTTCTATTACAACCCTCGACACTCTACTACTACTCCCTCCTCCACTCTATCACTAGTGCCATGTCCAATCTACTACTACTCCCACCTCCTCTCCAGTCCTCTCCACTCTACAAAAACTCCCTTCTCAAATCTTCTACTATTCCCCTCTCCACTTTTCTACTGCTCCCCTCTCCACTCTACAACTACTCCCCTCTTCTACTACTCCCCTCTTCTATTACTCCCCTCTCCATGCTACTACTACTCCCTCCTCCAACATAATACTACTCCCATCTCCACTCTACTATTACCCCTACTCCAATCTACTACTACTCCCCTCTCCATATACTATTCCTCTCTCCACTCTACTACTACTTCTCTCTCCACTCTACTACCACTCACTCTACTCCACTACTATGCCCTCCCATATACTACTACTCACTCCACTCTACTACTACTCCCTGATCCAATCTACTACTACCTTCCTCTCTGCTTTACTACTACTCCCCTCTCCATTCTACTACTACCCCTCCACTCTACTACTACTCCCTGCTCCACCATAATGCTACTCCCATCTCCACTCTACTACTACTCCTTGCTCCAATCTACTACTACTTCTCTCTCTACTCTACTACTCCCTCCACACTACTACTACTCCCACTCCAATCTACTACTACTACTGCTCCCTCTACTCTACTACTACTCCCCTCGCCACTCTACTATTATTACTCCCCTCTGCACTATACTACTACTCCCCTCTCCACTCTATTACTACTCCCCTATCCACTCTACTACTACTCCCTCCATTCTACTACTACTCCCTGCTCCAATCTACTACTACTATGACTCCCCTCTCCACATGACTATTCCAGTCATCTCCACTCTAAAAATACTCCCCTCCCCACTCTACTACTACTCTCCTTTCCTATTACTACCCTCTGCACTCTACTACTACTCCCTCTTCCACTCGACTACCGCTCCCTTCTCCAATCTACTACTACTCCCCTCTCCACTTGCCTTCTCCGGTCCTCTCCCCTCTACAAATACTCCCCTCTGAACTCTGCTCCAATCTTATACTACTCTCATCTCCACTCTACTACTCCTCCCTTATCCAATCTATTACTATTTCTCTCTCCACTGTACAACTACTTCCCTCTCCATTCTACTATTACTTCTTCCACATTACTACTACTCCCTCCACTATGCTACTACTCCCATCTTCACACTACTACTCCCCTATCTACTCTATTACTACATCCCTATCCACTCTACTACTACTCCCTGCTCCAATCTACTACTATGACACCCTCTCCACTTGACTACTCCAGCCCTCTCCACTCTACAAATACTCCTCTCTCCACTCTATTACTACTCCCCTCTACACTCTACTACTTCTCCCTCCTCCACTCTACTACATCCCTCTCCACTCTACTACTACTTCCTCCAGTCTACTACTACTCCCTAATCCAATCTACTACTACTCCCCTCTCCACTCTACTACTACTCACCTATCCACGCGACTACAACTCCCTGATCCAATCTACTACTATGACTCCCCTCTCCACTTGACTACTCCAGTCCTCTCCACTCTGCAAATATTCCCCTCTCAACTCTACTACTGCTCCCCTCTTCTACAACTCCCCTCTTCTAAAACTCCCCTCTCAATGCTACTACTGCTCCCCGCTCCAATCTACTACTACTCCCCTCTCCAGTCTATTGCTATTCATCTCTCCACTCTACTACTACATCCCTCTCCACTCTACTACTACTCCCTCCACTCTACCACTAATCTCTCCAATATACTTCTACTCCCCTCTCCACTCTACTATTAATACACCCCTCTGCACTTATTACTCCCGCCACTCTACTACTACTTCCTGCTCTAATCTACTACTACTCCTCTCTCCACTCTACTACTCCCTCAACACTACTACTACTCCCGCTCCAATGTACTACTACTCCCCTCTTCACTCTACTACTATGCCCTGCTCCAATCTACTACTACTCCCTTCTCCACTGTACTACTACTTCCTGGTCCAATCTACTACTACTCCCCTCTCCACTCTACTCCTTCCCACTCCAGTCTACCACTATTCCCCACTCCACGTTATGTTACGTTACTGCTATTTATAGAGAGCACGGTCGCCTAAAGGCATAATGGTGCTAAAGAGAAAAAGACTGATAAATCCGAAGGAGTACCGAAAAGGAACAGAGCTTAAAATAAATAGGTATTCAGAGCCTTACGGAAGGCCAAATGGCTCGTATACAGTTTTAGAGCAAGAGGCAGACTGTTCCAAAGCTGGGCTGCTGTAATAGAAAAAGCCCGCCCACCCATCCGAGAACGACGGAAGGGGGGGAACGCATAGCAAGCTAGCCGAGCCAGACCATGGCAGCCGGTTGGGTACGTAACGTTCGAATTTAGTGCGAAGAAACTCAGCGCCCTGATAGTACAGAGCCTGATGCATGATACAGAGAGACTTAAACTGAATGCGTTGAGCTACCGGGAGCCAATGGGGTGTTCACAACACAGAGGATATATGAGAGCCATACAGGGTCCCTGTTGCCACCCTGGCGGCAAGATTCTGGGGACGTTGAAGGTTGGCAACTAACCCCTTAGGTTGTGCCAGGTACAGAGAATTACAGTAGTCCAACCTGCTAAGGATCATGGCTGCTACCACCAGAGGATGCATTAAGGCAGGGATCAAGTGAAGTACTCTCCTTAAAATCTTAAGATGGAAATGCCCCTGCTGACACACCTAGGACACTTGGGCTGTCAAAGAGAGATCAGCTGACATAGTCACCCCAAGATTTTTCACCTTCAAAGAAGGGACCAGAAGAGGGCCCAGTGACAAAGGCCAGAAAGAAGAGATACATAGAGAGGGATCCAGAGGGGAACCCACCACCAACATCTCAGTCTTGCCCCCATTCAATCTCTGCCAATTGTTGCCCATCCACTCTCCAACGGCAGGCAGGCACTTATGCAGATCAGCTGACACCACAGCTGGATCCAGGTCTAAACAAATCAGCAGCTGGGTGTCGTCAGCGTAAGAATAGCACCTGATGCCGAGCGAGCGGATAAGGCGAACCAGGAGAAAGATATAGATATTGAAAAGAAAAGGGGACAAGGTAGAACCCTGGGGAACCCCACAACTCAAAAGTGAGGGATTAGAGAGAAAAGGAGGTAGGGAAAGGGTTTGGGATCTGTTATCCAAAATGGATCCAAACCAGGCCACTATAAGTCCCGATATGCCAATCTGGTCCAGGCGAGTGAGCAGGATACCATAATCCACAGTGTCGAACGCCGCGGACAGATCGGGAAGAATCCGGGCACCAACACCGCCTTGATCAACCAGCCTGGCCAGATCGTCCTGCACAGACACAAGGACACTTTCAGTCCCCATGCCGGGGTGGAAACCTGACTGGGCAGGATTAAGCATTCTGGAGGACTCCACGAAGGAAGACAGAAGGGGGGAGACCAGTGTTTCAAGGAGCTTCATAAGACAGGTAAGCAATAGGGCAAAAATTAGAAGGAAGAGACGGATCCAAAGAGGGCTTCTTCATGTGGGGAAAAACTAGAGAGGCTTTAAGTTCAGGCGGGATTAATCCTGACTGACATGAGTGAATCTACTACTATTACCCTCTCCAATCTACAACTACTCTGCTCTCCACTCTGCTACTACTCCCTCCCCTCTCCTTCTACTCCATCCAATATACTACTACTCCCCTCTCCACTCTATTACTACTGCTCCACTCTCCACTTTAATATTACTACTCCCCTCTGAATTTACTCCTACTCCCTCCACTCTACTACTACTCAGCACTCCAATCTACTACTAATCCCCTCTTCACTCTACTACTACTCCCTGCTCCAATCTACTACTACTCCCCTCCACTCTACTCTACTCCCCTCTCCAATCTACTACTACTCCCCTCTCTACTCTACTACTCCCCACTCCAGTCTACCATCATTCGCCTCTCCACTTCTCCACTCTACTACTACTCCCCTCTGCAATCTACTACTACTCCATCCACTCTCCCTCTACTCCCTCCAATATACTACTACTCCCCTTTCCACTCTACTACTACTACTTCACTCTCCACTCTCCACTCTACTATTACTACTCCCCTCTGCATTTACTCCTACTCCCTCCACTCTACTACTACTCACCACTCCAATCTGCTACTATCCCCTCTCCATTCTACTACTCCCCTATCCACTCTACTACTACTCCCTCCATTCTACTACTACTCCCTGCTCCAATCTACTACTATGACTCCCCTGTCCACTCAACTACTCTACTCCCCTCTCCACTCGACTACTCCAGTCCTCTCCACTCTACAAATACTCTCCTCTAAACCCTACTACTACACCCCTCTTCTATTACTCCCCCCTTCTATAACTTCCCTCTCCATGTTACTACTACTCCCTGCTCCAATCTAATACTACTCCTCTCTCCACTCTACTACTCCCCCTCCACTCTACTACTACTCCCTACAATATACTACTACTCACTTCTCCACTCTACTACTACTTCCCTTTCCACTTTATTACTACTACCTCAATTCTACTACTACTCCCTCCAATATGCTACTACTCCCCTCTCCTTATGACTACTACTCCTCTCTCCACTCTACTATTACTACATTCCTCTCCATTCTATTACTACTCCTTCTACTCTACTACTACTCCCTGATCAAATCTACTACTACTCCCCTCACCATTCTACGACTATTCCCCATTCCAATCTATTACTCCTTCTCCACTCTACTACTACTCCTCTCTCCACTCTACTACTACTGCCCTCTCCACTCTACTACTCCTCCCTCCACTCTACTAAAGATCCATCCAATATACTACAACTCACTATTCCAATATACTACTACTCCCCTATCCACCCTACTTCTACTCCCTTTATTCTACTACTACTCTCTGCTCCAATCTAATACTATGACTCCCCTGTCCACTCACTACTCCAGTAGTCTCCACTCTACAAATACTCCCCTCACTACTGCTACTCCCTTCTTCTACTACTCCGCTCTTATATTTCTCCCCTCTCCATGCCACTACTACTCCCCGCTCCAATCAAAGATTACGCTCCTCACCACTCTAATACTACTCCCCTCTCTACTCTACTACTACCCTCACTCCAATCTACTACTACACCCCTCTCCAGTCTATTATTATTTCTCCCTCTGCTCTATTACTACTTCCCTCTCTACTCTTCTACTACTACCTCCACTCTACTGCTACTCCCTCCAATGTACTATTATTCACTTCTCCACTCTACTACTACTCCCCCATCCACTCTACTACTACTCCTCTCTCCACTCTACTATTACTACATCCCTCTCCACTCTACTACTACTCCCGATCCAATCTACTACTACTCCCCGATCCAATCTACTACTACTCCTCTCTCCACTTTACTACTAATCCCCACTCCAATCTACTACTCCCTCCACTCTACTACTACTCCCCAATCCAATCTACTACTACTCCCCTCTCCACTCTACTACTACTTCTCTATCCACTCTACTACTCCCTCCATTCTACTACGACCCCCTGCTCGAATCTACTATGACTCCCCTCTCCACTTGACTACTCCAGTCCTCTCCATTCCACAAACACTCCCCTTTCAACGCTTTTACTGTACCACTCTTCTACTACCCCCTCTTCTTTTAATCCCCTCTCCATGTTACCTTGACTTCCCACTCCAATCTAATACTACTCCTCTCTCCACTCTACTCCTACCCTCACTCCAATCTACTACTACTCCCCACTCCAGTCTATTACTATTCCTCTGTCCACTCTACTACTTCTTCCCTCTCCACTCTATTACTACTCACTCCACTCTTCCACTACTCATTCCAATATACTACTACTCCACTCTCCACACTACTACTTCTCACCTCTCTACTCTATTACTGCTTATCTCTCTACTCTACTACTACTACTCCCCTATCCACTCTACTACTACTCGCTGCTCTACTCTACTACTACTCCCCTCTCGACTCTACTACTACTGCCTCCATTCTACTACTACTCCCTGCTCCAATCTATTACTATGAATCCCCTGTCCACGTGACTATTACAGTTGTCTCCACTCGAAAAACACTCCCCTCTCCACTCTACTACTCTCCTCTTCTATTACTACCCTCTACACACTACTAGTAATCCCTCTTCCACTCTACCACGAGTCCCTTTCTCCAATCTACTACTACTCCCCTCTCCACTCCAGTCCTCTCCACTCTACAAAAACTCCCCTCTCCACTCGACTACTCCTGCCCTCTCCACTCTACATATAATCTGCTTTTCTACTAATCCCCACTTCTATTACTCCCCTCTTCTATTACTCCCCTCTCCATGCTACTGCTACTCCCTGCTCCAATCTACTACTACTCCCCTCTCCAATCTACTAATACTCCTCTCTCCACTCTACTACTACCCCACACCAATCTACTAGTATTCCCCTCTCTGGTATACTACTATTCCTATGTCCACTCAACTATTACTTCCCTCTCCACTCTGCTACTACTCCCTCTACTCTACTACTACTCATTGCTCTAATCTACTACTACTACTCCCCTCTCCACTCTACTACTACTCCCCTATCCACTCTACTACTCCTTTCTCCATTCTACTACTATTCCCTGCTCCAATCTACTACTAAGCCTCCCCTGTCCACTCGACTACTTCAGTTGTCACCACTCTAAAAATACTCCCCTTCCTACTCTACTACTCCCCTCCTCTATTACTACCCTCTATGCTCTACTATTACGCCCTCCTCCGCTCCACCACTAGTCCCCACTCCAATCTACTACTACTCCCCTCTCCACTCCAGTCCTCTACACTCTACAGAAAACGCCCCTCTCAACTCTACTACTACTCTTCTCTTCTACTACTCCCTCTTCTACTACTCCCCTCTCCATGCTACTACTACTCCCCAATCCAATCTAATACTGCTTCCCTCCACATTCTACTACTACTCCCTCCACTCTTTTTCTACTCCCCATTCCCATCTCTACTCTACTAATCCTCTGTACTACTACTCCCCTCTCCACTCTACTACTCCTACCGCCAGTCTACTACTACTCCTTCCAATATACTACTGCTCCCCTCTCAACTCTATTACTGCTCCCCTCTCCACTATACTACTACTCCCCTCTCCACTCTACTATTACCTCTCCCCTCTGCTCTCTAATACTCCCTCCACTCTACTACTACATGTCCTTCTAATCTACTACTACTCCCTCTCCACTACTATTCTCCTATCCACTCTACTACTCCCCCATTCCACTACTACTCCCTGCTCCAATCTACTACTACTACTCCCCTTACAATCTACACTCTACTATAACTCCCTCCTCAACTCTATTACTCACCTATCCACTCGACTACTCCAGTCCTCTTCATTCTACAAATGCTCCCCTCTCAAATCCACTACCACTCCCCGCTTCTACTACTCCCCTCTTCTATTGCTCCCCTCTCCATGCTACTACTACTCCCTGCTCCAATCTAATACTACTCCCCTCTACACTCTACTACTACTCCCCTCTCCACTCTACTAATACTCCTCTCTCCACTCTACTACTAACCCACTCCAATCTACTACTACTCCGCTCTCCGGTATACTACTATTCCTCTTTCCACTCAACTATTACTTCCCTCTCCACTCTGCTACTACTCCCTCTACTACTACTCACTGCTTTAATCTACTACTACTCCTCTCTCCACTCTACTACTACTCCCCTATCAACTCTACTACTCCTCTCTCCGTTCTACTACTACTCCCTGCTCCAATCTACCACTAAGCCTCCCCTGTCCACTCGACTACTCCAGTTGTCGCCACTTAAAAATACCCCCTCCTCACTCTACTACTCCTCTATTACTACTCTCTACGCTCTACTACTACATCCTCCTCCACTCCACCACTAGTCCCCACTCCAATCTACTACTGCTACCCTCTCCACTCCAGTCCTCTACACTCTACAGAAAATTCCCCACTCAACTCTACTACTACTCTTCTCTTCTACTACTACCTCTTTTACTACTCCCCTCTCCATGCTACTACTATTCCCCACTCCAATCTAATACTGCTCCCCACAACATTCTACTACTACTCCTTCCACTCTTCTACTACTCCCCACTCCAATCTACCACTAAGCCTCCCCTGTCCACTCGACTACTACAGTTGTCTCCACTCTAAAAATACCCCCCTCCTCAATCTACTACTCCCCTCCTCTATTACTACCCTCTACGTTCTACTACTACATCCTCCTCCACTCCACCACTAGTCCCCACTCCAATCTACTACTACTCCCCTCTCCACTCCAGTCCTCTACACTCTACAGAAAATTCCCCTCTCAACTCTACTACTACACTTCTCTTCTACTACTCCCTCTTTTACTACTCCCCTCTCCATGCTACTACTACTCCCCACTCCAATCTAATACTGCTCCCCATAACATTCTACTACTACTCCCTCCACTCTTCTACTACTCCCCACTCCAATCTACTACTACTCCCCTCTCTACTCTACTACTCCTCTGTACTACTACTCCCATCAACACTCTACTACTCCTCCCTCCAGTCTACTACTCCTTCCAATATACTACTACTCCCCTCTCAACTCTACTACTACTCCCCTTGCCACTATACTACTACTCCCCTCTCCACTCTACTATTACTACTCCCCTCTGCACTCTTCTACTCCCTCCACTCTACTACTACTCGTTGCTCCAATCTACTACTACTCCCTCTCCACTACTACTCTCCTATCCACTCTTTACTCCCCATTACACTACTACTCCCTGCTCCAATCTACTACCATGACTCCCCTCTACACTCGACTACTCTAGTCATCTCCACTCTAAAAATACTCCCCTCCCCACTCTACTACTACTACTCCCCTTACACTCTACACTCTACTATTACTCCCCCTCCACTCTACTACTCCCCTCTCCACTCGATTACTCCAGTCCTCTTCACTCTACAAATGCTCCCATCTCAACTCCACTACCACTCCCCTTTTCTACTACTCCCCTCTTCTAATACTCCCCTCTCCATGTTACTACTACTCCCCACTCCAATCTAATACTACTCCCCTCTCCACTATACTACTACTCCCCTCTCCAACCTACTACAACCCCCCTTTCCAGTCTATTACTTTTCCTCTCTGCACTCTACTACTACTTCATTCTCCACTCCACTACTACTCCTTCCATTCTACTACTACTCTCTCAAATATACTACTCCCCCCTCCACTCTACTACTACCCCTCTCCTCACCCTACTACTACTCACTCTCTCCACTCTACTATTACTACACCACTCCATTCAACTACTACTCACTTCACTCTACTACTGCTCCCTGATCCAATCTACTACTACTCTCCTCTCCACTCTACTACTATGCCCCACTCCAATCTACTACTACTCCCCTCTCAACTCTACTACTGCTTCCCTCGCCACTCTACTACTCCTCCCTCCACTCTACTACTCCCTCCAATATGCTACTACTCCCCTCTCCACTTTACTACTTCCCTCTACACTCTACTACTCCCTCCACTTTACTACTACTCACCACTCCAATCTACTACTACTCCCTGCTCCTCTCTACTACTACTCCCTGATCTTCTCTACTTCTACTCCCACCATTCTACTACTATTCCCTGCTCCAATCTACTACTATGACTCCCCTCTCTACTCAACTACTCCAGTCATGTCTACTCTAAAAACACTCTCCTCCCTACTCTACTACTACTCCCCTCTCCTATGACTGCCCTCTATACTCTACAAATACTCCCCTCTAAACTCTACCACTTCTCCCCTCTTCTACTATTCCCCTCTTCTATTACTCCCCTCTCCATTCTACTGCTCCCTGCTCCAATCTAATACTACTCACCTCCCCACTCTACTACTACCCACTCCAATCTACTACTACTCCCTTCACTCTACCACTGCTCCCTCTAATATACTGCTACTCCCCACTCAACTCTATTACTACTCCTCTCTCCACTATACTACTACCCCCTCTCCATTCTACTACCCTCTCCACTCTACTATACTACTCCCTCTTCCACTCTACTACTACTCCCCTCTCCAATGTATTACTAATCCACTTGCTACTCGACTACTCCAATCCCCTCCACTCTACAAATACTCCTCTCTCAACTCTGCTACTAATCCCCTCTTCTACTACTCCCCTCTTCTATTAATCCCCTCTCCATGCTACGACTTGTCCCCGCTCCAATCTAATACTACTCCCCTTCTCCACTCTACTACTGCTCCCCTCTCCACTCTACTACTACTTCCCTATCCACTCTACCACTACTCCCTCCAATCTACCACTACTCACTCCAATATACTACTACTCCATTCTCCAATCTACAACTAATCCCTTCTCCACTCTATTAGTACTCCCTCCACTATACCAGTACTCCCTCTACTATAATAATACTCACCATTCCAATCTTCTACTACTCCCCTCTACTGTTACTCCCCTATCCACTCTACTACTACTCCCTCCATTCTACTGCTACTCCCTGCTCCAATCTTCTACTATGACTCCCCTGTCCACTTGACTACTCTAGTTGTCTCCACTTTAAAAAATACTCCCCTCCACACTCTACTACTACTCCACTCTTCTATTACTAACCTGCCCACTCTACTACTACTCCCTCATCCACTCTACTACTACTCCCCTCTCCAATATACTACTACTCCCCTCTCCGCTGTACTACTATTCCCCTCTCCACTGTACTACTATTCCCCTCTCCACTCTACTATTACTACTCCCCTCTGCACTCTACTACTACTCCCTTCACACTACCATTACTACTCCCCTATCCACTCTTCTACTACTCCCTCTATTCTACTGCTACTATCTGCTCTAAGGACTCCCCTGTCCACTCGACTACTACAGTTATCTCCACTCTATAAAATATTCCCCTCCCCTCTCTACTACTACTCCCCTCTTCTATTACTATCCTCCCCACTCCACTACTACTCCCTCCTCCACTCTACTACTTCTCCCCTCTCCAATCTACTGCTACTCACCTCTCCACTCGACTGCACCAGTCCTCTCTACTCTACAATTACTCCCGTCAACTCTACTACTACTCCCCTCATCTACTACTCCCCTCTTCTATCACTCCCCTCCCCATGCTACTACTACACCCCATTCCCATCTACTACTACTCCCCTCTCCACTCTACTACTACTTCCCCATCCACTCTTTTACTACTCCCTCCATTCTGCTTCTACTCCCTGCTCCAATCTACTACTATGACTCCTCTCTATGCTCAACTACTCCAGTAGCCTTCACACTAAAAATACTCCCCTCCCCACTTTACTACTACTCCCTCTTCTATTACTTCCCTCTACACTCTACTACTTCCCTTTCCAATCTACTACTATGACCCCCTGTCCACTCGACTACTCCAGTTGTCTCCACTCCAAAAATACCCCCCTCCCCACTCTACTACTCCCCTCTTCCATTACTACACTCTACTACTACTCTCTCCTCCACTCTACCACTAGTGCCCTCTCCAATCACTACTACTCCCCTCACCACTCCAGTCCTCTTTACTCTACACAAACTTCCCCGTCAACTCTACTAATACTCCCCTCTTCTACTACTCCTCTCTTCTACTACTCCCCTCTCCATGCTACTACTACTCTCCACTCCTATCTAATACTACTCCCCTCACTATTCTAGTACTACACCCTCCACTCTACCATTACTCCCCAATCCAATCTACTACTACTCCCTTCTCCGCTCTACTACTCCCCACTCCAATCTACTACTACTCCACCCTCCAATCTATTACTATTCATCTTTCCACTCTACTATTTCTCCCTCCACTCTACTACTACTCCCTTCAATATACTACTACTCCCCTCTCTACTCTAATTCTACTCCCCTCTCCAAAATACTACTACTCCACTCTCCACTATACTATTATTAAATCCCTCTCCACTGTACCACTACTCTCTTACTACTCCCATCTCAGCTCTGCTACTACTACCCTATCCACTCTACTACTACTCCCTTCAATCTACTACTATGACTCTCCTCTCCACTTGACTACTCATGTCCCCTCCACTCTACAAATACTCCCCTCTCCACTCTACTACTACTCCCCTCTACAATCTACTACTACGCCCTCCTCCATTCTATCACTACTCCCCTCTCCAGTCTACTACTACTCCCCTCTTCATTTGACTACTCGACTCCTCTACACTCTACAAATAGTCCCCTCTCCACTCTACCACACTGCCTCTCCTTCTTCTCCAGTGACTCTTCTTTCACTCTACCATGCACCTTACCATCACTGCCATCGCCATCAATCTCACACCATTCACCCACACTTAGAGCCAGGTATTTGTCATGATCACAGAAAAGATTTCCCCATTTGCCTCCAAAAGGAATTGGTCTCCCATGTACCATTCTTGGATCATGGAAAAACAACTCAGAGCACTGGGAGGGGAATTGATGGTTACTTCCTGACTCTTAGCTTATTCTGGGTTGGGAGTGTCTGTCTAGTGGTTGTCATCCTGCTCCTATTTAAGCCCCTGCCCTCGCGTGTTCCCAGCTTCGCGTCATCATCCTGTCTACAGCTAACGCTTACCGCAGTCCAGTCAGCTGTCCTGTTAACTCAAAGTTTATTCCCTTCACTTTGTCCTTGTAGTCTAACCCTTCTAGTATTTTCGTGCTCTTTCACAGCCTGTCATTTTAGTACCAGAATGTAGTCCGTTAGTTCCCACTTGCCAGTACAGTTGCACACTTCATTTTTTCACTCGGTTCCTGTCAGCTGCTGCATTCCGCAAGTGTCCGCTTTCCTTTCCTTCACTTGCGGCTGAGTAACTGAGGTGTTACTGGTGTTTACTTAGTTGCAAAGCATAGTTGCCATGCCATTGTGAAGAGCGTTCGTTCAGCATGGCTACAGAGCTTGTTCCCGCTCCTTGCATGTGTGAAAGGCATTGCCGTATCGTGATTGTGAAGTGCGTTTGGCTCACACTGTGCACGGAGGTTTTCAGCTCCATTGTTACAAGCATTTATTTTGTTGAAAGGTTATTTGCCTCTTTGTTATTGTGACGTGCTGCTGCACGTGTTATTTATGAGCCAGTTCCTGCTCCTCCTGTTACGCACACATTTCTTTTGAAGGTGAAGCTTTTGGGTGAAAAGCATATCGTGCCTAGTGTCCCGCATTCTTCCTTTTGTGTGGGTTTTCTATCACAGCTTTAAGACACTCTTATTTCATGACGAGTGGGGCTCCACTGGCATAGTGGGTATTATTTTTTCCCTCTCATTTTCATTGTGCTGTTATTGTGGGGTAACTGTGCTCAGCCCCATTCCATCTGTGTTGGAGTTGTTGTTTGGAACTCCTCTCATAGGGGTTCAGTAACATTCCTTGCATGTGCTAGTTATTGGCTGCCCTCCTGACACTTTTAGCACCCCTTGAGTAGCTCGCCCCCTCCATTCCCTACCTAGTACTCACCTGGACGTCCCTCTGCAGAACTAGAGCCCCTGCACAGATGCAGGATGGAGAGCTCGCCCAAAAAACAAACAAGGTATAGATAATAAATAAAGGAGAGTGAATTGCAGTATACTGTAATAAGAAAATTCTCATTGAATCCTAGGTTTTTGTACACATACACACACACTAAGGAATCTTCTGTGTTTTACGCAGGGACTCCTTATGAGAGAAAGTTGAGAGAAGACTCGTGCCCAGTAGTTCCTACTGTGAGTGTCCCCGCAGAGTCAAGGTAAGCGTTACAGAACGCGAAGCCGCACTGACACATACTCTGCCTGGACACCATCGGAACTCCAGAGGTGGATCAGCTGGTCCAATTGTTGGGGGAATTGAGAGCGGCGGTTCATGCAGCTCGTTCCGAAACCAATGCTCTGAGGAGGGAATTAGTGGTAAACAGGGATAGAACTGAGGAATTAGCCCGCCAACTATTACAGTCTCAAGCTGGACAGGTTCCCTTGCCTCAGGGCAATCCAAAAATTCCAGCCCCATCTGCACCACCTCTTCCAGTTCAAGTGGTCGTACCAGGAAATATTCCCTTGGCTCCCCCGGAGCGTTTCAATGGAGATCCAAAGAAATTTGCAGTGTTTCTAAAGCAATGTAGGCTACATTTTCTATGCAGACCAGGAGTATTTCCTACGGACCAGTCCAAGGTGGCATTTGTGTTGTCATATCTTGGTGGTTATGCTGCCGACTGGTCTATACCCCTTGTCAACAGAGATGACCCTGTGTTAAGAAATGTTCATGATTTTCAGCGGGAACTGGAAAAACTATTTGCGCGTCACACTCAATGTCAAGCCCTAGATAATGAGTTGTTGTCGCTGCGACAGGGTAATCAAGATCTACTGGCATATGTGGCTACTTTCAATAGAATAGTTGCAGAAACCAACTGGCCTTCGGAAAAAAGAACCACCTTGTTTTACCACGGGTTGCGGAGTGAGTTGAAGGATGTCCTAGCACAGGTGGTGAACCCACCTGAAGGTGTCACAGAATTAATTGATTTGACCATCCAGTTAGATCATCGGCTTCAAGATCGAAGAACGGACCGAGCCCGCCCAGAAGGTCGGGCTTATTTTGTCCGTCCTAAGGAATCTGTTGGAAGATCATTGTCAGAGACTCATACCGAACCCATACAAGTGGGTGTAATTCGAGGTCCTCTCTTTCAGGCGGAAAGAGATAAGAGAGGGCAGCAGCAGCTGTGTTTATATTGTGGAAAGGCTGGGCACTTCCTGAAAGACTGTCCCGTGAAACCTTCAAGAAAACCCCTGGGAGGAATCAGTCAGGATAAGAAAGAACCGAGTCCGAAAAACTCCAGTGCCCGACAATCATAGAGGTCAGCTTGTCGAGCATGAAGAAGGCTTCGGTGACCTCGCATTTTGTGTTTCCTATCATCTTAGTTAGTCCAGAGTGTCCCACGAAAAGATTTGCGTTGAACGCCTATATTGACTGTGGGGCCATTGGCAACTATATGGATTTACACCTAGCGAGCAGATTGGGCATTCCCCTTATGGAGAAGTTGGAAGCTGAAAACGTTTCTGGAGTGGATGGCACCCACTTAGTGTCAGGCCCGGTAACTCAGCTAACGAACAATCTCATCATGCTCTGCCAGGAAGTACACAAGGAGGGGATTTCCTTTGACCTTATTCAAGCACCACAATTTAAAATCATCCTAGGAATGCCTTGGTTGGAAAAACATAATCCTGTCATTGATTGGCGTGCACGGACCTTGATGTTTAGTTCCGAATGTCACGAGACTTGTAGTCTCACTGAACCTTCTATGGGCTTGGAGCAACCCAAAAAAACTACAGAAATCACGTTGGGTCTCATCGGTTCATTGCCCTCAGAATATGAAAGGTTCCAGGATGTTTTTCAGGAGGAGAAGCAAGCCGAAATATTACCCCCTCATAGACCTTATGATTGTCAGATAGACCTGGTCCCGGGAGCTCAGCTTCCTTGCCATCGTATTTATGCATTAACGGAAAAGGAAAACCTCCATCTGAAAGCTTACCTCGATCAATATTTGGCTAATGGATTTATTAGACCATCCAAGTCCCCAGCTGCATCACCTCTGTTCTTCGTGCCCAAAAAAGGACATTTGAGAACATGCATTGATTATAGAGCATTGAATCAAATCACTGTAAAGAACTGATACCCCCGCCTCTCATTTCTACGCTATTGGACCAAGTAAAGGGAGCCAAGATCTTCACAAAGCTTGACCTTCGAGGGGCATACCATCTCATTCGCATTAAACATGGAGATGAATGGAAAACGGCCTTCCACACTCGCTATGGACTTTTTGAATACCAAGTCATGCCCTTCGGGCTATGAAATGCACCAGCTGCGTTTCAGTCTTTCATAAATGGCATTTTCCGTGAGTTACTGGATATCTGTGTAGTAGTGTATGTCGATGACATCTTGATCTTTTCCGCCAATCCTCTGGAGCATGTTACACATGTCACTGCTGTTCTTCAGATCCTCAAAGAAAACTCCTTGTACGTGAAGTTGGAGAAATGTCAATTCTATGTTCCTGAAGTTGAATTCTTGGGATTCATGTTGTCTTCACAGGGAGTAAAAATGGACAACAGAAAGGTTAACGCCATTCTTTCCTGGCCAGCTCCGACATCTGTGAAAGGAGTCCAAAGTATTTTCAGGTTTGCTAACTTTTATCGACGATTTGTGTCAGATTTTTCTCAAATGGTTCACCCCATCACGTCCTTGCTGAGAAAAAACAAGACCTTCATTTGGACACAGGATGCGGATGAGGCCTTCCAGAAACTGAAGGAGAAGTTTACAGTAGCTCCAGTTCTTCAACATCCCAGACCAGATCTTCCCTTTGTGGTGGAAACCAATGCGTCCAATGTGGCCATGGGCGCAGTCTTATCGCAGCGTGATCCAATCTCTCAAGAGTTACACCCAGTGGCCTTTTGGTCAAAAATAATTTCTGCGGCCGAATTAAATTATACTGTCACTGACAAAGAGTTGTTGGCAATAAAATGTGCATTGAAGGAATGGAGGCATCATCTGCTTGGGGCTAGGCACACTGTCACCATTTTCACTGATCATCGGAATTTGCAGTATTTACATTCTGCAAAGGCACAATCTTCGCGACAGTTAAGATGGGCCCTCTTCTTTGCGGAGTACGACTTTGTTATCACGTTTCGGCCTGGTATCTGAGATGGAAAGGCCGACGCTCTGTCCAGACTGGGTAAGGGAGAAGAAGCTTACATTGCCTCAACCCAATATTAGCATGGCAGAATTGCAGAAGTGGGAGTCTGAGAAAGAACATTGTTATGTCCAGGAAGTGTTGCCATTTTATAATGGAAGACTTTTCTTACCCACTAAAAAGTTGCAAGAACAAGTGATTGCAGACTACCACAGTGCCCTGATGGAGGGACATCCTGGAGTTACAAAAATGTTAGAAAAACAAATCTCAGAAAATGAAACCTGCCGGTTTTCTCAAACCATTGGATGTTCCACCTCTTCCTTGGCATACTCTCTCTCTAGATTTTATTACGGACTTACCCAAGAGCGACAGATTCGACACCATCTTCATGGTGGTGGACCTTTTTTCTAAAATGGTGCATTTTGTAGCCCTGAAAGGTTTACAAACGGCATCAGTTCTGGCAAAAAGATTTTTGGAAAACATTCTAAGGTTACATGGCTTTCCTTCCATTGTAGTGTCTGATCGCGGAAGTCAATTTGTCTCTGAATTCTGGAAGAGATGTTGCAAAATGGCTAAAATTGCTGTACGTTTGTCCACCAGTTACCATCCACAAACTGATGGGCAAACCGAACGCACAAACCAAACGTTGGAGCAATATCTGAGGTACATGCTTCATGAGACTGAAGACTCTTGGCTCAAGGTTTTGTGGATTGCGGAATACGCTTACAATAATTCTGTTCACTCCTCCACTGGATTGAGTCCATTTTTCACCATATGTGGTAAGCATTCATGAACCTCTGTTCATGATCCACCTGAATCCTTGGAAATGCCTGCAATAAAAACCTTGCACAATATCGCTACCGCAGTGGACCAAGCAAGAAAACAACTGTACTTAGCAAAAGAGGCTCAGAAGAAGTTTGCTGATCAAAAGCGAAGAAACTCCCCGGAGTATAAGGTGGGAGACTCTGTGTGGTTGGCTACAAAGAACCTGAGGTTGAGAGGGTCCCAGAAGTTCCTTCCAAGATTTTTGGGTCCTTTTAGTATAGAAAAGGTCATCAATCCAGTGGCTATGAAGTTGACGCTCCCCAAGAACATGAAAATTCATCCAGTTTTCCATGTGTCCTTGCTGAAGGCAGTGAGTCCTAATACCCGAACCCAAGATCCCCCAGCTCCCGTAGTTGTGGAAAAAGACCAAGAGTATGAAGTAAAGGCTATCTTGGACTCTAAGGTTGTTCATAAAAAGCTATACTACTTAGTGGACTGGAAAGGGTATGGGCCACAAGATAGAACTTGGGAACCTCTTGAAAATATCCATGCACCCCGCTTGGTAAAATCCTTCCATCTGAATAACCCTAGCAAACCTGTAAAAGGGGGGCCTTGGGGGGGGGATACTGTCATGATCACAGAAAAGATTTCCCCATTTGCCTCCAAAAGGAATTGGTCTCCCAGGTACCATTCTTGGATCATGGAAAAACAACTCAGAGCACTGGGAGGGGAATTGATGGTTACTTCCTGACTCTTAGCTTATTCTGGGTTGGGAGTGTCTGTCTAGTGGTTGTCATCCTGCTCCTATTTAAGCCCCTGCCCTCGCGTGTTCCCAGCTTCGCGTCATCATCCTGTCTACAGCTAACGCTTACCGCAGTCCAGTCAGCTGTCCTGTTAACTCAAAGTTTATTCCCTTCACTTTGTCCTTGTAGTCTAACCCTTCTAGTATTTTCGTGCTCTTTCACAGCCTGTCATTTTAGTACCAAAATGTAGTCCGTTAGTTCCCACTTGCCAGTACAGTTGCACACTTCATTTTTTCACTCGGTTCCTGTCAGCTGCTGCATTCCGCAAGTGTCCGCTTTCCTTTCCTTCACTTGCGGCTGAGTAACTGAGGTGTTACTGGTGTTTACTTAGTTGCAAAGCATAGTTGCCATGCCATTGTGAAGAGCGTTCGTTCAGCATGGCTACAGAGCTTGTTCCCGCTCCTTGCATGTGTGAAAGGCATTGCCGTATCGTGATTGTGAAGTGCGTTTGGCTCACACTGTGCACGGAGGTTTTCAGCTCCATTGTTACAAGCATTTATTTTGTTGAAAGGTTATTTGCCTCTTTGTTATTGTGACGTGCTGCTGCACGTGTTATTTATGAGCCAGTTCCTGCTCCTCCTGTTACGCACACATTTCTTTTGAAGGTGAAGCTTTTGGGTGAAAAGCATATCGTGCCTAGTGTCCCGCATTCTTCCTTTTGTGTGGGTTTTCTATCACAGCTTTAAGACACTCTTATTTCATGACGAGTGGGGCTCCACTGGCATAGTGGGTATTATTTTTTCCCTCTCATTTTCATTGTGCTGTTATTGTGGGGTAACTGTGCTCAGCCCCATTCCATCTGTGTTGGAGTTGTTGTTTGGAACTCCTCTCATAGGGGTTCAGTAACATTCCTTGCATGTGCTAGTTATTGGCTGCCCTCCTGACACTTTTAGCACCCCTTGAGTAGCTCTCCCTCTCCATTCCCTACCTAGTACTCACCTGGACGTCCCTCTGCAGAACTAGAGCCCCTGCACAGATGCAGGATGGAGAGCTCGCCCAAAAAATAAACAAGGGATAGATAATAAATAAAGGAGAGTGAATTGCAGTATACTGTAATAAGATAATTCTCATTGAATCCTAGGTTTTTGTACACATACACACACACTAAGGAATCTTCTGTGTTTTAGGCAGGGACTCCTTATGAGAGAAAGTTGAGAGAAGACTCGTGCCCAGTAGTTCCTACTGTGAGTGTCCCCGCAGAGTCAAGGTAAACGGTACAGTACTACTCTCTCTCACCATCCAATACCTCACCTTGGACAAGCAATTCCCCTCCACACTCATCTCCACTGGCCTTCCTCCGTCTGGCCTCTTGGACCTCTGTCTGCCTCTTGGACCTCAGCTGAATAACTCACACCTTCCTGTCCTCCCTTTTGTTCTCCCCCTTCCCGCTCCATTGGCTGCCTCCCTCAGCTGGTCCCCAGGTCAAACGCTGGCTTCTTTGTGCCCCTGGAAGGGGTGGCAAGTTAGTGACGACATAAAAGGTGTCTTAAGCTCTGCCCGTTCCAATACATGGGCCTGTTGGGCCTCGGCAATGGTGGCCCACTGTAAGAACAATCAGTTTCAATGTCCCAGTTCATGTGCGGGTCTTACGGTGTGTTGAATATGCCAGATGAAAAACAGGCCTGAACAACGGCCCTGTCACCAGTAACGATATTGCCCTTGTGTGAGAGCACATTGCACCACTAACCGGAGCGATTTGTGGGGTGCAGTTTTTTGTGATCTCTGCTGGAGTGCCGTTTGTGTCGGCTGCTATATTTGCCACTGAAAGGAATGGGTTGCCCTGTCGCCTGGAGTTTTGTTGCTGTTTCTCTCCCAGTCAAACTGTTTACTCGTTCTTCCACTTCCTGGTCTCCTTTGAAGTGTAGCTCCATAAGCTTGGCAGGCATTTTGCAGTATACCCCATGTTTTAAATGTCACTGTTTGAGTACTATAAAATTGCATCGTGAAACCTAGGCCTTTCTCCCTCCATTCAGGATTCTCAAACTTAGGGGGTTTTTCCAGCCTGCTTTAAAAATGTGCTTTTTGTGATCTCTTAATCCTGAGTGTCGTCTTGTCCCGTTGCTCACGTTGCCCCCCTCACGTTGTCTTGTCTGCCTGCTCTAGTTCTCTTTTTAGTGTCTCCCTCTCCCTTCCGCCTCTCCCTTCCCCACCTACTCTATGGTACTCTCTGTCTCTCCTATCTTTTCCAACTGCTTCTCTATTGACTATCCTGCTCTCCTCACTAAATCTGGTAGGAAGACGATTAAAAAGGACATCCTGGTCTGCAACCAAGGCCTCCCTATCGCTGACACCTACACCAGTGCCTCCTCCAAGGAAACTCTCACCAACATACTCTTTGTCGTTCCTTGGCCAGACCTATGGACCCTTCATATGGTCTCTGTGCTCTCTCCTTTCTCTTCCTCTCCATTAATGGTGGCACCCAATGGGATGCCCTCCTGGCCTCCTTCCATTCCTCTAAGGTCATCATTCATGTTTACTCTAATGGGACCGTCTTGGTCCAAGGCCCTCAGGCCAACCTTCACCTCTTTGATAGGCTCTTCCCGTGCGTGCCTCATCAACTTCCTTTCTTCCCCTGCTGTCCCCTCGCCCCTTTCCTTGACTACCTCGCCTCCCCCTTCTGCCTCCTCCCCGGCTACCTTGCCTTCTCCTTCCCTCTCTGCCCCCTCTTGGGCTCCTTCTATCCCTCCGAAGGGCGTACCTCTGATCTGTACCCCTTCCTGGAAGTCCTTCAAGGATGGCAAACTTCTCCATATTGCCACTCTAAACTCTCGCTCTGGTGTCAAACACTCCTCTTATATCTGCCGCCTTCTTGAAGAACTTGACCTTGATGTCCTCGGTCTCAATGAGACATGGTTCACGGCCAGCTCTATCACTAGCTTTGACACGCTCCTACCTGGCGGCTTCAAGATCTGCTCCACACCCAGGTCCAACCGCTCTGGTGGGGGTGTAGCCCTGATCTTCCCCGAGTGGATTCCTGCCTCTGTCACTCCTACGCAGGCCTACTCCTCTTTTGAATGCCTCATCTGCAGGCTCGCTCTCTCCCCTAGCCATTTCCTTACTGTGGCTACTATCTATCGGCCACCTGGTCAGATCTCCTCCTTCCTCTCTGAGTGGGCGGACATCTCCTCCTCACTCCTGGCCTCAACCACTCAACTTCTCCTTCTTGGAGACTTCAACATCCATCTGGATGCCTCCTGTCCGTCCTCTGTACTCTTTTGTGACCTCTGCGACTCTCTCTCACTAACTATTCTCCCCTCTGGCCCGACTCACTCTGCAGGTCACACTCTGGATGTTCTGATCTCCTCAGAACTTCCCCTCTCTGTTCCACTCTCCACTCCTCTCTCCTGGAGTGGTCACTGTCTCCTCTCCTCCCACCTCACCCTCCCTACCCCTCAGGCCAAGCCACTTCCATCACTGCCACCCACCTTTTCAGTCATCCGACCCATGAAGCACGTGTCAGCTGAGGCTTTCGGCGCTACCTTCTCCCCCCTCCCCCTTTGGCTGACTCTCACCCTGACACAGCCCTCTTCACTCTCCACTCTGCTATCTCCGATACTCTTGATATCCTTGCCCCTGTCATGAGAATCCCCCCAAAGCCCAAAGCCAAGTGCAACTCCTGGTATGACTCAGACTTCGTCACCTTAAAACGCAAGTGCAGGGTTGCCCAGAGGAAATGGCGTGATTCATGTACATTCTCTGACAATCTGGCCTGCCGCCTGCTCCAAAGGCAAAACCGCCTCTCTGTGCTAACCAAGAAGAGAGCTCATATCCAAGCCCGCGTCTAAGCGGCATCTAACAACTCGGCTGAACTCTTTAAAATCTGCAAGGAACTGGCCAATCCTGCCGCAGTGTCTACCTCTCCTGTCCCTTCCCAGGCCATCTGCACGGCACTGGCCTCTCACTTCGTCTCTAAAACTCAGGACATCTTGGCCTCACTCTCCTCCTATACCCTTCCCTGCCCTAATCCATGTTCCTCCTCTGGCCCTGCTGCAGCCACCCCTCCTCCCTCCTTCTCTGCCTTTCCCCTGTTCTCCGCAGACGATGTTTCTAGACAAGTCCGATCTATGAAAGTCTTGTTGAAACAGGTTCACTCCTGTTCCTCCAAAACTATCAAGGACCACATCGACTCCCTGGCTCCTGCCCTGGCTGATTTCTGCAATCACTCCTTCGCCACTGGAGTCTTCCCATCCCCCCTGAAGCACTCCCTTGTGCACCCTCTTCTTAAGAAACCCTCTGCCGACCCTTCATGCCCGACTATTTCCCAATCTCTATCACTCCCTTCCTGGGCAATCTCCTGGAGGAACTAGCCATCTCCCAGCTTAATCTCCACACTGAATCTGTTGGTTGGCTTCAAGACAATCAATCTGGCTTCAGAGCTGCCAAAAGCACGGAAACTGCTCTCCTGAACATCCGTGAAGACCTGCTCTCCAACTTTGACGTTAACACCCCTTGTGTCCTCATCCTGCTTGATCTCTCATCTGCCTTTGACACTGTAAACCCTGCCATCCTGCTCAACCGTCTCCGAGATAACCTGGGTATCACTGGTCAGGCCCTAGCGTGGCTCACCTCTTTCCTCTCCCAGGTCCAACTTGGGTCCTTCCTCTGCACTATCTTGTTCTCTACCGGTGGCATCCCCCAGGGGTCTAACCTCTCTCCCTGGCTTTTCAACCAATACCTGGCACTCCTTGCCCACCGCATCGCCATTCTCTGCCCCAACTTTCAGTGCTATACATATGATACCCAGCTCATTTTCAGGCTACCCCCGGCCTCCTCCTCTCCTTCCCTCATCTCTGACTGTCTGTCGGCTGTCCAGGAGTGGTGTGCTGCCAATTACCTCTGCCTTAATGCCAGTAAGACTGAGACGCTGCTCACCGGCACACCCACTCCCTCCTTTCCTGTTGCTCTCTGGCCGGCCTCTTGACCGGGTCAGCCAACTAACCTGTAACACTGCTCTAACCCAAGTCCTGTTCCTGCCTGGACAGCTGGTTGCCTGGAGATGCCGGGAGATGTAAGGGAACTGCCCTTTTCCTTGTAGTTCTTTGAGGTAATAGTCAAACAGGAGAAAGTCGGAACCCAACAAAACCTCTTCAGAGAGTCCAGAAATGGCTGCCATCGGCATTGTTTGTTTTTCCCGGAGTCCCTGAAAGCTGATGGTGGATTGCGAACAGAAGTAGAGCTCGTCTGGCCCCGGTGGCTGTCCACCTACCGCTGGAGTCTAACAAGATATTTGCTGTTATTCCCGGGACCGTTTCACAGAGGTGCAATTTTTGGTTAGAGTACAAACAGCCCATGAAATTAAATTTGGTTCTTGATCCTCCTTTTCAGAAGAGGTTGGTGCAGTCCTCTGGGTCAGGGGATTAGTCACCTCACTCCGGCAAGACCTCATTAAGAGTGGTTGGTGCTCCCGGGTTTATGAGTCCGATCTCCATAGGATACCCTTTTGGTCATTTGGGAACAACCAGGCAATATGTACTGACTTCACAACGGCATAACACTTTACTATATCTGGGGGTAACACAGCCCAGGGTTTTACCAGTCAGGGAAAAACATTGGACTATTTCTTGATTTCTGGAGTTATGGGAATGAGGGCTGTTTTTTTAAGGTTTGGAAATTTTTCTCAATCTTACAGCCCTTGTTTGCTGTCAGTGTGTTTATTTGGGGTCCTGCCCGACTCACTAGAATATAGGACCCACTGGTGTGTGTTGGCTATCTGAACGGCTACTGCCAGATGACATTTTGTAAATATCGGGTTTGGGAATTGATGAACTGCACCAGCACACACATGTATTTAACTCATCATATGTTTTGCTGGCAAGCCATGCATTTAACAGAACCCTCGCCATGCATGACATTTGGCAGGGTGTTTCTTCTTGTCTTACGTGTGGAGGAGGTCCCAAATAAAGCCTGCACTTCAACCGCCCATTTCGAAGTACCAGGAACATTCACACTGAAATATGTGTCATATGATGAGCAAATAAACCAACAGAGTGCCGCAGTAGGGCTCTGTCCAGTACCTATCAGAAGAACAGCGCCTATTGAAGTGCCAACACCAAGGAAACCATGGACAGTAAGGTACCCATTGAGGAAACCCTATCAACAGATGAAACGGAACGAAGATCGTCTGAGTACAGTCCCTGAAGAAACTAAAAAGGTCTTAATGGAAGATGAATGGTGACGTCACGAGAACCCGGACTGACTCACACACAGAAGAAATGATGACCAGAGAATGACGCAGAGACGAAACACCATGAACAAGGATATCGTTAACGTAAAGTGAATCGACAATGTCAAATGTAAGAAGCTTAAACTGTAAGCGTGGCAAAGATATTTGACCTTTTTATACCTGTACATTTGCTAAGAAGCACAAGAAAGCTAAGAAAATCATGCGGCTTGCTATGCTTAGTAGAAAGCCCAAGGGCTACTATACATAATCTACCCCAAACGAAGCACCTTATATAAGTGTATTTCCACTTTGCACGAGAAGCAGAATCAACCAAGGGTTACTAAAGGCCACACGAGAAAAGGCTTCATATTTAGCAAAACCGAGACGAGGCGGCTGAAATGAAACTCAGCAGATGTAACTCGTGCCAGAGAAGCCAAGGTCGTATCAGTAGAAGAGACGAACAATAGCTACATTTAATTGAAACTAAGAACAGAATATCTTGCCTCTGGAAGGTCGAGATAAGAAGACGAAGGCAGGTGGTGGGTGAACCGAGAATCAAATACACAAATTGATGGAAAAGAGGCAAATTCACAGTGTCCGAATCACGTGACCAGCCGAGCAAGAAAAAGCGAGAACTCACACCTACGCATGGCACCAGGCCAGGCGATGATATCAGAACTTTTCCAGACAGAAGATGCAGTCTCGAGGCCAACCACAGTGAAATAATTGACACATGGCTACTAAAGTGATGATTGATTGTAACAATAATTGCAGGAAGGCTGGGTAACTGAGGGGCACCCAGCACCTGGCCGACCATTCTGCGTGCTGCTAAGCAAAGTGGAAAAGTATGCATGGGGTTGGTGCCAACCCAAACACAATGGACCAAATAATCTAGAGTCCTACAGTTAGTAGAACCAATAGGACCTTGTACTTTTAGTGATGTCTGCAGTACTCATTTTTGAAGGAAGGGCTTACATGCCCACCTGACAGTGTTTACCCAATACAACTCACTCAGTTACCATATACAGATATAGTACCTATATTAAAGTTACCTTTCCCAAACCAATAGAATTGCATGTCAACATTTGAGTGTCACACGTCAATGATGACGAGTTTTCAGTATAAATGTCATGATTTTTATGAAGTTCGTTGGAGTTGAAGCGAGAAGGAAGATCGCGCCATTGCTGATATTCATAACTCCCTATTTTTTGTACTTGTCATTAAACGGACTCCCTTTGCCAAACTGTTGAGTTGTCCTTGTTGATTGGTGTTGAAGCTATATAAATCTGCACCCCCATCCATCTCACGGGTGCTGCTATCTTGTCTTAAAGTGCTTCTGAGCAAACCCCGACTCTATGAGCCGGATGGGGGTCTCAGAGCAGACTTGATAGCAGAGATAGGATGGTTATCCATTATCGATTAGAATAAGACACCCATTGACCGTCAACATAAAGTAACTCTAGGTCCTCGGTAACATCACGAGTCCTTTACCATTCGGCTGAGTAGACCGTGAAGCTACCCGTAGACAGTGGTAGAGTAAAAATAAAATCTGCAGAACGAGGTCTGAAGGGACCCGTGTTACCCACATAACCCCTTCCCACTCCTACGAGCAGCTGAGCGGGAGAAAAGCCGGAGAAGGCGGTGATGAAGGCGGTGATCCCGAGCATCCAGAGAGGAACCATGCAAACGGTGAGTGAAAAAGACTAATACTTTGGCAAAAAGTATATACCTTAGAACAAGTAAGGGAAAAGGTAACGGAGGGAGGCGGGAAAACAAAATATAATCAGAAGTAGAGAAGAATGTATATATATATGGCGAAGGAAATAATGACTCAAGAATAACTAAGTAGACAGAGAGAGGACACCGGGGAAGACACCCGAGAAGAGAGAGAATACTGGGGAAGACACCCGAGAAGAGAGAGGATACTGGGGAAGACACCCGAGAAGTGAGAGGATTTGCCGAATTCTTACGCTTTTAATACAAGTGGCTATAAGAAACCTGCATCCAGAGTCCCAAATAAAGGGGAACAAATAGGCCACCACAGCATTTAAAGACATTTTTGTGAAAGGGAGGTGTTTAAACTCCATGTCGGGGTAAAAAATATTAGAGGCAGAGGTATATGTGGCCAACTGGAGTTCGTCTAGTCTGTTAACATCTGTCCTATGTGTTGTTTGTGACGTCATAAGTCTAAAATTTTCCTTGGAGGAACTGACATACGATTTACGCGATTAAATAACAGAGATATTGTAGTATACGAATTAATTTTTATTGAGTAAAATAGAAAATATATAATTTTGTGGAAAAAAATGGGATTGGAGCTTGTGGTGAATGGTGCTTGCTCATATTGTTGAAATTGTTTTAGTCACGTAAAGTGTTAACAAGTGTTATATAAAGGGAAAAGAAACAGATTTAAGCATGGAAGACATAACTCCATTAGCACACCTGTGCAAACAGTTGCCGAAACATGCACCTAAACTGAGAAAATACAGTGCAGAATGGGTTAAAGGAACCGCCCACAAAATATTTATGCCGTGGCCACAGGACGGGTCATTATCTAAAGCGGTTTTGCAACACATGATGACATACTTGCATGCCACATACACAGGCACAAAGTTAGACAAACGCCTAGCTAGTCTAGAGTTGTGTAAAATGTATCAACAAGACAAGGAAGAGGAACCGCCCTCAGACTGGATACTTAACGTATGCACAGAGGGGGGTGAGGCACCCTCAGCACCACCCGCCCCGTCTGAAATGAAAATTGAAAATGATAAGGAGGAAGGGTTATACCCACTCAGGGAACTTAAAGCTGCTACTGGGGTATAGCAACCCAGCGTATGAGTCAGCTACGCAAAGTAGTGACGAAAATCAAGATAAAGATAGAGATAGAGGTATTACCTCCAAAGTTCCGAGGGACAAGAAGAGATGCGATGACGCGAGAAGAGACCGGACACAGGCAAGTACATCTCTCGACAAGGAGAGAGAAGGTAAAAGATGCAAAGGAAGCGAGGATAGAACTGATGAGCTAGCAGTTGCAAAGAACGAATGGATGGGAGGGCAGATTTTATTGAAATTCAATGGCAAAGGCATTGATGACGCAAAATGAAAGGAGAAGTCAGACGATGAACAGAGAAAGGAGAAGGAAAAGGAAAAAGGATTGAGAGACGAAAGAATAAGGAAAAAGATAGACAGAGACGAGAACAGTTATATTGTGAAGAGCTAGAAAGACAGCACGATCGTAAACAGAGAGTAGCCAATGATCAAGACAGACAGGAGAAGTGAAGGTTAGAGGAAGAGCAAAGGATACGAAATAAAAGAATAAAGAGACGAAGGAATGAGGAAATCCAAAGGGCAAATGAATGTAGAGACGCAAAGAAAGAGGAAGAAGATAAGGTCAGAGAATAAGCGAGGAAGCGCAGAGAATTCGATGATGATGTAGAACGTAAGTGAAAACAGAGAACACACGATCTTGAATATCTGGAAAGAGAGGTTAAAAAACCTGATCCAGTGGTAGACTGGGTGGACATAGAAGAATTATTTCCTGAGTACGATTCGGTACCAGGCACGTCGAGAGCAAATATTGAAGATGACTTCGACACCAGAAGCATCGGAGAAACGATCGATAGGATATATGATGAAATGGGGCTAGAACAAGTACCCCAAGGGGAGGGGGAAGACGAGCGCCTGGAGAGCGCTCAGCTTTACGAAACTGAGGATGTCTCCCGAAGTAGTGGGAATAGAGAACTATCCCTAGATAGATTGGAAATAAGCAGGAACAAAGAGGATGCAAGAAGTTGTACGAGTTGGGGGCAGACAATGTCTGACACCAAAAGAGGGGAGCGTGAGGAAAAAGAGGAAGAGAGGAGAAGCGAAAAACGATTCTCAAGGGGAAAAGGGATAAGATGGTCAGACACCAGTGAGCCTGCACCAAGGGCATCAGAGTTAGCCACACCGCCAGATCGACATGAAGAAGTATCTCACGGTCAGAGGGGGGTGTCTCCACCATATCAAAGGTCTCTTAATTGCCATACTTGGCGATAGAGCAGATGATGTGAGGGCACGGGCAGGTTACCCTGATGTAACCACAGTTAACACTGCACATGACGGAGCTCCGTTTAACAATTGAATAGCCGCGGTGTGGAAAGCACTACGAGTGCTATACTGAGATACGTCCGATATGGGAGCTATCATGACTCAGAAAATGAAGGAGTTGGAAGACCTGTTGATTTATATTCAGAATTTTCAAGACGCGTGGGTACTTGAGACTCGGGTATCTTGGGGGAAATCTATGCCCGTGTTCTACCATATATTGTGCCAAGGGCTGCCAGAACTGGTACAGAAACAGCTCAAGCAATTGGTAGGAATCGAAGACAAGCCATTGTCAGAAATACAGTTGACCATCGCACACTATTGCAGGCTGCTGCATGAAAAGAATTGCTAAAAGGAAGCTGTACGAAAGGATGAAAAGGTAAAATTAGTACAGAAGAAATTGTCAAAATATGCTCTTGATGGAGCAGTGATAACAAGCACAGCTGAATCGAACATGCCACAAGTCAATAATCCACATCAGAATAATCAGGGCAGTATGGGGTTTGGAAGAGGATTTAGAGGAAGAGGATGGCAGAGTAATCAAGGAGGTTTCCAGAATAATCAAGGGGGTTTTCAAAATATGCAAAATGGCAATTAAGATATGTCAAATGGGCAAGTGGTCCGACCACCGCCAGTATGTTGGTTGTGTGGGATGAAGGGGCATTTAGCGTGCACATGCAGAAATCAAGGCATGATGCAAAACAGCCAAGGAATAGGAACAGGCATGATGAATCCACCTGTGGTTTTACAGCAGGGAGTTGGACAGAATCAAACGGTGCAATAGCAAGCGCAAGGAGAGCAAAACTCGCAACCTCAGAATTTGATGAGTTTTCCACAAGAACAGTCTCAGCAGTTGCCTATGCAACTGTCACAGACAGTAAGTACAGGACAGGCTGTGAACCCTGGAATGAGGAATAATACCGATGATGGGGGAAGTCCATTTGCGCAAGGTGGGACAAAATTATATATGGACGAGGGCCGCTCACTGGGAACCCTGATGTGTTCTATCCTATCAGTGACACCAGACCCTCACTGGAAACCAAGGGTGGATATCGTTATAGGGTATAAAGAATATTCCTTCCTCGTTGACACGGGTGCAACATGTTCATGTATACGTGAAGGCAAGTTTTCCTTGTCCGGCGATGCTATAAATACTCAGAGTTTCACAGGAGCTACAAGTCATGTTCCCTTTACAAACGCACTTCCAGTCTCTATAGGAGAATGTGAAATTAATGTGCCTCTATTATATTCATGTCAAACCCCAGTAAACATTTTGGGTCGAGATCTAATGACAAAGTTAAATATGACAATCCCATTCACAGAGGAGGGCATAGTATGTTCAACTCCAGGAATGCACTATTCAAACGTATGTGAAATGATTAGGAGACACAGCTATGAGGGTTGCACCATTGGAGCTCGAAATATTCGTGTATGGAATACGTGTGCTAATGGCAGGGCTGCCAGGCCTTGCAGACAAGATCCTGAGAACTCCAGATGAATTTCTATTCAGGCCAAGAATACCTATGCATGAGGAAAGGCAACAAGTTTTTCCCTTAGTAATACACACAGCCGCGATGCGAGGAAAAGTGGTTTTGATCAATGGTTATGATGATGAAGAAGGCCGACAATGGTGCACAGTAATCGGCATCGAAAAGGGGTACCGATTGACTGACGTCACTAATGACGATCTGTTTGACGAGCAAGCAGATATGGGAGAAACAACAGTTGAGGTAAACCTCAGTTGAAAATGATCAAAAGAGAAGTGCCTCAGAGAATGAGGTTGACACAGAACCGTCCTGAATATTTTGATGATGATATGGCCCAGGTGCCTGTCTCAGTATAGACTACAGTCCTCTATAATGTAGGCTTGTTGAAAGGAGTCAGAGAATTGAAAATTAAACTGAAACCCGGAGCGATTCTTCCAAAGACACGACAATACCCAATGTCCAGGGGGGCAGATGAAGTAATTTTTAAGACAATTTCAGCCATGATGGAGCAGGGCATCTAAGTGATGTCAGAGTCATCGATACTGCTGTTTACCCTATCAAAAAATCAAAGGGAGGGTCTTGGAGGCTAATTCAAGATCTAAGGCCGATAAATGATATTGTTGAAGCCGAGTTCCCTTTAGTCCCTAACCCGGCTACAATCCTATGTAATATGCCTGTTGATGCAAAATATTTCACGGTGGTTGACATGAAAAATGCATTTTGCAGTGTGACTCACAAGATCTGACGTCATTCACGTTCAGACAGATGCATCTGAAAAGCACGAGGCTACCCCAGGGGTACTGTGAGTCTCCTTTTATCTTTAACAGAGTCCTGCAAATGGACCTAATCAATATTGCATTAGAAAGTGTTGTCTTCCAATATGTGGATGACATTTTAATTTGCAGCACGACAGAGGAGCAATGCAGACACGATTCTGTTCAGCTATTGACTATACTGGCTGAAAAGGGATATTAGGTTGACAAAGAAAAGTTACAGTATTGTCAATGAGAAGTACTCTACATAGGTCAACTGATCTCGCATGAGGGGAAAAGAGTTACCCCAGAAAGAGCTGAAGCCATGCTAAACACAGTCAAGCCGCACACGGTAAAGCAGATGCAAGGTTTCTTAGGCCTGTGCAATTATGTCCGGGCATGGGTCTTCGACTACATCTCTTACACCAAGCCTTTGCTTCAGGCCCTAAAGAAGGCACAAGTGATGAAAGAAAAGATTGAATGGTCTGAGACCATGGAAGAAGGATTTGCTGAACTCAAAAAAAACAATTTGTATGGCACTAGTTTTAGGGATCCCCAATTATGCAGAGGAATTTTACCTATTCTCACACACAAATGGCAGCATTATGACGGCAGTGCTCACACTGAGAACCACATTGGGGTACAAGCCCCTTGCATACTATAGTGGAAATTTGGACCCAGTGATGAAAAGTCATTTCCAGTGCGAACAAGGTTTAGCTGCCAAAGCATTTGCCATTGAGAAGGCTACTACCATTGAAATGGGATGCTCAATGATGTTGTACGTTGAGCACTCGCTATTTGCTATTCTAGAGAAACCAAATGGCACACTAACATCTAAGAGAGCTCCTGCTTATGAAGTGATCATATCGAATCCCTCCATTAAAATAGTCCGATGTAAGATAGTGAACCCAGCTATGTTCATAGCCGAGCCAGTCACTGAAGGAGAGCCAATACATTACTGTGCGAATTATGAAGAATTCTATGATGAAAACCCCAGAGTGAAATAAAATGCACTGGCAGAAGGAGAAATTGTCTTCATTGACGCTTCTTCGAGAATCGATCAAAGCGATGGGCAAAGATATACAGGCGTTGCTGTGATGAAGCACACAACGAATGGAGAATTTCGAGTACTCCTCAGTGCACGAATACCATCTCATTATTCAGCACAGGCTGCAGAATTATTGGCGTTGATACACGCAGACCAGGAAGTAACTGTGTACAGTGACTCCGCCTATGTGACGTCAACAGTGCACACAGGCCATTTTCTGTTGACTTTCAACTTTGGACTAAGGCACACTGAAGCCTTGACTAAAAAATAATATGCCAAATTTTGATCGAGGGCACATAAATTTGAAGAAAATACAGTATCCAGATTCCTTCCACGCAGAGCCCTTGTTCGGAATCACTTATGGTGTCCCACAGTAGCGACATCACCAAAGATGTGGTGACATACTTCGATCTGGTGCTAAGATCGTACCCGTTAGTGGTGGGGAGGCTCACCAATGTCACTGACTTTCTTCAAGATCCTGAAAACAAAAAGACTATAAGGAGGCTGCTTACTGTGATTGCCTCGCAGTTCCTCCTACTTCCTGAGTACAGTGAGTAAAACCCAAATGTCCCAAGTGGAGAAGGAAGCAAATGAGCTTATCAATGTATTGTTCTTTCACCTAATTGAAGACTGTCCAGAACTTGTCGAGAGAACGACAGATGTATTAACCTTTCTTCGATCCAGCAAATACAGAACGTCTGAGCATAATCCTAAACAGCATAGTAATCCAAGTTGCTCTCCATGCAAACGGAAAGTGCAGACACTGTTCACAGTTAAGTAAAAACCTACAGTCCTGAAACTCAGCAAGACAGGACAAAAGTCCCTGTCACCAGAAGACAGTAGGTTGGCCAGCAATGTTTTATTCTGTCTAATAACGGATTTTCCAGAGCTAGTGGGGAGACCGGTAGATGTTGACATCCTCACATTCATCAGAGACTCAGCTAACTCTACACAGATGGACATGCTCTTGCATGGCATCAGGATGCAAGTGGAACTTTCTAACCATCAACAGAACTATCTGAGCTGATTTTAAACCTTCTGCCGAGGGAGCAGTGCCAGAGATCTCATTTCTTTTTTTTTCATATGGACAAGCCACACATGTCTTCGGGAATGAAGCAGATCAGGGGCATGGACTGGGAATTAGTATATTTTGAACATGCACAATAGAGAGAATTGCCGGATTATTGCCTGTTTTGACACACACATAGAAAAAAGAGAACTGTATCCAGAAATAATAGAGGATCCAGGGTTCAAACAAAGAGAGACAATTGGTTAAATACCTGCAGCCCGCAAACAGAACCAAACAGAATCCAGAGACAATATTGTTTAGAATTGTATTAAAAGGCAGCACATTTTAACAGATGCTTGAGATCGGGGTCCAGAGCAGTACTCTAGTCCTCCCGCAGAAGGAAATGCTGCTGCTTAACCTACAGGGACATAATGTATTTTTGTATTTTACTCATCATTGTTTTACTATCATTTACAATCAGAACTGCATTTTTTATTGGTGCACAAAGCGCTCCAATTCCAGTGCACCCACCTAATGATGCACGCATGAAGCTTACGAAGGCACCCAGACCTTACATAGTCCTTCCAGTCCCTAGAAGATCTAATGGTGGAAAGAATGAACTTGAGATGGTTGTGATTAGCAATGACACACACACACTTGTGGTAACAAGCAAATCGAAAAGTGGGAGACAGGATTGGCAGAGTATGAATGTGAACAGGATACTGACAACCATACGCATGCAAACATTGAATGCACATACACCAGGCCTTGTGTCAATGAATGCAGAACCACAATCCAAAGCATGGAAGAAGAAGAAGAGACTGCCAGCTGTGATAAATTCCACTACAAGCAAATTGAAAAGACAAATGGAAGAAGCTGAACTCCTGAAGAGACAAGAGGAGTTAGAGAATCGACCCACAGAGACAACATTGACGAGCATATATGTTCCAGTGGAAGGGACAAGTACAGGTTCTACAGCACAGCCACATACTGGCCCAATGCCAGAGTGGATGCGGACATTTCTAACAAGAAAGAAAAAGAAACATGAGGACAAGGAAAGAGCTGCCAGACCTTTGTCTACTCAAATGGGGCAGATGAGGAGGCCTGCACCATGGACCGGGATACCTGAGAATCCTCCAGCAAGAAGGAGCCATACAGATGCATTCAGGGATGTAGTTATAGCAAACTATATGAAAACCTTAAGAATCAAGAGAAGCATGCATGGAGATGACAACAAAGCAAATGATTACTTGGACAGCACAGCACATTTGGGAAACAACATTTGGTACCAGCACATGAAAAAAGTTGGAAGACGAAACTCAGAAGGGGAATGCTTTGTTTGTGCACTCCTACCGTACAGCATGGGAAGTCCAAGATTTTCGTAGCTGTTGAAATTGATGTTCAGACAGCACACTGTCTTCCGCACGTAGCAATGTGCATGACCAGAGGCCAGTTCATGGGAAGTGATGCCTCACTGAAATGGGCAACTGAAGAAACTGATCCTGATGAAGACGATTATGTCCAGGACAATAAGAAAAGAAAGAATGGAAAAACAAAACACATTGTGATCAGATACGAGAAGCCTGGAGTTAAAGGAGTAGAAATCAGAAGAGAAGCGAATCAGAAACTAAATGTCAAACGAAAAACCCCAGAAGAGGTGTACTGGAGGGCAGGGCGACCTCTGAACAGCCCATGAGATTCAGAGCTCGCCCTCCGGCACCTTAAAACGAGCTAGCTGCACCTTGAGGTGGATGGGGTGCAGGATTCTCTTACTCCAACACAAATCAATAAGGACAAGTCAATGGTTTAGCAAAGGGAACTCCATTTAATGACAAGTACAAAAAACGGGGAAACAAATGGAAATCATCAGAGCTGTGATAGCCTGTCTCGCTTCAACTCCCAAATTCTTCATTCAGACAGCAATACTTATAGTACATTCTCGTCATCACTGATGTGTTACACTCCAAAATTGTCATGCAATTCTATTGGTCGGGAAAGGTAACTTAAGTATAGGTTCTATATCTGTATGTGGTAGGAGCGTGAGGATTGGATAACTCTTATCAGGTGGGCGACTACGCCCATCCCACTACATCACTCGTGATAGACGTCACTACAAGTACGACGTCTTATTGGTTCTACTAGCTATAGGACCCTAGATTATTTGGTCCATTGTGATTGGGTGGGTTACACCCCTAGGCATACATCTCCACTTCAATTAGCAGCATTGCAGAATGGACACCCAGATGCGATGTGCCCCAAGATTCACCCTGCCTCCCTTCCATCAATCAGTACTTTAGGGCTATGTGTCAATTAGTTGGCCGAGGATGGCCTCGAAACTGTAGCTTCTTATCAGGAAATGTTATGGCATCCTCGGGTTCTGGGTGACATCAGATGTTGGTACCTCTTCGTGGTCGGCTGGTCACGTGTCTGTTCACCGTGCATCTGCTTCATTTTCCATCTATTTGCGTATTTGATTCTCCCTTCGGCCTCATCACCTGCCTGTGCCTCCTTATCTAGACCTTCACTGGCTGGCTGCTATGCTCTTAAGTTTCGTTTCTTCGAAGTTGCCGCTTTCCTCACTTCCCTGAGTTGACCTCGAATTCCCAGGCATGAACTGCCTTGTGCTCAGTTTCAATTCCGCACTTCCCTTCTGGCTTTAGCTGGAATATGAATCTCAGCCCGGTTGGCCCCTTGTAGCCTGGGCTTAATTCTGCTTTTACAAAATGGAGTCACACTTGCATAATGTGCTTCATTGAGGTACATATATAATTGGCTCTTGTCGCTCTATTCTTCTACTCAGCATTGCAAGCAGTATCGTTTTCTTAGCTTCTTGCGTTCCAAGCCTATTTACAGGCGTTAGTTGCATATTTCATCTCACTTCATGGTTACGTTTCTTTATATATCAACATTGTTTCTTCTTACAAGTTCATTACGTCATTACTCTTCACATTTCGTCCTTATGTGTCATCTTTCGATTGTTGTTTATTTTCATCTGTACGTCTGTCCGGGCCCTTGGGTCATCACCACACACCTTCCATTAAGGTTCTTTGTGTCTCTTCGGGGCAGTTTGCAAGTAGTCTTCATTTCGTGCTAACTGCTGGTATGGTTGACTCAATGGGTACCTTGCAGCCCACGGTTGTCTGGTTATTGGCGCTTCAATAGGTGTACATGTCCTTCTGATGGGTACTGGACAGAGCCCCACCATGGCTCTCGATGGTTCATTTGCTCCTTATACGTCACTTATCTTGGCGAGTATGCTTCTGGCATCTTGAAATGGGTGGCTGGAGTGCAGGCCAGATTTGGGACCTCCTCTACAGAGGCTCGAAGTTGGAAGAACAGAGGCCAAATTCAGATTAGGGGAACAGTGCTTTCCCCAGACGGATGGGAGAAAGGAATAATGATATGCAGAGCATGGATGGTCGAAGGTCAATACGAGCCTACCATCAACATAGTGCAAAATGGATGCAAGCCATTATGGCCAAAGCTTGCAAAACTGCTGACATGGGTCGAAGACAGAGGAGGACCCTTGCAGATTGTGCCACTGGAAAGAGCAAAATTCTGCTTCAGGAATAATGGCACAAGAAAAATGGGAGAGAGCCAGAACTGTAGATGAGTTTTTGATGCTCCAGGAATAGTGCATGGAACTGCAGTAATTATGGATCATTATTGGGCATGTGGATCCAAAGCATACATTAGACTGCCGAGAAACTGGGGAGGTATATGCACAATAGTGAACGTCCACGTTCCAGTGTTGGTTATCCCTAAAAGTGACTTGAACATTGACAGTTTCCCGAAAGCAGATGCTCACTTGAGGAAGAAGAGATCTGTGGAACTGCTGACTTGAATGAAGAGGGAGAATTACTTTTCTGCTAAATCTGAAGAAGATTTTCATGCAATCCCATATGAACATAGGCTGTTTAGCCTCACCTCATCAGTGTTCGCGACAATCTTCATGCCAAGATTCCAAGTTGAAGCAAATACTAAATGGTTGTAGGTAACCAGATGGGAGTTACTGCAGACCATCAACACAACCATAGAGGGATTCAACACAATCAAGGAGGAGTTAAGGGCAATACGATTGACGACTCTCCAGAACAGATATGTACTTGACATGATCACAGCTATGGATGGAGGAGTTTGTGCAAAAATTGGAGAATCATGTTGTACGTTCATACCCTCTCACAATGAGGAAAACTGAACTCTAACAGAAGCCATAGGTATGCTGACAAAACTACAGAACCAGATGACTGATGAAACTGACGAAGTTGATGATGACAGTTGGTTTGGATCACTATTCTCATGGGTTCCACAATGGATGGCAGATGAATTCAAATTCCTAGGAGCCCTGCTAGTGATGATTTTGCTAGGATTTTGTTTTATAAAAATAATAATATCTCAGTGCCAGAAAACTGTGAAGAAAGCCATAGGGATGAAGATAATGATTGATGTCGAGCCAGGATGGAAGCCTAAAGAACTGACTGACGAGGAAATAAGAGACTTTGTGAAGGCCAGCATTCACGCACCAAAAGGAACAAAGTTTCTCTATCCCAGGAAGCACAGAAATTATGTGGAAAGATGGGTTTACTGCAACCCAAATGGACAATGTCAACTGATGACATGGAACAAGGACGAACATGTGAGAACAGTAGGAAGTTTAAAATGGGTAATAAAGATATGGACCCCAAAGAGACATTTCTTCAGACCATCATGTATAGACCCAGAAGATGAAGAAAGAATGAACCCAGGTGATGATGTGAAGGTGAATACAGAGTAACCAAAGAAGATGGATCCAAAGAAGGAGATCAATCGCCCAGAGGGGGGAGTGTAGAGGAGGTCCCAAATAAAGCCTGCACTCCAACCGCCCATTTCAAAGTACCAGGAACATTCACACTGTGATATGTGATGTACCACTCCCTCCTTCCCTGCAGCTCTCTGGCCAGCCTCTCTTGGTCCTCCACCCACTCCCACCTGCAAGGCTAAAAACCTCAGGGTCATCTTCGACTCTGCACTCTCCTTCTCCCCTCACATCTCTGACGTCTCTAAGAAGTCACACTACCAGCTGCACCTTCTTAGAGGTATTCTTCCTTTCCTCTCCTTCCTCCAGAAGCTCTCCGTCTCCAGAGCCCTGGTCCTCTCCAAGCTGGACTACTGTAACAGCCTCTATCTAAATCTGCCTGCCTCCACTTTCCGCCCTCTGCAACTTATCCAGAACAGGACTGCAAGACTTGTCTTTGGCCTCAAGCCTAGGGATCGTATCTCTCCAGGACTGAAATCTCTGCACTGGCTCCGAGTGGCTGTGAGGATTAAGTTCAAAACCCTCTGCATTGTACGAAAGGCCTTCTGGGGTCTGGGGCCGCACTACCTTCAACTCTCTCTTCCTAAATATCTTCCCTCTCGAGCTCTTCGCTCATCTGCTTCCAACTCCCTCAGGGTCAGTCGCTTCTCAAAGCAATGAGTTGGTGGCATATCACTCTCTTCGGCAGGGGCCTCTCTCTGGAACAGCCTTCCTGCCTCCCTGAAACTTGAGGAGAAGCATCTCCGGTTCCGGAAACACCTCAAAACCTTCCTCTTTCTCTCCCCCTCTCCCTTGCTGAATTCCTGACTGAAATTGCACTGGTTTACCTGGCCACCCTTCTGATCTCTGGTCCATGCCCTGTCAATTACCCACCTGCACTGCCTCCCTGGCAACCCCTGCACTTGGGGACTGTTTTTCTTTATCCCTTCAGTCCCCCTACCAGCACTTACGTCTGCACTTCCTTGCACTGGCCACTATCTGGCTGTTTTATGTGTCTTATTATTCCACTTCCCATGTACTGCACTTTCCCTTCCCCCTTCCCATGCACTTTTCCTTTCTCCCCCTTCCCTTGTACTTGCGCGATCTGAATGACACCTGGCCTATTAGGATCGTTGTCTGTCCTCCCCTTGTTCCCCCCTCCCTGCCTCGTCGCGCCTTGAAACACTTGTGTATAGGCGCGTTATAAATGCCATATCATATCATATCATGATGAGCAAATAAACCAACAAAGAGCCGCAGTGGGGCTCTGTTCAGTACCTATCAGAAGAACAGCTCCTATTGAAGTGCCAGTACCAAGGAAACCATGGACAGTAAGGTATCCATTGAGGAAACCCTATCAACAGATTAAATGAAATGAAGATCGTCTGAGTACAGTCCGTCCCTGAAGAAACTAAAAAGGTCTTAATGGAAGACGAATGGTGACGTCATGAGAACCCAGACTGACTCACACACAGAAGAAATGATGACCAGAGAATGATGCAAAGAGACGAAACGCCATGAACAAGGATATCGTGAATGTAAAGTGAAAGCACAATGTCAAATGTAAGAAGCTTAAGCTGTAAGCGTGGCAAAGATGTTTGACCAGTTTACACCTGTACATATGCTTGGAACCGCAAGAAAGCTAAGAAAATCATGCGGCTTGCTATGCTTAGTAGAAAGATAGTGCGGCAAGCGCCACTTTACATAATCTACCCCAAATGAAGTACATTATATAAGTGTATTTCCACTTTGCACGAGAAGCAGAATCAACCAAGGGTTACTAAAGGCCACGCGAGAAAAGGCTTCATATTTAGCAAAACCAAGAAGAGACGTCTGAAACAAAACTCAGCAGATGTAACTCGTGCCAGAGAAGCCAAGCTTGTATCAGTAAAAGAGACGAAAAGTAGCTACATTTAATTGAAACTAAGAACACAATATCCTGCCTCTGAAAGGTCGAGATAAGAAGACGAAGGCAGGTGGTGGGTGAACCGAGAATCAAATACACAAATTGATGGAAAAGAGGCAAATTCACAGTGTCCGAATCACGTGACCAGCCAAGCAAGAAAAAGCGAGAACTCACACCTACGCATGGCACCAGGCCAGGCGATGATATCAGAACTTTTACAGACAGAAGATGCAGTCTCGAGGCCAGCCACAGTGAAATAATTGACACATGGCTACCAAAGTGATGATTGATTGTAACAATAATTGGAGGAAGGCCAGGTCACTGAGGGGCACCCCGCACCTGGCCGACCATTCTGAGTGCTGCTAAGCAAAGTGGAAAAGTATGCATGGGGTTGGTGCCAACCCAATCACAATGGACCAAATAATCTAGGGTCCTATAGTTAGTAGAACCAATAGGACGTCATACTTTTAGTGATGTCTGCAGTAGTCATTTTTTAAGGAAGGGCTTAGATGCTCACCTGACATTGTTTACCCAATCCCCTCACTCCGTTACCATATACAGCTATAGTACCTATATTAAAGTTACCTTTCCCGAACCAATAGAATTGCATGTCATCTTTTGAGTGTTACACGTCAATGATGATGAGTTTTCAGTATAAATGTCATGATTTTTATGAAGTTCGTTCGAGTTGAAGCAAGAAGGGAGATCGCGCCATTGCTGATATTCACAACTGCCCGTTTTTTGTACTTGTCATTAAATGGACTCCCTTTGCCAAACTGTTGAGTTGTCCTTATTGATTGGTGTTTGAAGTATACATTTGCACCCCTATCCATCTCACGGGTGCTGCTATCTTGTCTTAAAGAGCTTCTGAGCAAACCCTGACTCTATGGGCCGGTTGGGGGTCTCGGAGCAGATACGCATGGATGCCTTAAATGCAGTCAATAGTGTATTCATTTCTGTGCCAGTGTCTCCAGCATGCCCAGTCTTAAATTTTGGTAGGAAGTTCAGCTAGACCTCTTAAGGGCTTGGGAGGCGTGTTGGGTTTTTCCTATTAGCAGTGAAGAAACCTATCTATCCCAGAAATCTTGGTGCCATCTGAAGGTCTTGGCCTCCCTCTCTAAGTGCACAAGGAATGCAGCAGGATTCTCTCTGTTACCATGTTTCTGTAGGATCACCAGCATAATCACGGGTTCTTCTATTAATTTATGATACCCCCATGCAAGGCCGTAAGGGTCTTTTGATGCAGTCGACTGATGGCCAATTGGCCGTCCATCAGGGTATGTAACAGGTTTTTCATGGAGTTTGGAGTTGGCCTACCACCCTGGGACGTGGGTCTTCGTCAGGAGGGGTATGCTCTGTATCCTCTTCTTCACAGGGTCCTATAGGCTTCCTCCACTGCTGAAAAGCTGGGGTTCTTGGAAGTTCTCAGTCTGCTTCCTCTGATTTGGGACGGTTGACACGGACTGGTTCTTCCTCAGGCCTCTCATGGCTCTTCCAAGAGACTCTTTTGTGGTTCTTCTGCCAGGGTGGTGAATTCCTCCAGTAGGCCAACTCTTGTTGGGGGTGTCAGACCCTGTGGAATTCCCAGGAGTCTTCTGACTCTTCATGTAGAGGACCAAGAGTTAGAAACTTCAGCTCAACTCTGAACTCCCTAAACTCCCAGTCTAGTGGTTCAGGGCTTGCAGTTACTCAGGCGTGTGCTTCCTCTGATTTCTTGCCATGTTTCTCTCTTGTTGGGGTCTAGATGAAATCCCAATATGACATCACATGTCAGAGATGGATCTGTGTGATTTATGCGTGGCTACATTTCCCGAGACGGAAATTACAACATTTAAAAGGTCAGTTTTTCTTTTTTTTTCGGATCAGCTGCGGGGGACTATAAAGTATGGTGAGGGGGGTGTTGCGGGGGACACCCCTGCAGCCATTTTATTTGTTTTTATTACCGACCCCACCAAACATACATACCATAGTTAGAACCTTTGGTGGTATGCTTTTTAGGTCTTTTGGTGGGGTCGGTAATTTTAACTAGGTAATTTCGTTATATACCGTCAGAGATGGCCTCAAGAACACACTAACTGTCAATTCAAGGATTTTTATTTGCTAAGGTGGCTTCCAGATCCCTTAATGAGAAATTGCCCCCTCCTCCTCCGTTGTTAGCTTCCGCTCCCTTGTAGATCTGCTTCACTCACCACAACGTTTCTTCCCGAAGCTAGGTCCCTGCTCATTAATAATAATAATAATATTAATAACGCTTGTCCAGTAGGACTATAAAATTGCCTTACCATTTGTGTACAGGCTTGATTCCAGATTAGAGGCCTAACGCTGAGAAGAATATGTCCTGAAGAAGGTTGATGTACCAAAAGGAGAACCATTTCACCGAAACTATATACGGCACTCTCTTAATGTTATACCTTCTAATTACATGTATGCTAACATGTCATGTGAATTGTCGTAACATTTTGTATGTTGTAATATGTCTTTGAATAGGTAAAATTGTTAACCTCATAATTATATGATATAATAATATGAATTGGTATGATTTTGTAAGATAATGTGTAGTGCATTTTATTTGCATTAAGATTGTCAGGTTTGATAATATGAATTATGTTCTTTTGATACGTAGACACAAATTATATTTTTGATGATAAAAACATGTTGAATGAATCTTCTGCTGTGATTAAGTTTGGTCATTGTTAAAGAAAAAGCTGAGCATTAAATCTGAGTGTTTGAGTTTAGAATCAATGCAAGCCGTGCAAGGGAATATACAGAGGAAGGCAGGAAGATGGATGCGGTAGGAACATCGTCTTGCACAACTTTCTCAATTGCTCTTAAAACCATCAGCATGGCTGCCCTGCCAGGCAGATATAACTTCAGTCTCGGGAAATAAGTCCAGAACTAAGCTGCTTACTTACCAGGTCATAAGAAATGGCAAGATCTCTTGGAAATCACAATAGAAGGGTGCCCTGGCATATCAGCTCACGAGTACTTCCCCGGAGGTCTTAGAGCCACCGCCATGGTCTCACCATCAGGAGAGAATTGTGGACCAGTCTAACAGGGCGAAAGATTGTCTTGCAATAGAAGATTTTAGATTTAGCCATTACAGTAAATCCCCTCCTTGGATCCCGTGCAGGGGATGAGGTTACACAAAGAGGGCATTAGCAGGTACCCTCGGTTTTAGGATGCTTTGATCTTATCTACACCATATCATGTCCAGGCACGGACTGGCCTATAGGCCCATGGCCAAACCAAACACACAAAATGCTGGTGTGTCATAAATCACCCAAGTATCTTATGAAAAGGATACAGGTATAACCATAAAGGATACAATTGGTAGGGCTCTTCCGGATCCTGATGAAGCAAACGACTTGACAGTAGGGAAGTCAAAATCCAAATGATACAACTCTCTGACTAATAAAACAGGCAGAGAGAGGGATCACTGGAAAAGGCGTGGGAACATCATTGGAAGTCAGCCTAGGATACAATAAAATATAATGAGGAAGTGTCCCAACATTAACTCTCACTAATAGCACAACAATAGCACCTAGTACAACACTAACCTGTATATTCTGAACTGGAGGCTCTGCCAACAAGTCTCTGAAGAAATCCAAATAAGGAAAAAACAACAAAGGAGGGAAGGTTAGTAAGGGAAACTTATCCCGAATGGCACGAGGCTCACGCTAGATACCAGGTTGGTGCACCACAGGATAGCGTCCAAAGTACAGTGCACAATCACCTTCAAATGAACAGTTGTCAGCAGTACTTCCTTTCCCACGTAGAACAGAAATAATGAGTTGAAATCCACCTGTTATCTCATCACAGGTGCCAGTGATTAAATCCAAAGTGTTGCACAACTTGAGTGTGGAATTACGCGTGCAATGGTAACCCAGCCAGGAAACAGCACGTTAGAAACTGCGTGCGGTTTTACACGCAATCAATTTCCACGCAGCCAGGAAGGCCGCACGTTAAGAGTTCAAAAACCGCGAGAATTTTAAACGCGACAAATGTACACGCAGCCAGGACAGCCGCGCTTGAAGAGTTCAGGAAACTGCATGGTGTTTTACATGTGACAAACTTACATGCAGCCAGGAAAGCCACACGTAAAGATTTCAGGAACCCGTGTGTGTTCTTACACACGAGAAAAGTACACGCAGCCAGGACAGCCACGATTGAAGAGTTCAGGAAACTGCATGGTGTTTTTACACGCGACAGAAGTACATGCAGATGAGACTTCCAGAACTCGCATGTGAAGGAAAAGCTGTCTGTTAGTCTTCTAGCAGACGGCTTCCGAAAGTAGCGTGTAGAAAGATACACATGAACAAGAAAAGCTGCCGTAACTTCTTGAATGCAGCTCCAGGAGTTCGCGTGTGGAAGTAACACGCAGAAGGAAAGCCAAAAGGAGTTGCTAAAGAGATGCGAGGACGCAGATCAAAGTTTCAGCTACCAGATGCCATGTTGGTTCAATCAGAAGCAGCGAGCGACGTCCCCACCCTGCTTATGAACGTAATGCAGTAACACACGTGACAATCCCTAATCACGTGAATTCAGTGACGTGAATAATGCAAATATTGTTTTCCAGGCAAGATATCAAACAACAACAACCTCCATTTAGAATAGAAAGGTTTAGCAGTTCTATGGGCATAACCAGTTCTGTGTGAAGACAGTGTTCCAGGTCCCGAGGTCATTTGCCTGCCATGCATGACACTGCCACCCCCCAAAGGGGCAGCCGCTCCCCTTTTCAAGTGAAATTTACGTAACAAAGCAGGAGCATGGCTATTGGAAAGAGGTTCCCAGGATCTATCTTCGGGACCATACCCCTTCCAGTCCACCAGATAATATGGGTGACCAGAACGAAGTCTAATATCCAGTATTTCCTGTACCTCAAATTCATCTGACCCTTTTACTGACACAGCAACAGGCCGTATAGGCAATTTAGTAGTATCATAGCATGGTTTGATGAGTGACACGTGGAATACCGGATGCACTCGCCATCGTTGTGGCAATGCCAGGTGGACAGCAGCCGGATTAATCACACTGAGTACCTCACATGGCCCAATGTACTTAGGCAACAGTTTCTTTTTACCAGGTATCCGCAAGTTCTTAGTAGACAGCCATACTTTCTTTCCTGGTCTGTAAACCAGTGCAGGCACTCTGCGGGCATCAGCATAGATCTTATCTTGTCTTTTTGCCTGCTCCAATTGCTGTTACACCTTTGCCTGTAAAGTTTTGAGATCTCTGATATTACGGCCTGCTGCAGGCGTATCCATAGACAAACCAGAATCCAAAGGAATGGACCTGGGGTGTTGCCAATACAGAGCATAGAAAGGGGAGGTACCTATGGCACTATGGCATGAATTATTGTAAGAACATTCTGCGGCTGGGAGAACAGTTACCCAGTCTGATTGGAACTGAAGACACAAACACCGCAGATATTGTTCAATAGTGCTATTGACCCTCTCAGTCTGTCCGTCCGTTTGTGGGTGATAAGCACCGGACATCCTGTCATCAATAAGCAACGCAGAGTTCACTGCTCTCCAAAAATGAGACACAAATTGTGAACCCCTTTCGGTAATTACCACTGAAGGTAAACCAAAAAAACGAAATACGTGCCGGATTAATAAATCGGCCAAGACAGGAGCTGTTGATAACCCAATACAGGGAACAAAGAGAGCCAATTTAGTAAAGTAGTCTACCACAACCCATATGGTATTGTAACCATTATTCCTTGGCAGTTCTACCACAAAATCCATTGATATCATATGTCATGGTTGTGAGGAACAGGTAAAGATTGTAACAAACCCACTGGTTTGCCAGGAGTGTTCTTGCCATGGATGTACACTGAACATGTAGAAACATAATCAATTTCATCTTGTGTAATAGAAGGCCACCAACACCATCACTTCAGCAGCTCTAGAGTTTTCTTTTGTCCCGGATGGGCTGCCACAATGGAGTCGTGTCCCCAACTGAGAGCCTTGTTCAGAGTGGCATCTGTTGGTAGATAAAGCACCCCTTGTGTGAAAGGCAAACCGTTGTGTATGTCTAGACTGTATTCCTGAACCAATCGTGGATTTCGTTCAACCCATTCCTGTTATTCCTGTTTTAGGGAAGGCTGTGCAGAACAGCTACATATCACGTGGTCTGCCAACAACATATTTTGAAGCTGAGGTCCTTCCTTCCCCTCCTCACCGATTCGAGATAACGCATCCGATTTGACATGTTGTCTGGCAGGGCGATATGTAATTTGGAAATCGTATTGAGCAAAAAACACATGGCATCTAGCCTGTCGAGCTGTAAGACATGTCATAGCTTTGAACGCTTGAAGATTACGATGATCAGAGTACACCACCACCTGATGTTTGGCCCCAAGAAGATGTCGCCATTCTTGGAATGCATCCTTGATTGCAAGCAATTCCCTTTCAGTAACGGTATAGTTCTGTTCCTATGGGGTAAGCTTATGAGAAAAGAAAGCGACTGGATGCTCCTCCTTTGTTTCTGCACAAACTTGTGAAAGTACAGCTCCTGTAGCGACACTGGATGCATCAGCTTCTACTATAAACTGACAATCAGGATCAGAATGTTGTAGCACAGGTGCAGTGGTAAATGCTTCTTTTAACATCTCAAATGATACTTGAGCGTTCTGGTTCCAACAGAATGGTACCTTTGAACTAGTTAAGGCTGTCAATTAACAAATTCCCCATTGACAGCCTTAACTAGTTCAAAGGTACCATTCTGTTGGAACCAGAACGCTCAAGTATCATTTGAGATGTTAAAAGAAGCATTTACCACTGCACCTGTGCTACAACATTCTGATCCTGATTGTCAGTTTATAGTAGAAGCTGATGCATTCAGTGTCGCTACAGGAGCTGTACTTTCACAAGTTTGTGCAGAAACAAAGGAGGAGCATCCAGTCGCTTTCTTTTTTAGAGAATGAACGGATAAACCAGCGATAGGAATTCGCAAAACCTAATAATGATTGTAGAGTCTTGACATTATGTGGAATGGGCAAGTTCAAAATAGCCTTCACTTTGGAATGGCTCATTCGAACTCCATTGTTGGTAATATCATAACCCAAGAACTCAACTTCTTGCGTATGAAAGATACATTTCTCTGCTTTAACAAAGAGTTTGTTCTCTCAGAGTCTTTGAAAGACAGCTGACACATGCCTAACATGTTCTGGGAATGATGATGAATATATCAATTTATCATAGGAAAAGATAACCACGAACTGGTCCATCATGGATCTGAAAATGTCATTCATGAAGAACTGAAATGTGGCGGGAGCGTTACAAAGGCCAAAAGGCATCACCAGATATTCAAAAAGGCTGTACCGCGTCTTAAAAGCAGTTTTCCACTCATCACCCTCACGAATGCGAACCAGATTGTATGCTCCTAGTAAATCCAACTTAGAAAAGTACATGGAAGTATCTAGCTGATCTAACAACACATTTATCAATGTAATGGATACTGGTTCTTTATGGTGGTGTCATTAAGAGCCCTGTAATCTATGCAGGGCCTTAGATCTCCTCCTTTTTTTGGAACAAAAAATAATGGAGAGGCAGCATGCGATTGAGATGGCCGTATGAACCCCACATCAAGAGCTTTATCTATGTACTCTTTCAAGACTACATCTTCTTTGGGAGTTAAAGAATAAACTTGACCAGTAGGGATTTTGGCCCCAGGAATCAGTTCAATCGAACAGTCATACTGTCTATTTGGAGGCAGCTGTTCTGCCTGACCTTTGTCAAAAACATCTGCATACTCCGTATACTCACATGGTATATGTGTACCACTCTGATGTATAGCACTGATAATAGATGAAACTCCCTCCATAGAGGCCAATATATGTGATTTTGTTGACACCACCTGACTTGTAAAACAATGTTCATTACAATAAACAGATGGATACTGAATCAGTCCCGTAACCAAGTCAATAGTCGGATTATGGAGAGTCAGCCAGGCAAGACCAAGCAATAGGTTGTAATGAGGAGCCGCAATTACATCAAAAATCATCTCCTCTGAATGACCATTTGGTAAAACCATTTGAATAGGTACAGTCTCTTTAGTTACCATACCAAAGTCAATACTGACCCATCCACAGTGCTTACTGTTTCAGGTTTGTCTTTGGTTATCAGGGGTATAGAACATTTCTTAGCATAAGTGATGTCAATGTAATTGTTTGTGGCTCCGGAATCAACCATAGGCCTGGAAACTAATTTTTGGTCTGCAAAATGTAGCGTTACCCCCACAGCAATAGGCGCAAATGCCAGAATAGTATGAGAGTCTGATGTAGCACTCGACACAGGGACTCCTGCTAATGTCGAGTTTTGGCGTTTCCCGAACGCTTGACTGGTTTCTTGGGACATGCAGCCAGTAAATGCTTGGATGAACCACAATACATGCATAAATAGTTTTTTCTTCGGTTCTCTCTTTCTGCGTTAGATAATCGACCTCTCACAGCTCCAATCTGCATTGGTTCAGGCTCATTGGAGGGAGCTGCCGGTACATCCGTACGAACAGATGCTTGCAAGAAAGGTTTTCTCTCTCCTTTACGGGCATTTCGTCGAGCGTCGATTTGTAGAATTAGGTCGAGCAGTTCTGTAAATCCCGTGGGGAACCACAGGAACGGTAGACAAGGCGTCTTTTAATTCCTCTGAAAGACTCTTGTAGAAAACAGCCATTTTCTTATCTTCAGGCCATTGGGTCTCGACTGATAATTGGTTAAATCTGGCTATATATGCCAATAAGGTTTGACTACCCTGTTGTAGACTAAGCAACTCCAAATCTGTGGCTTGAGTGGCATACAGCATATCAAAGACCTTACTTATGGCTGCCAGAAGGTCGTCGCAATCATAAAGCAAGGGGCTATTTGTCTCCAATAAAGGATTAGCCCAAGAAGCAGCAGTACCCCCCAAATGAGAAAGCACGAATGCTGCCTTTGTAGTTAAATCAGAAAACGAATTAGGCCGGCAAAGGAAATAGAGTCGGCACTGATTGACAAAGGTTCTATAGTTATTAGGATCGCCAGTGAACCTTTCCGGGGGAGCCAGAGGAAACTGTGTTGGCATAACCACTTGACCAGCTTTCCGTTGTGGTGCCGGTGTCGGTGTCCCGGATCTAGATGTCGTGGCTACTGGAGCCTGCGCTCCCTGAGGAGAAGCATGCATGGCGTCTTGCATAACATCCATGCGATGACGCAAGGTGTCCTGTGCCGTAATCATTTTGTCTCTCAAATCAGTGATTCACTGAGTCAAGACCGCTAAAGGATCTGTACCCTCCATGGCTTCTGATTCTGTCATAAATCACCGAAGTATTTTATGAAAAGGATACAGGTATAACCATAAAGGATACAATTGGTAGGGCTCTTCCGGATCCTTGATGAAGCAATCAACTTGACAGTGGTGAAGTCAAAATAGACCTTCCACATGATAAAACTCTCTGACGAATAAAACAGGCAAAGAGAGGGATCACTGGAAAGGGCGTGGGAACATCATTGGAAGTCAGCCTAGGATACAATAAAGTATAATGAGGAAGTGTCCCAACATTAACTCTCACTAATAGCACAGCAATAGCACCTAGTACAACACTAACCTGTATATTCTGAACTGGAGGCTCTGCCAACAAGTCTCTGAAGAAATCCAAATAAGGAAAAAACAACAAAGGAGGGAAGGTTAGTAAGGGTAACTTATCCCGAACGGCACGAGGCTCACGATAGATACCGGTGTGAAAACAAAAAGAAGATATCGAGGCTGAGTACCCCAAAAGGAAATACACCAAACACGGGTTACAAAGGAACATACAAAAGATCTTTATTTTATACTGAACAGTTTCAAAGGACAAAGCAAGAGATAGCTATCAGCCCTCAGTACAACACAGCGAACTCCAGCTCGGTTCGATGTGCTCAGTGAGTGGGACTGTACATTAGAATAGTCACACTCTTTATACCCTCGAAATCATGATGTTCAACCCATTTCCCAGTTAATATAAGTTAATACATTACGGATCTAGGGTTCGTGCCGAGTTCATCCCTCTGTACATTTAGGGTTTACCTTTAATATATTCACTAACAAGCCTCAATGGCAACAGTATATTTTAGGATTTCATGTTAAACCTTCTCAAACAGTTTTATACAATGTAGTCAAACAAGTGTTCACATTTCAGTATTTGAATACATTGTGCTTAACATATGCTCGTGGATTAGCTTAGTTGCCGCAAGTAATCCTCTACACACAGGTCAGCGAAGGACAGGGTCTCAGTTCATGACCCCAACATGTAGCCTGCAGGCAAGTTATACATTAGTTTGTACACAGAGGGCAAGACGGCCATGTTACATTCGGAATGACATTGTCCACCATTTTAGAACACAGGGTGACTTTTAGAGGGAGAACCTAAAATGGCGGATAGACCTAAAATGGCGGCTTACACTGATTTAAGGTCAAGACCTTGCAAGGCGGATTTCCTCGCAAGTGGCTTATAAGCAGCTTGGGATAGGCCAATATACATATATTCATACAGTATAGGAGGCACGATATAATTTCCCGTTCAACACCGGATTGGTGCACCACAGGATAGCGTCCAAAATACAGTGCACAATCACCTTCAAATGAACAGTTGTGGGCAGTACTTCCTTTCCCATGTAGAACAGAAATAATGAGTTGAAATCCACCTGTTATCTTATCACAGGTGCCAGTTGTTAAATCCAAAGCGTTGCACAACTCGCGTGTGGAATTACACGTGCAATGGTAACCCAGCCAGGAAACAGCACATTAGAAACCGTGTGCGGTTTTACACGCAACCAATTCCCACGCAGCCAGGAAGGCCGCACGTTAAGAGTTCAAAACCCTGCATGAGTTTTTACACGCAACAAAAGTACACGCAGCCAGGACATGTGCAATTGAAGAGTTCAGGAAACTGCATGGTGTTTGACACGCGACAAACTTACATGCAGCCAGAAAAGCCGCACGTAAAGATTTCAGGAACCTGCGTGTGTTCTTGCACATGACAAAGTACTGCAGCCAGGGCAGCCCCAATTGAAGAGTTCAGGAAACTGTGTTTTTACACGCGACAGAAGTACACGTAGATGGGACTGCCAGAACTCGCGTGTGAAGGAAAAGCCGTCCGTTGATGTTCTAGTAGACGGCTGCCAAAAGTAGCGTGTAGAAAGATACACATGAACAAGAAAAGCTGCCGTAACTTCTTAAATGCAGCTTCAGAAGTTTGCGTGTGGAAGTAAAACGCAGGAGGAAAGCCAAAAGAAGTTGCTGAAGAGATGTGAGGACGCAGATCAAAGTTTCAGCTACCAGACGCCATGTTGGTTCAATCAGAAGCAGCGAGCGACGTCCCCACACTGCTTATGAACGTAATGCAGTAACACACGTGACAATCCCTAATCACGTGAATTCAACGTCATTTTCCAGGTAAGATATCAAACAACCTCCATTTAGAATAGAAAGGTTTAGCAGTTCTATGGGCATAACCAGTTCTGTGTGAAGACAGTCTTCCAGGTCCCGAGGTAATTTGCCTGCCATGCATGACAGGTGTGGGCCCGTTTTTTTGGTGAAAGTGGGCCACTTTTTTGCCCAGCGTGGCTCAGTTTGATGAGTTACTTCACTATGTGGCTAGTAGTTTTGACCAGTGTTACTGAATAAATATTCTTTAAAATGCACAATTTGCATTGGGTACTCTTCAAACAGTGTCAAAAAAGCAATGAATACCATTTGCATCTGTGGACCACTTTTTTATTGGTGGTCAAGACAATTTGATGGCCCAGTCCGAGCCTGCTGGTGGACGAGCACCTTAGTTAGAAACATAGGCAGGGACCACCCATAGATACAGGGACCACCCATAGAGGCAGGGACCACCCATGGAGACAGGGAAGGTTAGGCCTTATCTTATATTAATACAAATATTGTGAACCGTGTCCTTGAAGCATCCACATCTTTCTTCTGACTTGACACAGGTCCCAGAAGATCTTCACCCACATTAATCACCCCTATAGTGCCTGCAACATGTTAGGAAATCTGGAGTCACATGATGAGCTCCCTTGCAAGCAGCTGAAAACTCCCGCACGCTGGAAGTGAACCCCTGATATGCTGGGGCTTTTAGAGCAACTTGTTAAATGAGGCATCTCGTGAACACTGGGTGCCAGTCTGGCGACGTATTCTTAAGGTATAGAGCCAGCAACAGAGGGAACCAACCCAACACCCTCCAAGTAAAGTAGTGTGACATCAGGACAGTGCAAGCACTGGTGAGAAGGCCCCACTGTACTCCAGATGAAAATGGATGCTTCTGGATGTCCAGCTGCAGTCCCGATGGGAATGGTGGTTTTTCCAGGAGGCTGGGCACTAAGCAAGGTACAAGGCAAGGAAATAACAAGAGGCAGCCGAGTGACAGTCAAGGGCAGCCCAAGTAAGCAAGGAATGAATTCCTGGAAACAGGAAGGAGGTAGCAGGGAACCCCAAGAGAAGGTAGAGAACCGAGGACTGGGGCCCAACCCAGACCCAGAGAACCAAGGAGCCGGGACCCGATCCAGACCCAGGATGGCAAGCTGACCCAAGGACATCCATCAAGTAACAGAAACAGGGACCAGGGAAGAGCAGAAGGTAGAGCAAGACTAGCCAGGAGCGAGTGACACGATCAGGGGAACTGACCTCATTGAGATGCAGTGATTCCCTGCCTTCGGGACCCGGATATAGACCGGGTCCCGATGGCCAGGGAGCCGTGGACCCGGACCCGAGGAGCCCGTCTAAAGTGCCAACGGGGGTAAAGCCTCCACGAAGGGACCACCAGAGCAAACAACCCACCTCCCAGTGCTGGTAAGTGGCTTGACACCATGCCCGCTCCCAAGAAGGCCAGGAACCCTGGGCTTCCAGGGATGCATGGTGGAAGAAAAATTCACAAACCAAATGTAGGGCATGCACAAAATTACAGGGCTCCCAGGTGCAATCACATGCTGGGTAACCCTTCCTATCGACCAAAAACTGGAGTACCCCATATCGAATCCAAGAATTGCAGATCTCCTGAACTTTGAATTCCAGGACCCCATGTAAGCAAATTGAGACTGGGCGAGAGCAAGAGTGGCCATAGGTTTCATGCACACAGGGTTTCAGGAGAGAAATGTGGAACACATGGTGGATGCACCAGGAGTGGGGCAAATGCAGGCGGTACGCCAATGCAGAAAAACGTTTGGTGATCTTAAAGGGTCCTAAATAACGAGGCACCAATTTGGTAGTCAATTGCATACTGGTAGGTTCTTTGAGGATAATCATACCATGTCTCCAACCTGGAGTGGGTGTTCAGGGGTACTCTTGTCAGCTTGTGATTTCATGCGCTCTCGTGCCCCCGCCAAAGTACCAGCCACCAATTTGTGTAGGTCGCAAATGATGATTACAATTTCATCGGCAGATGGGACAGCACCGGGTAAAACCGGGCAGAAGGTCAGCAACTTGGGATGTACTCCAAAGGAACAAACAAAAGGACTCAGTCCAGTGGCTGAATGGACAGAGTTGTTGTAAGCCAATTCAGCAATTCAGCAGTGTGCAAATGGTCTAGCCAGTTGTCTTGTGCTGCATTAGCATAGCACCGTAAGTACTGCTCCAGCGTTTGATTCGTTCATTCCGTCTGTCCGTTTGGTCTGGGGGTGATACCCAGAGCTCAGTGCCCACTGAATGTCTAAATGGACACACAACGGATTCCAAAATGAGGAGATAAACTGAGAACCCGGTCCGACAGTGTCTTCTCTGAGAGACCATCAAGATGATGCACCTCGTGAAGGAAACTGTGCCATCTGGAGAGCAGTGGGAATCTTCGGGAATGGGATGAAGTGAGCCATTTTGGTAAAACAATGCACAACCACCTGTAGAGAAGGTCCCAGACATGGCCTGCACCACTTCCCCTCATTTCGAGGTACCAGAAGTGTACTCGCCAAGGTGTGTGACGTATGAGGGACAAATGAACCGACAAAGAGCTGCACTGGGACTCTGCCCAGTATACATCAGAAGATCCATACCTGTTGAAGCACCCATAACCAGACAACCCTGGGCAGCACGGTACCCTATCAGACAGCTGTACCAGCCGCTGATACGAAACGAAGAGTTCCTACAGACGGTCCATGAAGAGACCCAAAGAGCACTAATGGAAGGCCAGTGGAAATGACTCAAGGGCCTGAACAGACTCGTGAATGAACAAAAGCAGCTTTCGTAGATAGCACGCCAGTCCGAGTAACTTTCGTAGATAGCACGCCAGTCCGAGTAACTACGAAAATAAATATAATGGACTCAGAGAAGAGACAATGGGAGCAACCGACCTGTCAAACGTGTATAAATAGGCTTGGAACACAAGAGGCAAACGAAATGATACTGCTTGCAATGCTTAGAAGATTCGAGCGGCAAGCGCCAACCATATATCTACTTCAATAAGGCACATTATACAAGTGCAACTCCATTTCGTAAAAGCAGAAATGTACCCAGGCTGCCAGAGGCCTGACAGGCCAAGTTTCGTAACCCAGCCAAAGGCAAGAGAAGGAGCGGAATCGAAACTCAACAAAGAGCGTCTCATGCCAAGGAAATCGAGGTCAACCAGAGAAAGGGAGGAGAGCGTCAGCTAACAAGACTGAAACTTCAGAGCATACTAGCCTGCCTCATGAAGGTCAAGATAAGGGGGGCCCATGCAAGTGGCGAGGCTGAAACAGAATTAAATGCACAAAAAGCTGGAAACTGAAGCAGATTCATGGTGAACTAACACGTGACCAGCCAGGCGCGAAGAAGTACCACCGCCTGATGTCATCCAGGACCCGAGGATGCCATAACTTTTCCTGATAAGAGGCTACAGTTTCGAGGCCATACCCAGCCAACTAATTGAGACATAGCCCTAAGATACTGATTGATGGAAGGGAGGCAGGGTGAAACTTGGGACACCAGGCACATGGGTGTCCATTCTGCATGCTGCTAATTAAAATGTGGATTTATGTCTAGGGGTGTAACCTGCCCAATCACAATGGACCAAGTTATCTGGAGTCCTATAGATAGTAGAACCAATAAGATGTCATACTTGTAGTGATGTCAATCACGTGTGGTATACTTTGATGGGCGTAGACGCCCACCCGATAAGAGTTATCCAATCCGCATGCCCTATTATCATATACAGATATAGCACCTATACTTAAGTTACCTTTCCTAACCAATTATATTTCATGTCGAGTTTGTAGAGTTAGACGTCAATGATGACGAATATTGCCCATAAGAATTGCTGTTCAACTGAAGTTCGAGGAAGTCGGAGTGAGACATGTGATCGCAATGCTACTGATTTCCATTTGTTTCTCTGTTTGATGTACTTGTCATTAAACAGACTTCCCTTTGCCAACTTACTGAGTCCTCATTATTGAGTCGTGTTGGAGTAAATGAATCCTGCACCCCCTGTCCTCACATGGTGCAGCTATCTTGTCTTACAAGTTCTAGAGGGTGAGCGCCGACCTATGGGCCCATCAGTGAATTCCTCTCCTCCTGAACACTTGGTAGCGTGAGGATGGTTTCGGCCATTAATTATTGATTATATAATACTAAGGCATCTTAGACCGATGGCACGAAGTAACACCGGGCCTTCGGCAATATCACGAGTCCTTTCGCCATGCCAGCTGAGTAGTCTGATAAGTGCCCCGTGGACAATGATAGAGTAAGCCAATAAAAAATCTGCATGGGTCTGAAGGAACCCGCCTTTCCAAGCATAACCCTTCTCATTCCCACGGGCAGCCAATCGGATGAAAAAACCTTAAAAGGCTGGAAGAGGAAGGGGCGGTGATCCCGAAGTTCCAGAAAGGAAAAGATGGGATCGGTGAGTGAAACAACAAACTCGCTACTTTGGCAAATGTCGTGTAGGCATTAGAGCCAGTAAGGCAACGGTAATGGTGGGTGGCGGAGAAAAAATTAAATAGTCAGAAGTAGAGAAGACTGTATATATATATATATAGGGGGTAATGACTCAAGCATAAGAGATAAAGAGTGGATACTGGGGGGACACCCGAGAGAAAAACAAGGGATACCAGGGGGACACCCAAGATAAAATCGAAGGATTACCAGGGGGACACCTGAGATAAAAACGAAGGATTACCAGGGGGGCACCTGAGATAAAAACGTAAGGATTCGCCTTATTCCTGAGCTTTAATACAGCGGTCAGAAGAAACGTGAACTCACATCCCACAGTGGGGGGACAATTAGGCTACGGTAACGTTTAAAGACGTCATCAAGGGAGTTTGTTTAAATCCCATGATGGGGTATTGATTAGAAGGCAGGTATACGTATGACCAGCTGGTGTTCATCTAGTCTGTCAAGTGTCTGTAATACGTGTCTTGTATGTCAAATGTAAAATAATTGTATTGATGATTGTTTGAAATGCATTTTGGCTTTACGCGATTCTGTAACTAAGAGGGAATCGCCATTGAATTGATGGGTTTTGAGTAAATTGTTGGTATAAATTTTGGCGGGAAAAGCTTGGATCGGAGCTTGCATATTTGGTGCTTGCTCATACTATTGGAAGGATAAAATACTGTATAAACATTGTTGGTAGTGGAATCAAAAATGGAGGAGGTCACCCCACTTGCGCATCTGTGCATGCAACTACCCTAAGCATGCACCAAAACTCAAGAAGTATAGCACAGAGTGGGTTAAGGGTACCGTCCACAACATGTTCATGCCTTGGCCACAGAATGGGCCCCTTTCTAAGGCTGGGTTACAGCATATGACGACCTTCCTACACGCCACATATACAGGCAAGAAGCTAGAGAAACGTCTTGCTGTTCTAGAATTGTGGAAGAAACGAAGGTGGAAGAAACACCCACAGACTGGATTCTAAATGTATGAACAGAGGGGGTGAGACGCCTAACGCGCCACCAGCCCCGCCTGAGCCAGTCATTGAAGGGAGTAAAACAGAGGGGCTTTACCCACTAAGAGAACTTAAGGCAGCCACAGGGTATAGCAACCCCGCATATGAGTCACCTACGTACAGTAGTGACGATAATAAGGGAAGGAACAAGAAAACAATATTGCCTCCGCGGTCTCAAGGGACAAAGAGAGATGCGTAGATGAAGGAAAAGATTGGGCACAGAGTTGTGCACCTCCAGATAAGGAGAAAGAGGGAAATAAACGTAAAGGAAATGAAGGTAGAGTTGATGAGATAGCATTCGCGAAAGACGATTGAATGGGAGGTCAGATATTACTGAAGTTAGATGGAAAAGGAAGTGATGATTTGAGGCCAAGGAAGAGGTCTGATGAGACTCAAAGGAGAGAGAGAGAGAAAGAGATGGAAGTAAAGGATGAAAGGACAAGAAAGAAAGATAGGCTAAGGCGAGAACAACTATATCGCGAAGAGAAAGAGAAACAGCTCGATCGCAGACAAAAGGTAGTCTACGACCGGTACAGACAGACTAAGCAAAGGATGGAAGAAGAGCAAAGGGTACGTAAGAAGAGAGCGAAGAGATGAGAAGAGGAGGAAATTAGAAGGGCAAAGGAACGTAGAAACAAAAGAATGCGGGAAGTAGATGAGGCTAGAGAAGAAGCAAGGAAGCGCAAGGAAGTAAATGAGGAAATGGAACGCAAGTGCAGACAGAGGGCACGGGAGCTTGAATATCTGGAGCGGGAAGTTAAAAAACCCAATCCTGTTGTAGAATGGGAAGACATAGAAGAATTCTTTCCTGCACATGACTCTGTGCAAGGTATAAGTGGGACAAATATTGAAGATGACTTCGACACCAGAAGCATCGGGGAAACGATTGATAAAATATACGATGATATGGGGCTAGAGCAGATATCCGATGGGGGAAGGGAAGATAAGCACTTAGAAAGCAATCAGCTATATGACACTGAGGATGTCACCCGAAGTAGTGGGAACAGGGGACTGTCCCTAGACAGGTTGGAGATCAGGCAGAACGAAGAGGATGCAAGGAGTTGCGTAGACTGGGATCATTCAGAAACCAACTCCGGTGGGGAAACGGGAGGACGAGGCACATGAAGAAGGGAGACAGTGCGAAAAACGGTCCTCAGGGGACCGAGGGGTACGATGTTCAGACGCTAGCGAGTCCACAAGTAGGACACCGAAGTCTGCCGCGCAGTCCGACCGACATGAAGGAACAACCCACGGTCAGAGGGGGGCGGCAACACCTACCTATGCAGACAGATTAAGGGCATTGCCAGGAAGACAGTAAGGCGGGAATGCCACCCCAGCAGTAGATAGAGGAGCTATGAGGAAGGAAAAGGAAGACTGCGCATTCCAATTCCCGTTGCTAGAAAAGGGGGAGCAAGACCACAATATATTCCATGGCCACACATGGACCGAGAGAACCTTAAAAATAAGCTTCCAATGCTGACTTCGCGAGCTGGAAAGTGGATACATGAGTTAGAGAAAATGACAGGGGGTGTCACCTTAGCTATAGGGGACATTAAGGGCCTCCTAATTGCCTTACTTGGTGAAGGAGCAGATGATGTATGGAAACGGGCAGGCTATCCTAGGGTAACCCTAACTAACCCCTTCCATGACGGAGCGCTGTTTAATAAGTGTGGAAAGCACTGCGAATGCAGTACCCAGACATTTCAGATATGGGAGCTATAATGACTCGAAAAATGAAAGAGTCAGAGGATCCGTTGATCTATATCCAGAATTTTCAAGACGCGTGGGTGCTTGAAACGCATGAGTCTTGGACGAAATCTATCTCTGTATTCAACCACATATTATTTCACGGGTTGCCTGAACCGGTGCAGAAGCAGCTCAAAAAATTGGTAGGAGTAGAAGCAAAACCATGGGCCGAAATACAGTTGACAATTGCACATTACTGTAGATTACTGCCAGAAAAGAATTGGAAAAAGGAAGCAATCCGTAAGTGTGAGGAGGCAAAGCTGGTGTAAAAGAAACTCTCAAAGTATGCTCTCGAGGGAGCCATGCTGACGAGCCCAGCTGAGCCAAGCGCACAGCAAACGACTAACCCATCGCAGAACAATCAGGGTAACGTGGGATTTTACCCGAGGGGAAGGGGTTTTGGAGGAAGAGGATGGCAGAGTAATCAGGGAGGGTTTCGAGGTAACCAGGGAGGTTTTCAGAATAATCAAAATGCTTTCAGAACGCACAGATGGGTGGTCCAGCTATGCCAGATGGACAGATGGCCCGACCACCCCCAGTGTGTTGGCTGTGTGGAATGACAGGACATGTGGTGCGTGTGTGCAGAAGCCAAGGCATGTGGCAAAATAGCCAAGGGATGGGGGCAGGCATGGTGAATCAGCCTGCCGTCCCGCAGCAGGGCACTGCACAAAATCACACAGTGCAGCAGCAGGCGCCAGGCCTGCAGCAAGGTGCACAGCAAGTGGTTCAACCCCCGCACATGAGGAACATACTGCAGGGACAATCCCAGCTGGCACCACCGCAAATGTCACAGGGCACTAGCTCTGGAGGGGGAGTCAACCCTGGGGGAAATCAACAAGTATCAACAGTTGGCCGAATTTATATATGAAATAGGACAGCTCACGGGGGACTCTGATGTGTTCTATCCTATCAGTGACACCAGACCCTAATAGGGAACCTAGGGTGAATGTCGTCATAGGGGATAAAGCATATTTCTTCTTAGTTGACACGGGTGCAACGAGCTCGTGTATACGAGAAGGCAAGTTTTCCTTGTCCGGCGAGGCCATAAATACTCAGAGTTTCACGGGAGCTCACAGTAGAGTTCCCTTTACAGACGCACTCCCCGTCTCTGTGGGAGAGCGTGAAATGAATGTACCCTTATTATACTCACGTCAGACCCCAGTAAACATCCTAGGTCAGGACTTAATGACTATGTTGAATATCACAATCTCGTTTACCGAGAACGGTATAGTGTGCTCCACTCCAGGAATGCATTATTCAAACGTGTGCGAAATGATCAGAGCATACTCCGGATGTATAGCCATGAGAGCTACAACGTAAGCCAGAAGTCTTCACATATGGGGTGCGGGTGCTCATGGTGAGATTTCCAGGCCTCGCAGATAGAACTATGGGGACACCTGATGAGTTTTTATCCAGACTCAGAATACCTATGCATGAAGAGGAGGGACAAGTATTTCCCTTAATGATACAATCTGCCGCAGTGCGAGGGAAAGTGGTACTGGTAGAAGGATACGATGACGAAGGAAGACAATGGTGCGCTATTATCGCCATTGAGGAAGGGTATTGAGTGACTGATTTCACTGATGATGATCTGTTCGAAGAACACCCTGACCTGGAAGAGACAAGGGTGGAAGTAAGTCTCACATTTTGGGTCAAAATGATCAACGGGAGGTGCCACAGAGAATGATGTTGGCGCTGATACGTCCAGAATACCTTGATAACGACATGCCCAAGTGCCTGCCGCGGTATGGACTACAGGGCCCCATGACGTAGGCCTCCTGAAAGGGGCAGGTGAAGTAAAAATTAAACTGAAACCAGGAGCAATTTTACCACGAGCATGACAATATCCCATGTCCAGAGAGGCAGATGAGGGGATCGCAAAGACAATTTCCGCCATGATGGAGCAGGGCATCCTAGTGACGTCAGAATCACCTTGCAACACGGTTATTTACCCTGTCAAGAAATCAAAGGGATGGTCTTGGCGTTTAATCCAAAATTTATGAGCATTAAACAATATAGTTGAAGCCGAATTGCCTCTAGTCCCTAATCCATCCACAATACTGTGCAACATATCAAATGAGGCAAATTATTTCACGGTGATTGACCTGAAAAATATGTTTTTCTCAATTCCTGTTGCACCATGACTCTCAAGATCTGACGTCATTTACTTTCAAACAAATGTGCCTGAAAAGCGAGAGATTTGCCACAGGGGTACTGTGAGTCTCCATCCATTTTCAACAGAGTCCTGCAGATGGACCTAAACAATATTGCAGTAGACAGTGTTGTTTTGAAGTATGTGGATGACATTCTGATCTGCAGCATCACTGAGGAACAATGCAGGTGCGACTCTGTTCAGCTACTGACAATTCTGTCTGAGAAAGGATACAAAGTTGACAAGGAAAAGTTACAATACTGTCAACGAGAAGTGCTGTACATAGGCCAGCTAATCTCACACGAAGGGAAAAAGGTATCCCAGAAAGGGCTGAAGCAATCATGAACACGGCTAAACCACTCACGATAAAACAAATGCAAAGCTTCTTAAGCTTGTGCAATTATGTCAGAGCATGGGTTTTCGACTACAGCTTGTATACCAAGCCCCTGCTTCAAGCTTTGAAGAAAGCCCAGGCAAAAAAAGTAGAAATTGAATGGCCTGAGGCAATGGAGAAGGGGTTTGCAGAACTTAAGGGGGCAATTTGTAGGGCCCCAGTTCTCGGGATTCCTAATTATGCAGAGGAATTCTACCTGTTCTCACACTCTGATGGTAATTTTATGACGGCAGTGCTCGCGCAGCGAGCCTCGCTGGGGTACAAGCCCCTAGCATATTACAGCAGGAGTCTGGACCCGGCCATGAGGGGCCACTTCTCATGCGAACAAAATCTAGCTGCTGCCGTGTTCGCCATTGAGAAGGCGTCATCTATTGTGATGGGTGCTCCATGACATTGTACGTCGAGCACTCGTTATTCGCCATACTAGAGAAGCCAAAGGGCACACTGACATCACAGAGAGCATCTGCCTAAGAGGTGATTATTTACAATCCATCGATCAAAATAGTTTGATGTAAAACTGTGAACCCAGCTACATTCATAGCTGAGCCAGTCGCAGAAGGAGAACCTATACATGACTGTGCGAATTATGAGGAATTCTATGATGAAATCCCCAGGGTAAAGGAAAATGCCCTGGCAGGTGATGAAATCGTGTTCATTGACGGTTCTTCTAGAATCGATCAAGTAGACGGACAAAGATATACAGGTGTGGCCATGGTAAAACACCTAACGAATGGAGAGTTCCAAGTACTCGTCAGTGCGCGAATACCCTCTCACTATTCTGCGCAAGCTGCAGAACTGTTGGCGCTGATACTCGCCATTGAGAATCATGCAGACCAGGAAGTAACTGTGTACAGTGGCTCAGCCTATGTGACGTCCACAGTACATCCAGGTCTAGCGCGCTGGAAAAGGAGGGGCTACCTCCGAGCGACGGCACGCCAGTGCAACATGCAGCATTACTGAACAGGTTAATAAAAGCACTACAGCTCCCAGTGGGCATAGCGGTTGTGAAATGCGCCGCCCACACCAAGGGGACAGATTTCGTGTCACGTGGAAACCATGAAGCGGACACGGAAGCCAAGCGCATAGCATCCAAAACTGAAACAATCATGGATGTGGAGGTGGCACGTACCCATGAGATGATGATGGTAGTGCGAGCCACACCTGAGGCCTATAGTAACATGGGGCAGACTCAGCTAATGGAACTCCAAGGGGAGACACCTCAGGAAGAGAAATATTTGTGGAAGCGTTGACGGTGTTCCTTAAACCCCTCTGACGGTTTGTGGAGGCAGGACAGAACTGGTAAACCGGTAATGCCTGTCTCCCTACTGAAGGTAGCATTGGAGCAGTTACACTACCCTATACATATGACAAAAGAAAACCTTGCAGTAAGGCTCGCAGAAGACTGGTTCACACCAAATTTAGCAGAGCATGTTGCATTTTTCATGGTGAACTGCATTATCTGCCAACAGTTCACTGCTGGGCACACATTAAAAGTAGTGAGAGGAGTTATCCCCCGGCCGAATGGGCCATTCCAGCACTTGCATATCGACTACGTCAACATGATTCAAGTGTGCAACAGGTATAGGTATTTAATTGTGGTGGTGTGTCCATTCTCTAGATGGATAGAAGCAGGTCCCTGTACACACCCAGACGCTACCTGTGCTGCCAAATTCCTAGTGAGGGAAGTGTTCACTAGATGGGGGTGTGCGAAGTAATGAGATCAGATAACGGGGCTCACTTTGTTAATGCAGTGTTCGAACAGATCAGCTTGTTGCTTGGTATAAAGCACAAGTTCTCATCACCCGGAGGGGAATGGGGTATGTGAGCGGCTCAACGGCCTGTTAAAGGAGAGGATAGCCAAGTTGAAGCTCACATTAAGAAAGGGATGGCTGCACTGTCTACCACTGGCATTGTATGCACTTTGGAACCAACCCGGCTCCGACCATCATCTTACGCCGCACGAGATAGTTACAGGCAGAAGGATGAGGACCCCTCTTATCCCCCCCGAGATAGAGCTAGATGTGATGCCCAGCCAACTAGAGAGGTTCTGGGAACAGAGATGCAGGAGTACCTTAACTGTATGACATCCAGCGCCTCTGTCATTTTAGGCCAGCTGCAGCGACGGCAAAAAGGGGACAGTGCATCACAAAACACATCAGGAAGTGCTGAAGCTGACCCTGCACAAGGTCTACATGCACCCCTCGTCTTCCCTGGTGGCAACGTGCTCATGAAGAACTTTACCAGGAAGAGGTGGGACGAGCCAAGATTTAATGGCCCTTTCATCGAAGAGGACTGCACCCCCTCTGCCATCAAGCTCCAGGGCAGAAGGGCATGGATCTTCATAAATGACATTCAACCTTATGTAGGAGAGAGCCCTCCAGCTGCATTCAACAGCAAAGAAACCACAGACAAAATGGTAGAACCTCAGCACGTGCAGACAAAATCCATGGCGAGGAAGAAGGACGCATGACCAACAAAAAAACGGCAAAAGAATACAGTAAATCGAGGCTTTTGAACAAAACATTTCCTCAAACCAAGTGAAAGATGACAAAACAACAGTAATACGAACACTCTGTGCACCACAGTTACAGAGTAAAAGGAAGCACTTCCAAAGCCACGACAACGTTGATAAAACAAACTTTTAAAGCACGTCATGCCCAAATAATACAGAGAATCAAGACTCTGGTAGACTGCAAATAAGACATTGCCTGAGAGTGAAACACAGTATCCTGAAGCAATCTGTATCAAGACTTTTTTCACAGAATTTATGGTCTCTCCCAGCAGAAATATCACAAGGGATGTACTTTCCTCTTTCCGGCTGGTATTAGAGACATATCCATCACTTGTAGGAAGAGACACCAGTATCCCAGATTCCTGCTAACAGGAAGATAATACGGCAACCACTGATTGTCCTTGCAGAGGCCTTTGCCGAGGTGCCAGAGTACGGGGAATAAGGACACAAATGCTTCCACCCTTTAATTTGTTCTTCCAAATAATCAAGAAATGCCCAGGGCTCATCGGGAGAACAACTGCTAGACCACTTATATCAGAGATCCAAGAAATCTAGCTCAACTGAGCAAGCTGTGGACTAAACTAAATCATTTTGTGGTAATCCACACAACGGGAAGGTGCAAAGACTGTGCGAATGAAAAGAGAAGCTCGTGATCAGGACACAGCTAAACAGGGCAAATGTCCCTATCACCCGAGGACACCCGGCTGGCACAGAACGTCCTGTTTAGATTAGTCACAGACTATCCAGAAATCGTAGGAAGGCCTGCAGATGTTGACGTCATCACCTTCCTTAGAGATCCAGCCAACGCCCTGCACATGGGCACACTTCTCCACGGCATAATGCTCCAGGTGGAGCTATCCAACTTCCAGCGAGAATACCTAAGGAGGTTTCAGTGAGACTTTCCGCCGTGGACAGATCGAAGAGAGTAGAGTCAAGAACTAAACCATCTTATTTTTCTTTAACTTTTTCATATTTTTCCTTATTTTTATTTGTATCTTTTCATGTTCGTTTTTATTTTTATAGCATTTTTATTTTTGTGTGATTTTTAGCAGTTCCATCTCTTCATTCCTTCGCATTGAGCAAGTTCCAACCTGTCCTCAGGACCAAAGCAAATTTGAGGAGGGCACTGGGACCTTACCTATTATAGAGATGCATAATGGATGTGATGTACCGAAGTTGTTAGCCTAACCCTTTTCCATAGTCTAGCACAGGAACTGTACTGAGTACCCAGAGACTACCGTCATCACTCACATGAGGGGGGACATTTGGAAGGCACTCGTCACTTAATAGTAATGATCTCTCGAACTACGAGACCAGAGCAAGAGAAGCAATAAATAACTGACTATGAACTCATTCGAAATGGGGGCCCAGAACAGTAACTTGGTTTTAACCCCAACAGAAGGGCGCCCCCACTTCCCTGGAAGAAAATGCTGCAAATTGTCGTTCCGAACGATTATGTGTATATGTATAGTTATTATTGTTTTTCTGTCATTAACAATTAGAACTGCTTTCTTTATTGGTGCACGAAGTGTCCCAAACTCAGTGCACCCACCAGATAATGAACGTCTGGGGCCTACGAAAGCACCCAGACCCTATATAGTCATTCCAGTCCCAAGAAAACCTGATGATGAAAGTAATGAACTAAAATTAAATGTAATTAGCAGTAATTTAGACACGTTTGAGGTAACAAATGAAGAGAACAGCTGGAGACAGGGTCAGCACGGAATGAATGAAAACGCTCCACTGACCACTGCACGCACCCACACACAGGATGCACACAGACAAGGGCAAGTGTCAATGGCTACAGAGCCTCCAACGAAAGCAGCAGAGAGGGGGAGACTGCCTGCTGAACAATCAGTTCCAGAAAACAGTGGAAGTACCCAAGATGAGCCAAGTGAAACACTATAGAGAGAGAGCATAGCAAAATCCCTCAAAAGAACAGAAGTAGCCACAAGGGAATTCACAGAGAAAACATAAATGCTGATAGACTATTTGTTCCACTTCATAGTCAGAGCAAAGAAACTGCACGAGGAGCTGAAAGACAGGACTATAGAGACTATAACAGCAAGCACACCTGCTCCAATGCAAGGAACAAGCCTCAGGCCTCCAACTCGACCACGCGTTGGGAGACTGGGGAGAAAATGGCAGTTAGAGGAAGTCTATGACAAAATACAAAAGGGAAGGAAAGGAAACACAATACCTTCTCCTACCACAGCGATGCAGTCGAGGCAGCCTGCTCCACTGAGACACCCAGAAAGAAAAAGCAGCACAGACGCATTTAGAGACATAGTCATAGCAAACTACAGAAGAACGCTGAGAATCAAGAGCAGCCCGCACGAAGATAACAATTAACTTAATGATTACCTGGAAAGCACAGCCCATCTCGGAAACAACATACCAGCACATGAAGGAAGTAGGACGAAGGCAGTCGGAAGGAGAATGCTTTGTCTGTGCTCTCCTGCCATACAGCATGGGAAAATCCAAGTTCTTCGTGGCTGTAGAAATTGATGTCCCTACAGCACACTGTATCACGTAGCAACACCAGAGGAAAATTTATGGGAAGAGACGCTTCACTGATATGGGCCACTAAAAAGGACTACCCAGACGAAGATGGCTACGTCCAGGACATTAGAACAAGAAACAGGGCGCACACCAGGAATCACGTGATCCGATACGAGAATCCTGACGTCAAAGGATCGGGGACACGATGGGTGACAAACCCAAGACTGAACATTCACGGAAAAACTGCAAAAGAGGCAAAAATCTGGAAGAACAGAGGCCAAATGCAGATCTGAGGAACAGTGGTTTCCCCAAATGGATGGGAAGAAGGAGTGGTGATCTACCGAGCTTGGATGGTCCTTGGAGCCTGCAAAGAAGCAATAGAAAACTCTCAAAAACTGTGCATACCCCTATGGCCAAAGCTAGTAAAGTTACTAACATGGGTCGAATATAGAGAGGGACCCCTGCAGATAGTGCCACTGGAGAGCCCGAAACTATGCTTCAGAAACAATGGCACAAGGAAGATGGGAGAGAATCAAAACTGCGGACGAATCTTTGAAGCTCCAGGAATGACACAAGGAACCGCAGTTATTATGCACCATTACTGGGCGTGTGGATCCAAGGCATACATAAGGCTGCCGGAAAACTGGGGAGGCATATGCACACTAGTGAACGTCCACATTCCTGCGCTAGTGATCCCTAAGAATGACCTGAAGTTGGACAGTTTCCCGAAAGCAGATGCTCATCTAAGAAGGAGAAGATCTGTGGAACTGGTATCCAGGACGAAGAGGGAAAATTACTTTTCTCCCAAATCAGAAGAGGCATTCCATGCAATCCCGTACGAACACAGGCTGTTCAGCCTCACCTCAACATTATTCACAACACTACTCCTGCCCCACATCCAAGTTGGAGTGAATGCTAAATGGTTGCAGATAACCAGATGGGAGTTATTGCAGATGATCATACCACTATAAAAGGATTCAACGCGATCAAAGAAGAGCTGAGAGCAATTAGACTGATGACCCTCCAAAACAGATATGTGCTTGACATGATCAATGGGTGGAGGTGTTTGTGCAAAAGTAGGAGAATCATGTTGCACATTTGTACCATCACAAGATGAAGAAAACGGAACCTTAACGGAGGCCATAAGTATGTTGACAAACTTGAAGAACCAGATGATCGACGAAGGTGATGAAGTGGATGATGACAGCTGGTTTAGAGACCTATTCTTGTGGGTCCCACAATGGATAGCAGATATATTCAAGTTTCTGGGAGCTATACTAGCAATGGTATTGCTAGGATTCTGTGTTATCAAGTTAATCATTACACAGTGCCAGAAAACTGCAAAGAAAGCCATAGGGATGAAAATAATGGTTGATGTCGAGCCAGGGTGGAAGCCCAGAGACCTGACTGATGAAGAAATAAGAGACTTTGTGAAGGCCAGCAAATTTGCACCAGAAGGAACAAGATTCACATAACCTAAGAAAGGAAGAAGGTATGAAGGAAAATAGATCTACTGCAGCCCAAATGGACAATGCCAGCTAATGACATGGAACAAAGACGAACATGTGAAAACAGCAGGGAGTTTGAAAGGAGTGATAAAAATATGGACTCCAAAGGCTCACACATTCACACCATCATGTACAAACCCTGAAGACGATGTACATGACACCGAAGAATCAAAAGAAATAAATGCAAAAGAGGTTGCAGAAGTGGTTGATGAACCGACCAGATGGGGGAGTGTAGAGGAGGTCCCAGACATGGCCTGCACCCCTTCCCCTCATTTCGAGGTACCAGGAGCGTACTCGCCAAGGTGTGTGACGTACGAGGAACAAATGAACCAACAAAGAGCTGCACTGGGACTCTGCCCAGTATACATCAGAAGATCCATACCTGTTGAAGCACCCATAACGAGACAACCCTGGACAGCACAGTATGCTATCAGACGGCCGTACCAGCCGCTGATACGAAACGGAAGAGTACCTACAGACGGTCACTGAAGAGACCCAAAGAGCCCTAATGGAAGGCCAGTGGAAATGACTGAAGGGCCTGGACAGACTTGTAAATTAACAAAAGCAGCTATCGAAGATATCACGCCAGTGCGAGTAACTACGAAAATAAATATAATGGACACAGAGAAGAGACAATGTTAAAACGTGAGGAAACATTGCTACGAGACAAGATGGGAGCAACCAACCTGTCAAACGTGTGTAAATAGGCTTGGAACGCAAGAGGCAAACAAAATGATACTTCTTGCAATGCTTAGTAGACGATTAGAGCGTCAAGCGCCAACCATATATCTACCTCAATAAGGCACATTATACAAGTGCGACTCCATTTTGTAAAAGCAGAAATGTACCCAGTCTGCCAGAGGCCCGACAGGCCAAGTTTTGTAACCTAGCCAAAGGCAAGAGAAGGAGTGCAATCGAAACTGAACAAAGAGCGGCTCATGCCTAGGAAATCAAGGTCAACCAGAGAAAGCGAGGAGAGCATCAGCTAACAAGACTCAAACTTCAGAGCATACCAGCCTGCCTCATGAAGGTCAAGATAAGGGGGGCCCCTGCAGGTGGCGAGGCTGAAACAGAATTAAATTCACTAAAAGCTGGAAACTGAAGCAGATTCATGGTGAACTAACACGTGACCAGCCTGGCGCGAAGAAGTACCACCGCCTGATTTCATCCAGGACCCGAGGATGCCATAACTTTTCCTGATAAGAGGCTACAGTTTCGAACCATACCCAGCCAACTAATTGACACATAGCCCTAAAATACTGATTGATGGAAGGGAGGCAGGGTGAAACTTGGGACATCAGGCACATGGGTGTCCATTCTGCATGCCGCCAATTAAAATGGGAATTTATGTCTAGGGGTGTAACCTGCCCAATCACAATCGACCAAGTTATCTGGAGTCCTATAGATAGTAGAACCAATAAGATGTCGTACTTGTAGTGACGTCAATCACGTGTGCTGTAGTGGGATGGGCATAGACGCCCATCCGATAAGAGTAATCCAATCCGCATGCCCTGTTATCATATACAGATATAGCACCTACACTTAAGTTACCTTTCTTAACCAATTATATTGCATGTCAAGTTTTTGTAGAGTTAGACATCAATGATGACGAATATTTCCTATAAGAATTGTTGTTCAACTGAAGTTCGAGGAAGTCGGAGCGAGACAGGTGATCGTAATACTACTGATTTCCATTTGTTTCTCTGTTTGATGTACTTGTCATTAAACGGACTCCCCTTTGCCAACTTACTGAGTCCTCATTATTGAGTCGTGTTGGAGTAAATTAATCCTGCACCCCCTGTCCTCACATGGCGCAGCTATCTTGTTTAACAAGTTCTAGAGGTGAACGCTGACCTGTGGGCCGTCAGTGAATTCCTCTCCTCCTGAACACACCAACATACATTTGTATCCCTTAGATGGAGGTAGTTTGATGATAAAGTGGGTGGGGATGGTATGCCATGAGTAAGGTGGTGTTTCGGAAGGCTGCAGGAGGCCCAAAGGTCTTTTGTGTGGGGTCATGACTTGAGCGCAAACAAAACCAAAATCTGCATATGGCTTTACCTGACTGGCCCATCCCGGCCACCAAAACTGTCCGGCGATCAACTTCTGAGTGGCTTTGACTCAGCGATTGCCACCGACGATGGAATTGTGGAAGCCTTGTAATATTGACGTCCATAGGCTGACAGTCGGGATGTCAAAATGATCCTGAAAGAACAATAGTCCGTCACGTTCACATACACAAGGCTGATGTAAAAGCCTTGGCTAGGCTGGATCCGACTGAATTTCTCTCAAGAGGGACTGTAGATGTGGTGCAAAGGAAAGCAGAAAATGCTTTGGAACTATAAGCGGGATATCGATATCGGATCTTTCAACATTGTTCTCCAGGGAACGAGACATTTCATCTGCCTTCAGATTCTGGGCACAGGGTATGTATGTCACCATGAAATCATGTGTGTGCTTCTTTCTTATTTTGCAAATTTTAATTCCTGAGTCAAGGTTAGTATCCCAGGCTTGGCCTCGTCTCAACAACGCAGCCGTTTACCCAGGAAGGTCCCTAGCATCCTTGAAACACAATGCAATCTTCACTTGTGGGATCTGCCCTGCTCCACGTGTCTTTCATGGTATGGAGGCAACAACCTCCAGTAGGGAACCCTTGGGCTTTTTAGTCCACTGCTCTCATCCCTTGGTCCGTTTCTCTGCTCCAGTAGGTGTGCCTTTGTCCCAAAAGGTCTGCTCATAATCATGTTCTGCCTTGGTCTGAGTGTGTCTTTAGGTGTTGCCTTTTATTCGTGTGACTAGAGTTAACTGGCATCAGGTGTATGCACTTAGTGTAAAGTGCCTGACTTTGCCTGACCTGATTAACGGGTCATGTCCAGTGCCATGTTGGAGAGTTAGTCTGGTTACTCTTAGCCACCCTCTTCCTCGGCCCCGTGTTTATGTAAAAGGGGGGGGGCGTTGGGACTTTGGAAACGCCTACAAAATAGGATAGGGTAGATGAACAAAAAAGTGGGGAATACCGTGTCTCACCATTGGCCATCTCACCTCCACTCCCAGAAACCCCTCACCCAGGTGATCCTCCCGCACTGCTCCACCCCCAGTGTCTGGATCCAAAGGTGATGACCGTGCCCTGGCCACCTGAGAGAGAGATCCCTGGGGACTAATGGGCGAGACATCCTCTGGTTTCTCACAGTGCCTACTCCACACTGACACAGTGGTATGTTAGCTCTTTCCTGCGAATACATGGAGATGACACATAGTCAGATGGCATATACGCTACATCACTCAGCGCAGTGCTGCCACTGCTGTATCTGTTGGAATTCAAACTATCCAACATAATACATGAACATGAACTTTCTGGCACTGCAGAAGCCAAGAAACTGGCTGCAAATGTGTTTATTAACCTTCCAACAAGATCTGGGCATTGTTGGTGTGAAAAGGAATATAGAGAAAATTCTGACATCATTTCTTGACCATGGTTTAAAGTCTAGTGAAAACTTTTAAGCAGCATGTACAAAGAATGAGGAAACCACTGCAGGTTTTCATTTGCAAGAAGACGTTCTAGACATGTGTAAAGATGTGCTAACAGATATTTAAAAGCCCAGCTAAAACAGGAAGAGAGTCAAAGGTCAGGGTTCAATTACCCAGTGTGGTATTCCAGTGCTGAAAAGGAGCTCATCTGACAGTGCACACATATTCTTCACAATGCCTGATACTAGTTTAGGCTGCACCAAGGAGAGCTGTCAGAGAACACAAATAAGAGGTTGTGGAACAGAGTCCTCGCCCAGTGTGGCTTGCTATAGGCATCTGGGTACCACTTGAAATCAGCAGGCCCACTGAAGACCAGAAGGTTGACACCTATGTTCCCGCCACATGTGAATAGGGTATTGATGACAATGTGCTACAATTCTGGCTTGGCAAGCAGTCAGTGTAAACATCGGTAGTGCTGTGGGAGGCTTTTCAGCTGAATGGAGGGTAGGGCAATCAGTTAGGCAGTAACTTTTCTTTAATCCTTTTTAGTTTGGGCTATTAGATGGCGCTGAAAGCACTACCTTTAAAGCTGAAACTATTGTTATTAACATAAGAGCTTCAAATATGGGCTTTTTGGAGATGACATTTGAGGAGGGTTACACAGTGGTAATCCCTCTTATTCCCTGCCCTAGCCAATGTAATCCCTATGGCTAATCCCACCCATTCATGGCCATCTCGTAACTCTGATTTTGTGTGAGCTCTTCCATGGACGCAGCCATCTTGGATGACTGTCTCTAAGGAAGCTCTCTGAAAACAAGCCGGCCATCTTTGAATGGTAAATATACCATGGATCTTACAAATGAAATGATAAATTGTTTAAAATAGCTAAAGTAATTTGCATTTTGGGGGGCTTGTTTTGATTTGCAATAGAAATGAGGGCTGGCTTTGGTAAACTGCCACTATGATGACTTGTTTTGTTCTGAGGGCGATAGAGGGAGCAACATTGAGGCAGGTGATCCGACACACTCCAGCACCGGAAGCGAACTGGCAGCATGACTGCTGCAAGACTCAGCTAACACCTCATTGGGGAGACCTTCACTTGAATCGTCATAGCGGCGCATATAAATGCCAGTCATCTGCCTGCATGTGTATGTGGCCTCTCGGCTAAGGAACCAAACTTGTCTTATGAATCTAGCCTCCAGAAAAATCACAACGACACCAGCCATCCATACGTGGACCGCCTCCCCATCTACTGCCCTCTATGCCACAGGAGTCATCATGCCTTGTCAACTGCAGTAAAGAGGCAATGCAATGATGGTTTACTTCAATTATGGTGGTTTCGGGATGTATGCAGACTGGGGCCCAAATCTCTGTTTTCTTACAGGAAATGCACAATCCTGTGCTGATCACTGGTTTGTGAGTGGGTGTCGAGGTTCTGCTTTTCAGCTGATTGGATGGAAGTTTTGTGTTTTCATCCACTTCTCTGTTACAATAGGACTTCCACAGTGAACTTCATAATCCAGTGGCCTGCAACCTGCAGCTCTTCGATGTTTGTGGATATGATCCATCATCATTTACTTGCTATGGAATCTGGGACTGGTAGTCCATAACACTGCCATTAAAAAAGTCAAACTACTAAAATAATCTCTCCCAAAATTACCACTAAAATTTTTTTTGTGAATGCAACAGCATAGACGGTACTCCCCCGGCACGGGATGAACTTTCATACTGATATGCCGGGACATTTTATGACTATGATAATAAATGCAGATTGTGCTTTGGTATAACCTTGAAACTTCAGCTGGTTGAAAGATGTCAACAAAGCATGTGTGTATACAGATCCATGACAGACTCTGCAACATGACCTCAAAGGGCTCTAACACAGCTGAATAGGCCAACAAGCTAATAGGATTTACAGTGTGTATAAAATATGACAAAAATGAGCCATCAAAACCTGTCTGCTGGGCACATATTTCACTCTGTGTGAGATTTTCCTACCTTTGCACCCACTACACCATAATGGGTCACTTTAGCACTGCACATTCCACAGTAGTGATTTATATGTAGCTGCTGTTAGTGGCAGGTTGCACACAGAAAGGTATGAGAGAAACGACCATACCATGCCAGACATACCAACCATGCCATCTATTAAACATCCCTTAATTCATTTCAAGCAGGGGTGTATAATGGAAGGCTCTCCAGATGTTTTAGACTACAACTCCTATGACCCCTCCCCATTGATTAGGCTGGTTAGGCCTTAGAAGATCTGTCGTCCAAAACATCTGGAGAGCAGACACCTGATCCAGAGGGTGCTGCAAAGTGGCAACCGCCACTTCTTCCAACAGAAACTGAGAAGACATCCCACAGGCCATTGGTCCCTCCTGAGCATATGGCCCTTTTAGTAACATACATACAATGGATGAGGATCCAGAAAAACTGACACCAAATAATCGAACAAACTCAGGAAGATGTCAAAGGTGCTGTTTTATTAACAATTATCTAAAACAGGGAGTTACAACGGACATCAACGGATGGTCGCTCGAGCTCTCAGTGCATTTCTCATAAAAACATCCTTATATGCAAAAGATACGTCAGACGTGATGTCATACTACATGGAAAATAATAGAAAACCTATCAAAGGCTGTGATGGCTTAAAGGGAACATCTAAGTATACATTGCACAGGAACTAGGATTGTGATTGGCTGCCCACTGTCAGGTGGACAACTTATGCCTACCTCTAAAAACATGTCATCCTCAACACTATTAAGTGCACATTTTATCATTGGTCTTCAAACTATAAGGCACTTCATTATACAGCCCTCTATAATTGGTTGGCATGCTCATGCCATGTCTGGAACATTCGGTTCACTTAGCAGCACGTAAGCTCAGACCCAGGGTCCAGGAGGTGGACTTGACTTTACCTCCCCACCCAATTAGCCCAATTTCTCGCATCACCCATGCCTTCTGCCATGAAGATTGTCTTTGAACATGGCCTTACAAAGTATTCTTGTCTCTGGGAATATATGGGTGTGCGAGCACTCACTATCGTTGTTCTAGGACTCCACGCTCAACTCTATTTCCATACTTGGCTCACGTGACAGGAGACCACGATTTGGTCCATTTTGCAGCATTTAAATGTCTTAAATGAATAAAACTTGGCACGCTTGATGTTCTTTCTTTGCACCTTAACAAGGGATACAATTTATGAGATTTTGGCAGTGGTGGACAGTTGGGGTTAGGCGCCCTGACGGGAAATAGGGTGTGTTATGGGGCTGCAAATGGTAGCAGGTTGTAGTCACCCTGCCAAGGTGCCTACGTCAATGGAAATGTTAAGAAGGGGTTTGCTACCATTAATTGCGCACACAAACACGGTTATTAAAGCTCATTGAGCATTATTTAATGCAGATCAAAAACAGCCAAAAACCAGCCGACACGTGTTTCGATCTTCAAAGCTCTTCTTCCAGGCTTGTAGGTGCATGAAACAGGAAACTATGAAGTAATACAATTGGAAAAATTATATACAAGGTGCATTCACCGGCTCCACTATATCATTGCAGTTGCAATTAACCACGGCGTTTCTGCACGTAGTGGGAAGGACAGGAGCCTGGTTAATTGCAACAGCAACGATATAGTGGAGCCGGTGAATGCACCTTGTATATAATTTTTCAAATCGTATTACTTCACAGTTTCCTGTTTCAAGCACCTACAAGCCTGGAAGAAAAGCGTTGAAGCTCGAAACACATGTCGGCTGGTTTCTGGCTGTTTTTGATCTGCATTAAATAATGCTCAATGAGCTTTAATAACCATGTTTGTGTGCGCAATTAATGGTAGCAAACCCCTTCTTAACACCTTAACAAGGGATGATTCAGCTTTGCACGTTCACTGCCTTCAAGAATAGATAACAGACCTTGGCTGCTTCAGCTTTGATACCAGGCCAGACAGCCTTGCCATTAGTTTCCATGATCTCAGCTTATTTCCGCTGCAATACAGTTCTCACCATTTCGCTCCCTAGGTCCTGGCTTACTAAATTCATGACACTGATGTCCAATTTCTATGCAATGGCAGCTTCGCCTGCAGTCTATTCAGTACATATAGCCAGCTTCTATGATGGCTTAGTCTACTTGCATTACAGAATCTGTTCAGCTGTTGAACGGCTTGAATTTTCTGCACTACTTCGCACACATGCAATCTTCTTTTTGCATATGAAAGTTTACTTGATTCTTAATTCGTCATCAGTTTCAGTAAGATCGTGCATTCTCTTCAGCTAGTACCTTCAGGGTGTCGCGCTCGTCATTCGTGATGTCACCAGCTCCTCTATTTGCTTCTTTTCATAATCCTTCAGGGAGTTCCTCGCTCAGTGTATGGTCTCTTCAGGGATACATTCCAACAGATAGGCGGTAGGGGGCGGGATTTCCTGCAGTGCCATGGAACTGCTCCTCTATATTCCCCCCTCAGGTCGAGTCCTCAACCACCTCCTCAATTGTCTCCACATCTTGATGTTTTCTCTTGAAAAAGTGCTTCTTTGGGGTCCAGATCGTCATCACCCCCCTCAGGGTGCCAGCTGATTTGACTTGCTCATCTACACTTCAGGTCATGTAGTTGCACTGTCCATTCAGATTACAATAGACCCATCATCCCACATACTTCTTATGATTCTTTGGATACAAGAATTTTGTTCCTTCAGGTGCTACATTGCTGGCCTCTATGTATTTTCTGACATCTTCATTAGTCATTTCCTTGGGTCCAAACCCAGATTCGACATTGATCATGATTTTCATTTCTACTGCTTTCTTTGCCATATTCTTGCATTGGGAAATCACTATCCAGATTATACAGAATCCAAACATCACCATCACCAGTATTGGTCCAAGAAACTTGAAGATGTTTGCCATCCACTGCGGAATCCATGAGAATATGGAAGCAAACCAACTGTCATCCGTAATGTCCTCTGTCGCGTCTTCCATCTTGTTATGCAGGTTTTTTAGCAATGTTATGGCCTCTGTCAAGGTCCAATTCTCGTCATTGTGAGAAGGTATGAATGTGCAACATGATGGCCAGATTATGACGCAAACTTCTCCTTCCATCGCTGTGATCATATCAAAGACATATCTGTTCTGCAGGGTCATTAGTCGTATGGCCCTCAGGTCTTCCTTGATAGCATTGAGTCCCTTTATTGTGGTGTTGATTGTCTGCAGACGCTCCCATCTCGTAATCTGCAACCACTTGGCATTGGCCATCGTCTGGATCCCAGGCATGAATATCGTCATAAATATTGAAGCAGTCTTGCTGAACAACCTGTGTTCATAAGGAATGGAGTCATATGATTCTATTGACTTGGCTGAGAACTAATTCTCTCTTCTGGTTTGATTGAGAAATTCAAGCGATCTTCTCTTTCTCAAATTGGCATCTACTTTTCAAATTCTCCAATGTTCATGTCACTCTGAGGAATAACTAATGCTGGAACATGGATGAGCACCAAGGAGCTTACTCCACCCCAATCCTTGGGCAACTTCATGTAGGCCCTAGGCCCACACGTCCAATATCGATCCATGAGAACAGCTGTCCCTCCTCCCATCCTGGAAACACAAACTGTAGTTTTGCAGTCTTTGTTTTCTCCCACACGATTAGTGTCTTCGGAACCACAATGTTGCATGCTCCAATGGGATCACAACCATTGGCCTGATTCATATTCTACCCATGTCAGTAGTTTGGCATGTTTAGCCCATGACTTCAAACATTAATTGTTCACTCTCTGCCCCTCTTGCACATATTCTGACTACAGTAGATGAGCTGCACAGGATATCAGTCCTCCTTCCCATCCCTTCTTGGACTTCACTCATCCATAGACTAAGACTTGACTTTGTTCCCAACATCCAGGCGATCCAGCTATTTCTGTTACATCAGGGCAGTCCATTCTCTTCATGTCATCAACGACTACCTCTTCCTGTCCTGCTGCAGGATACACAAGCATCTTACTCGCCCATCCAGGTTCCCTGTCCATCTGTGTAGTCTTGACATAATCATCCTGGAAGGGAAACAACCATTTCAATCTCCACCATAAAGTAGCCTGACTTCCCTGAAATTGTCCTCTGGCCATACATGCTGCAAGATGAATGAGGCACCTGGCATCGTGTTTTGGGACTTCTCTGCAGATGAAAGATTGCCCTGTATTCATGCCATAGGGGAAGAGAGCGCAGACGTAGCAACTCTCCTTATATGTTTTTCCCCCTACTTCACCCATGTGCTGGTACCACGTTATATTACCCAAGCGTGCTGCATTGTCTAGATAGGTACTTATCCCCTCATTATCTTTCTCTTTAGAAGCCTTGTACCATTCATGAAGTGCATCAAAGGAAGTTCCCATAATAGGAAGAACCACAGGGACCTTTACCTCTGTGGAAGTACTAACATGACAGAGACTATGAAACATGAGGAACAGAAAGAGAGTAATTATACAGGCATATACTATGCACAAAATCATAGGCATCCATTTCTTGCGCCATCCTGGTACTTGTTGCACTTATTCATTGTGTAGAACCGTGCTGGCTTCTACATTTCTCATCTTTAATACAATCATAACATGTCTTTATACTTGCAACTGTACAATCTGCTCATTTATTGCTATGAGAAGCCTTCTTATCACTGGGACATTTTTAGGATCCTGTAGAAAAGTGTGACTATCAACGTCTCTTCTGACAAGTGCAGGATGAGCTTGAAGTATAAACACAAAGACACCAAGCACAAGCCGATTAACACCACTGTCGGTAACTACCATATGTTTAACTGCTAAGAACAGGTATTTACCATTAAATGAATCTGGATACTGATCTTGTTTCCAATTTCTGATCAAGAACTGATGTTTAGGCATAACTTTGATACTTCAATGTGTTTCTAAAAGTTCATTTTCAAAATTCCTGAAATTCTCAGAAAGTCTTTGCACTCCTGCTAAAATATCTATAACGAGTGTACTTTTGAATTTCAGTTCAATACAAAATCTGTATTATCAGCTGGTTGTGTCATCCTCCTTCATCATGAATCAAGTCTGCACATTCTTCTTTCCTTGCTTCTGGATCAGCAACGGTGGCAGGGCTGGTCTCACTTATAGGCTTTTATGTCACCCAAGTGAAGCCAAGCTCGTCTTCCTTGGACCTTTACAGCTGAAGGGGTTATATTCTCAACGCAAAAGGAACCATTGAATCGTGGCTCATGCCACTTTCTAGTAAAGTTTTTAATGAGAACAAGGTCTTCGACATATGACTTAGTTGCCGATAGAAGTCCAGTTGGGTTGGTTGTTGAAGTGTCTTCATCTATGTTCTGAGACCAACCCCCTTGCGCTTGCCTTGATCTGAAATGAGAGAAATGCTAGAGGTCATACATTTCAAATAGTCGTGCACCTCATCACCTAAGGTTTTAGCTACACTCTGGGCATCACTTATTTCTAGATGGAGAAGTGAGGTGCGTTCTCATTCGACACCCTGTCACTACTTTGTGTGGGGTGAGGTAGTGGTCTGATCCTGGTTGATTCCGAAGGACATATAAAGCTAGGGGTAGGCAATATAGCATCCTGTCTTCAAAGTCAATTTAATCTTGCCAATCCTTTCTTTAAGGTGGCCGTTGAGTCTCTCATATATATCCTGTTTGCTTGCTGGTGATAAGCAGAAGAAAGTGTGTGCTTTGTATTCAATAGGAGCCTTATTTGTTTGAATAGCTCATTAACAGAATGTGGCCCCTTTATTGGATCTCAGCACTTCACACACACCCCATCTCAAGAAAACCTCATGCACTAAAAACTTTGCTGTGCAAGTGGCATCAGGGTGTGTACATGGACCTGCCTCGATCCACTTAAATAAGAGACAGCACCACTAATAGATACCTATAGCCATCATATACTTTCAGCATATCGACATAGTCGATATATAAATGTTTAAACAGACCATTCCGTTGAAGTATTATCTCTCTAATTGTTCTCAGTGTATGCCCAGCAGTAAACGTTTGATACACAATGCAGTTTACCATAAAAAGTGCAACGTGCTCCAACAAATTTGGAATGAACCAGTCTTCCATAATTGTAGCAGCAAAACTCTCCCGTTACATGCGCGGGTAACGCAGCTGTTCAAGCACGACCTTTAATAATGCTACTGACATCACCGGCTTTCCGGTGCTGTCTTGTCTCCACAATGCTTCTGTGGGGGATAAAGAACACCCCCTTCATTTCCACAATCCCTGCTCTTCATGTGGTGAATCTCCATTAGTTAGGTTATCGACAATGTATTAAACCCTTCTTGCACTAACATGGCTATAACTACTTTTTCTTTAATACTCTCAGTATCGAAACTCAAAATATCTGCGGAATATGCTACCTTTTTGGCTTCTTCATCTGCAGCTTTGTTCCTGCAAAAGATAAAATCTTTTTGCTTATTATGTGCTGTGCATTTAATGGCGCTATGGCCACTGGGAGTTGTAGTGCCTTAATAAGCTTGTCCAATAAGGATGCGTGCTGCACCGGAGTGCCGGCCGCACAGAGGTAGCCTCTCCTTTTCCGACGTGCTCATCATACATGTATGGTTGACGTCACGTAGGCAGAGTCACTTTACACCATCACTTCCTGCCCTTCGTGTTTCACGAGCGTGATAATAAGTGCTACTAATTCCGCTGTTTGCGCTGAAAAGTGAGACGGTAACCTTGCACTTGCTACAACTTCAAATTCATCATTTAATCTGTGTCTCACTACTGCAGCATCTGAATGCTTTTCCCTACTAGTCTGATCAATTTTCTAAGAACCATTAATAAAGAGAATTTCACCTCCCGCCAAAGCATTCTCCTTCACTCGGGGTATATCATCATAAATGTCATCATAATTAGCACAGTCATGCACATGCCTTCTTCTATTGGCTCAGCTATAAACATGGCAGGATTCACTATTTTACATTTTACAATCTTAATAGTTGGATTGGAAATCATTACCTCATAAGCTGAAGCTCTTTGGGATGTCAATGTGCCTTTGGGTTTCTGTAAAATGGCAAATAGTGTGTGCTCCACGAAGAGAGTCATAGAGCAGCCCATAGCAATACTTGTAGACTTCTCAATTGCGAACGCAGCAACAGCCAAAGTTTGCTTACAAGGAAAGTGTCCTCTCATAAGTGGGTCTAAACTCCCACTGTAATACGCGAAAGGCTTGTTCTCCAATGTAGTTCTCGGCGTAAGCACTGCTTTCATGGCTGTCCCATTCGTGTGCGAAAAGAAATAAAATTCCTCAGCATAATTGGGAATTCCTAAACCAGCGGCTGTACAAATTGCTTTTTTCAGCTCTGTTTCTACAGTCCATTCTATTTTTACATTATCCATGTGTGCTTTCTTTAAAGCTTGCAAAAGGGGTCTTGTGTATGTTCTGTAATCAAACACCCATGTTCTAACATAGTTGCATAACTCCAAAAACTGTTGCATGTGTTTCACTGTATTTGGCTTTGAGGTTTTCATAATCGCCTCAGCTCTTTCAGGTGTCACCTTCTTTCCTTCATGTGAAATCAGCTGCCTTATGTATAACACCTCTTCTTGGCAGTATTGTAACTTCTCCTTGTCTACCTTATATCCCTTGTCTGCTAGAATGGTCATCAACTGAATAGAATCTTGTCTGCACTCATCTTCCATGGTGCTACAAATTAAAATGTCATCAACATATGGTATCACCTTACCTTTTAGATCGATATTTCCTAAATCCATCTGTAGGACTCTGCTAAAGATAGATGGTGTAAGAGGATTCAATTCAACACTACAGCTAAGTCAATGCCTAGTCTGGGATACTGAATGGAAACCCTTATTGATATATCTTTATGTCCAGTTCATGCGTTCTGGATGACTACCCCTATATAACACCCCTCTCTTGGAATCCCCATGACCCCACTGAGCCAAGAAGTAGTTCTGTTTTGCAAGTTAAAAGGTTTATTGGAGAATTTAAACAATATATATATATATATCACACTTTATGATAAATTAATACTTGGATATCACACTTAATCTGAGCAGTAATCAATAATGGATAGCCTGGCACTGGCACACTTGTGAATAGGAACAGAAGAATAAGGTGGTAGAGAATGCTTTATATAAGTTCAGATGGATGTAATGTTGAATGAAAATGCAATACAGAAAATACTCAATATGATTTCAACAAAACAATGTAATCACTTTTCTCTGGCAATCCCCTCCTCCCTTTATGCAATGCAAGGAAATGGAAGGAAAGCACACGGTTCAGGTATACAATCACAATATAATACAGAGTTCCAGTTTCCCAGCAAGCTTAGAGGAGAATAGATATGAGTTTTACACAGGCTCAAAATGCTTTTAATATGGTGACAATGCAGTGAGAAATATGGTGAAAATGCTTTTAATTCCCTTCAGGAGGTTCAGGTTGAGGATTAGTTGGTTTAAATTAGTTCAGGTTTACTTTAGCAATGTTCTAGGAATGATTGGCAGGTTAAACGAATTTTTGGCAAATGAAAGCAAGGAAGCTGCTGTTTTCACACGTGGAGAAATTTGCAAATCGCGGCAAATTCGCGAGTGCATTTATCGCGATTGCGGCAAATGTATAGGGAATAGGAATGCCGTTCTAAGTTCGTTGAAAAGCCAAGATTCCCAGCTTTCAGAGGAAAGTTACTGCAAGTCTCTAAGACAAACGGTCACGGAGATATGAGCGATATGGTAAAGGTCGTTTTTCAGATTTGAAATTTTAAAAGTTCAAAGTGACAAGTTACAGTTAGCAACTAGAAATGACAGGTGACAGCTTTGCAAATGACAGGTGACAGTTAGGAGACAGTTCTGGTTAGATTAAAATAGATTGAATTATATTATTTTAACTAAGAGATTGGTTCTGCACAGTTCTGCTAGGTACTCACAATGTATTTTTGAAATAAATTGGCCCCGCCACGGATCTGGTCAACAGGTTTTCTTCACTCGCCACGGACGGTCTCTGCGCACAGCGGTCTGGGTCAGCTCTCTGGTTCTGCGAACAGCGGTCTGGGTCAGCTCTGCTCTGCCTCTGGTTCTGGATACTGCTCTGCTTTCTCTGGGTACAGCACTGCTTCTGGATCTTTCTGCACAGCTTTCTCTAGACCCAGCACTGCTTCTGGATCTTTCTGCACAGCTTTCTCTGGACCCAGCGCTGATCTGCACGGCTCCTGGATGCTGCTCTCGCTGTTAGGTTTGCTGTATGCTGAGGCCCACTGAGAAGAGTTCTCAGTTTGTGGGTTTAGGCCCTTGCTTTGAGTTCTGAATCAAGTTCTTTGGAGTTTTAAAGTCTAAGTGTTGAATCTGGTATCTTCTGGATGTTGTGTGGTCCGGCAGAGCGCGTTGCAGCAAATGGAATTGAATGTCCCTATCTGTCCTGACTGTATGCTTTTATGTGTTTTGAAAGTGGGTGGAGAGGCTAGCTTCCTAGGCCCTACCCCTCTCCACTTGTCATTGGCCACTTCCTCCTCTTCCCCTTGATTGGGGGAATGAAATGAAGTGTCATCATGATGAGGTCGGTTTATGATACAGAGAACCCACCCCTGTCAACTTTACACACAATCTGTATTTGACCTAAAGACATATTTGCACAGGTACACAGTTGTTTAAAATTACATGCACCCATCACATATCACATGAGGTATCCCCTGTTCCAACTCTGCTCTTCCTGGGGGCTTGCGTTCAAAAATGGCAATATTTTGTGCTTTTTAGTGGTTTTGCAACATCAGATTTTTCTCCAGATTTGTACACATGTACACGGCCTGTTGTCAGGAAAGGAAGAAGGCGATGGATATGGCAGGGGAAATGTACACAAAATACACAGTAAACAACCTTGAATCTAACAACGTGCATTCAATACCCAAGACTCGTGTATACCACTATATGAAAAGGAATGTAGGGTAAGCACTTAGAACCTCCTTATGACTGAAAGGAAAGTCGGCAAACTCCTTACCCACTATGCTATTACAGATACTGACTGCGCTAAACCCACGTAGAGGGCAAGCAGGGACAGAATCTGTGAGCTGACACTCTAGACGGTACTGAATAAAGAATTCGGAAACAGTACTCACGAGGACCGGAATGACCACATGAATGCCAGTACTCACGAAGACCGGAAAGACCACTTGGATGTCCTTACTCACGAGGACCGGAAAGACCACTCAAAAGTCTGTACTAAACCCACAACCCTGTAGATCAAACAAGAACCCAGAAGGCAGTAAAAGCAAAGAGTGAGGATAACTAAATACCTAAACCCAAGTCAAGAGGCAAGAAGGAATAGAACAGTGAGGAATACAAAAGATAATCACACAGGAGCTAGTTACAACAGCTTCCCACACCTAATAATAAAATAGGAAATAAATGCAAAAGTGTAAAGGAAAACATGGCATGGATCCCAATAGAAGTTAAGGATCAGGAGCAGTGAAAACGATATCAAAAGGGAAACCTTCCCACCCATCCAAGGTGAAAAGGCAGGAAACTAAACCTGTAAAGGGAAGATTAATGCATCAAGTCTTTCAGTAGCAAAGGACAATTCTAGGAAACAGTGAACACAGGCAATTGGGCTGCAGCAAAAAGGAAAGCTCAGAGAAAGGCTGCCTGCAGACAGAGAAAGAGGGAAAGGGAATTCCAGAAGGCAGAAATCAATTAAGCATACAAATACGAATTCCAGGACAAGGAACAAGAAACACTAACTAGAAACTGGGCACAAAAAACTAGGAACCAGGAACAAGGGACCAGTCACGACAGGAACACTGCAACAATGACCAGCACTGGACTGAAGCAAACTGAGGCTTTTTAAAGCTGCTTAACAAGCACACCTCTCAGGTGTGCCGCCTGCTGCACCTGCAGCCACAGGTGTTGCCTATCCTCCACCCAACCTTGTCCTGCAAGGGAGGAGGTGAAGCAGTGAGCCAGGCATTCTGGGAAGCATAGTCATTCTGGAAAGCATAGTCATTAGATTAAAGTAGCATGCTGGCTGCCAAAAACCTGGAATGGTTCCGGAAGGGAAGTAACTTGGAAAATAGGGTTTTAGCGCTCCCGATTCATCACAGTACTGTAGAGTAAGGTTCGGAGGAAATGTCCAGTAGGGAATAAACCCCAAACTATGCCCCCAAGTGGCGGGAACGGGAGCGAAGGGAGCGAGCCGTGACAGTATACCCCCTCCCACGGCAGACTCCAGGTGACCGTTACCCGCACAAAACATCTTCCTTCCACGACAGGAGCGCTTTGTCTTTGGAGATAGCACTGAGGAAAACGATGACCCGCGGGCAAAAGTAGAAGGACTGGAATGCATAGAATCAGGCCGCAGTCTATAAGAGTCATAGGCAGGAATTCGGTGAGGAATAGACTTATGGGTCGAAGAAAAGCATGAAGGACTTGCAGGACCCGAAGCAGAGTTGGAAGGTCCAGGAAGCTTAGTCACTGGAAGAGGATATGCATACATCTTTAAGGAGAGAGGCAGGCTGGTGCTACATGCCTTAGACAACGGTAGAAGTTCTGTTAGCCTCACTGCCGAGAGTGGACACACAGGAGGTGAGGAAACAGCAGGTTTCAGGAAATGTTTATGTTCGGAAGAGGAAGGTGGCGGCTGAGGTAGAGGTTTGGATACTCTGTCATCCATCTGGGTAAAGGTTTGTGGTTGAAAGTGACAAAGATTCGCCTGCATATGTTCCATGCCTTGGAGGTCTGGAGATCCAATGGGTTGTACGAGGCTGGCACTCCCATTGACAGTCATGTAGCCAGGAACGTTTGGCATACGGATAGGAGTGTTAGACGAAATTTTCGGAACATCAGGCATACTAGCAGCGGGAGCAAAAACAGGCACATCTTGAACTGCGGCAGACATTCCCCTCCTTTGGCTACTAGCACCCAACTGGCGCTGCAGCTGGAGGGCCGTGCCTGTCCCCTCCCTCAGGCTCATGTGGGATCCGGCAACAAAAGGGTTGTCAAGCGGTTGATCCAAACCGGACTCCAAACGCGGACCGTCCAGCCCGCTATCCTGGTCGGCTACTCGTTCGGTGACTGGGCCGTGGCGGATGGCATCCGTTTCTCTCTCGTAATACTCCAGGCAAGTCCAGCGGCCTCGCATGTAAGGCCCTCCCGAGTCGTGATCCGGCTTGATGTTTCTGAAGAGAGAGCTGGCAGAAGTCTCAGGCTCAGATGTTGCATATTTGGGAGGCGCTGATGCTACAGTCAAGTAGTTGGGAGAATTGTTTTGTGTACAAGGCAGGCATTCTGGTGATCCCCCTGAAGCATAAGAAGGGCAAGATGGACGTTCATCAGTAAATGGTTGGGATTCAGGAGGTATCTCTGAAGCAGAAGAATATGCAGCATGATCAGACAAAGTAGACAGGTACGCCTTCGATATTGGCAGCGAGGCTGAGCAGGATACGGGTCTCTCACGAACCGAAGCTAACCTAGCAGTAAGCTGTGGGACCGAAGACATGCACTTAGGACATGCTACCGGAGGCTCCATGGCTGAAGGATAACCCGCTGGATGAGTCACTGTAGCCGAAGACAGACATGCCAGAGGAAATTCTGAGGCTGAGGGCATGCAGGCTGGAGCCATCTTATTAGCTGAAGACAAACTTGTCAAGGTCTTTGGCTCTGACTGCGTACATGGTGAAGGCTCTTGGGTGACTGGCAAACAGCAATTTTTTATTGATCGAAGATACGTGTGCCAACGATGACTGCAGAGCTGTGGACAGGATTATTGAAGAGTCAATGGTAGTAGGAGGACAGTCTGAAGTCCCAGAAGTCGACAGACACACTTGTGGTTCAGGAATGGAAAGCCCCTTTAAGGCAGTTGACACCTTGGCACCAGTAACCAAAGTCTGAGCTGTACCCCTGCCGTCCCTCTCCTTAGTGGATGACACAGAGTCTCTTCCTTTGTAGAAGTCAAAATCAACCAGAGGAATCACCATAGTAAAGTCTCTGTTAATCAGGATTTCATCAATTGACCATTCCTCTGTCTTAGCTTCTGAAAGTGGCTGATTAACAATCAACAGTTCAGGGATCGCCTGCCGGGTTTTTGGTTCAGTAATCTGTGGAATGAGTCCATCAAAACATGAATTCTGCACTGTCTTTGACTGCTCGTAGTGACCGAAATTGGCAGAAGGAAGAGCGAACACAGAGGTAGCATCGTTTTCCACATCAGCTGGAATGTCTACTTCAGTCTCAGCAGCTAGATCAAGGGCAGAACCTAAGCCTACAGTTGTGACTGATTCTGTGTATGCCACCATTGTAGATTGTGTTTGGAAATCAGAAGCATGTATGTGTTCAAGCTCAGAGTTATGACAAACTGCTACACAGGAAGCCTCAGGTAAAGGAGTGGCTTGTGAATCTTCAGCTAACCGCAATTCCTGACAAACGGTAGGACAGTTGTCAGAACCTGTGCCCTGAATAAGCGCTGTGCTTGAAAAAAGACTTTCACTCCCAATAGATCTTACATATTGACAAGTATCATGATTTACAAAAGTCTCCGCACTCAGGGACTGAACAGTATTCACTTCATCAACGGATAAAGTTGGAGGTGTATTCAGAAAAGACTAACATCTTATTCTCCTCTTTTAAGGAAATGTATTCTTGTTTTAACTCCTCAAATTCTGCTTTTAGCATGTCCCGCATTAACTGTACATCCCTATCAGTAGGCACAGGGGAAGGCATGGTGGCATCAGGGCTGGATCCTGCCCTAGCCATCTGGAAGTGCACTGATTGTATATTGTCATCTACTGCTTGCAGGTCTTGTGATCTATACTCTCTCTTACCGACGTGGTCTGTGTTTCTTTTAAGCAGACTATTGGCATCAGACCCCTTGGCATTAGAGACCACAGTAAGAACCTGTGCAGAGGAGTAAGCTGTAGACTGAGGGCAGAAAACAGAAGATATGCAAGGAACCCCTCCATTCTTCATGCTTGAATCATGAAACTGTTCAATCTGAGGTAAAGCACAACCGGAGTCATGGGGTTCAATAACAGAGGTACTTGTGTGTATAAATTCTAGCAGTGTGTTGTTTTCCACTGCTAGGGCTTGTGCAGACATAGACTCTGGATCAGAATTGAAGACAGAGCTAGGATCAGGCAATGTAGGATGGGCCACCCAGTGGGAAAAATACTTTGCACGTAAATACCCATTCGTGTCAAGGAGTTCATTTAAGTCAGGAGCAGAGATTTGATTTTCACGGGTAATTGTAAGGGAAGCTTTCTGTATAAACTTGTTAGAGGCCTTACTGCCTTTCCTTCGTAATCTGGCCATGTTCAAACGGGAACAACGGCTGGTCATTCTGTCAGGAAAGGAAGAAGGCGATGGATATGGCAGGGGAAATGTGCACAAAATACACAGTAAACAACCTTGAATCTAACAACGTGCATTCAATACCCAAGACTCGTGTATACCACTATATGAAAAGGAATATAGGGTAAGCACTTAGAACCTCCTTATGACTGAAAGGAAAGTCGGCAAACTCCTTACCCACTATGCTATTACAGATACTGACAGCGCTAAACCCACGTAGAGGGCAAGCAGGGACAGAATCTGTGAGCTGACACTCTAGACGGTACTGAATAAAGAATTCGGAAACAGTACTCACGAAGACCGGAAAGACCACTTGGGGTCCGTACTCACGAGGACCGGAAAGACCACTCAAAAGTCTGTACTAAACCCACAACCCTGTAGATCAAACAAGAACCCAGAAGGCAGTAAAAGCAAAGAGTGAGGATAACTAAATACCTAAACCCAAGTCAAGAGGCAAGAAGGAATAGAACAGTGAGGAAAACAAAAGATAATCACACAGGAGCTAGTTACAACAGCTTCCCACACCTAATAATAAAATAGGAAATAAATGCAAAAGTGTAAAGGAAAACATGGCATGGATCCCAATAGAAGGTAAGGATCAGGAGCAGTGAAAACGATATCAAAAGGGAAACCTTCCCACCCATCCAAGGTGAAAAGGCAGGAAACTAAACCTGTAAAGGGAAGATTAATGCATCAAGTCTTTCAGTAGCAAAGGACAATTCTAGGAAACAGTGAACACAGGCAATTGGGCTGCAGCAAAAAGGAAAGCTCAGAGAAAGGCTGCCTGCAGACAGAGAAAGAGGGAAAGGGAATTCCAGAAGGCAGAAATCAATTAAGCATACAAATACGAATTCCAGGACAAGGAACAAGAAACACTAACTAGAAACTGGGCACAAAAAACTAGGAACCAGGAACAAGGGACCAGTCACGACAGGAACGCTGCAACAATGACCAGCACTGGACTGAAGCAAACTGAGGCTTTTTAAAGCTGCTTAACAAGCACACCTCTCAGGTGTGCCGCCTGCTGCACCTGCAGCCACAGGTGTTGCCTATCCTCCACCCAACCTTGTCCTGCAAGGGAGGAGGTGAAGCAGTGAGCCAGGCATTCTGGGAAGCATAGTCATTCTGGAAAGCATAGTCATTAGATTAAAGTAGCATGCTGGCTGCCAAAAACCTGGAATGGTTCCGGAAGGGAAGTAACTTGGAAAATAGGGTTTTAGCGCTCCTGATTCATCACAGTACTGTAGAGTAAGGTTCGGAGGAAATGTCCAGTAGGGAATAAACCCCAAACTATGCCCCCAAGTGGCGGGAACGGGAGCGAAGGGAGCGAGCCGTGACAGTATACCCCCTCCCACGGCAGACTCCAGGTGACCGTTACCCGCACAAAACATCTTCCTTCCACGACAGGAGCGCTTTGTCTTTGGAGATAGCACTGAGGAAAACGATGACCCGCGGGCAAAAGTAGAAGGACTGGAATGCATAGAATCAGGCCGCAGTCTATAAGAGTCATAGGCAGGAATTCGGTGAGGAATAGACTTATGGGTCGAAGAAAAGCATGAAGGACTTGCAGGACCCGAAGCAGAGTTGGAAGGTCCAGGAAGCTTAGTCACTGGAAGAGGATATGCATACATCTTTAAGGAGAGAGGCAGGCTGGTGCTACATGCCTTAGACAACGGTAGAAGTTCTGTTAGCCTCACTGTCGAGAGTGGACACACAGGAGGTGAGGAAACAGCAGGTTTCAGGAAATGTTTATGTTCGGAAGAGGAAGGTGGCGGCTGAGGTAGAGGTTTGGATACTCTGTCATCCATCTGGGTAAAGGTTTGTGGTTGAAAGTGACAAAGATTCGCCTGCATATGTTCCATGCCTTGGAGGTCTGGAGATCCAATGGGTTGTACGAGGCTGGCACTCCCGTTGACAGTCATGTAGCCAGGAACGTTTGGCATACGGATAGGAGTGTTAGACGAAATTTTCGGAACATCAGGCATACTAGCAGCGGGAGCAAAAACAGGCACATCTTGAACTGCGGCAGACATTCCCCTCCTTTGGCTACTAGCACCCAACTGGCGCTGCAGCTGGAGGGCCGTGCCTGTCCCCTCCCTCAGGCTCATGTGGGATCCGGCAACAAAAGGGTTGTCAAGCGGTTGATCCAAACCGGACTCCAAACGCGGACCGTCCAGCCCGCTATCCTGGTCGGCTACTCGTTCGGTGACTGGGCCGTGGCGGATGGCATCCGTTTCTCTCTCGTAATACTCCAGGCAAGTCCAGCGGCCTCGCATGTAAGGCCCTCCCGAGTCGTGATCCGGCTTGATGTTTCTGAAGAGAGAGCTGGCAGAAGTCTCAGGCTCAGATGTTGCATATTTGGGAGGCGCTGATGCTACAGTCAAGTAGTTGGGAGAATTGTTTTGTGTACAAGGCAGGCATTCTGGTGATCCCCCTGAAGCATAAGAAGGGCAAGATGGACGTTCATCAGTAAATGGTTGGGATTCAGGAGGTATCTCTGAAGCAGAAGAATATGCAGCATGATCAGACAAAGTAGACAGGTACGCCTTCGATATTGGCAGCGAGGCTGAGCAGGATACGGGTCTCTCACGAACCGAAGCTAACCTAGCAGTAAGCTGTGGGACCAAAGACATGCACTTAGGACATGCTACCGGAGGCTCCATGGCTGAAGGATAACCCGCTGGATGAGTCACTGTAGCCGAAGACAGACATGCCAGAGGAAATTCTGAGGCTGAGGGCATGCAGGCTGGAGCCATCTTATTAGCTGAAGACAAACTTGTCAAGGTCTTTGGCTCTGACTGCGTACATGGTGAAGGCTCTTGGGTGACTGGCAAACAGCAATTTTTTATTGATCGAAGATACGTGTGCCAACGATGACTGCAGAGCTGTGGACAGGATTATTGAAGAGTCAATGGTAGTAGGAGGACAGTCTGAAGTCCCAGAAGTCGACAGACACACTTGTGGTTCAGGAATGGAAAGCCCCTTTAAGGCAGTTGACACCTTGGCACCAGTAACCAAAGTCTGAGCTGTACCCCTGCCGTCCCTCTCCTTAGTGGATGACACAGAGTCTCTTCCTTTGTAGAAGTCAAAATCAACCAGAGGAATCACCATAGTAAAGTCTCTGTTAATCAGGATTTCATCAATTGACCATTCCTCTGTCTTAGCTTCTGAAAGTGGCTGATTAACAATCAACAGTTCAGGGATCGCCTGCCGGGTTTTTGGTTCAGTAATCTGTGGAATGAGTCCATCAAAACATGAATTCTGCACTGTCTTTGACTGCTCGTAGTGACCGAAATTGGCAGAAGGAAGAGCGAACACAGAGGTAGCATCGTTTTCCACATCAGCTGGAATGTCTACTTCAGTCTCAGCAGCTAGATCAAGGGCAGAACCTAAGCCTACAGTTGTGACTGATTCTGTGTATGCCACCATTGTGGATTGTGTTTGGAAATCAGAAGCATGTATGTGTTCAAGCTCAGAGTTATGACAAACTGCTACACAGGAAGCCTCAGGTAAAGGAGTGGCTTGTGAATCTTCAGCTAACCGCAATTCCTGACAAACGGTAGGACAGTTGTCAGAACCTGTGCCCTGAATAAGCGCTGTGCTTGAAAAAAGACTTTCACTCCCAATAGATCTTACATATTGACAAGTATCATGATTTACAAAAGTCTCCGCACTCAGGGACTGAACAGTATTCACTTCATCAACGGATAAAGTTGGAGGTGTATTCAGAAAAGACTAACATCTTATTCTCCTCTTTTAAGGAAATGTATTCTTGTTTTAACTCCTCAAATTCTGCTTTTAGCATGTCCCGCATTAACTGTACATCCCCATCAGTAGGCACAGGGGAAGGCATGGTGGCATCAGGGCTGGATCCTGCCCTAGCCATCTGGAAGTGCACTGATTGTATATTGTCATCTACTGCTTGCAGGTCTTGTGATCTATACTCTCTCTTACCGACGTGGTCTGTGTTTCTTTTAAGCAGACTATTGGCATCAGACCCCTTGGCATTAGAGACCACAGTAAGAACCTGTGCAGAGGAGTAAGCTGTAGACTGAGGGCAGAAAACAGAAGATATGCAAGGAACCCCTCCATTCTTCATGCTTGAATCATGAAACTGTTCAATCTGAGGTAAAGCACAACCGGAGTCATGGGGTTCAATAACAGAGGTACTTGTGTGTATAAATTCTAGCAGTGTGTTGTTTTCCACTGCTAGGGCTTGTGCAGACATAGACTCTGGATCAGAATTGAAGACAGAGCTAGGATCAGGCAATGTAGGATGGGCCACCCAGTGGGAAAAATACTTTGCACGTAAATACCCATTCGTGTCAAGGAGTTCATTTAAGTCAGGAGCAGAGATTTGATTTTCACGGGTAATTGTAAGGGAAGCTTTCTGTATAAACTTGTTAGAGGCCTTACTGCCTTTCCTTCGTAATCTGGCCATGTTCAAACGGGAACAACGGCTGGTCATTCTGTCAGGAAAGGAAGAAGGCGATGGATATGGCAGGGGAAATGTGCACAAAATACACAGTAAACAACCTTGAATCTAACAACGTGCATTCAATACCCAAGACTCGTGTATACCACTATATGAAAAGGAATATAGGGTAAGCACTTAGAACCTCCTTATGACAAAGGAAAGTCGGCAAACTCCTTACCCACTATGCTATTACAGATACTGACAGCGCTAAACCCACGTAGAGGGCAAGCAGGGACAGAATCTGTGAGCTGACACTCTAGACGGTACTGAATAAAGAATTCGGAAACAGTACTCACGAGGACCGGAATGACCACATGAATGCCAGTACTCACGAAGACCGGAAAGACCACTTGGGGTCCGTACTCACGAGGACCGGAAAGACCACTCAAAAGTCTGTACTAAACCCACAACCCTGTAGATCAAACAAGAACCCAGAAGGCAGTAAAAGCAAAGAGTGAGGATAACTAAATACCTAAACCCAAGTCAAGAGGCAAGAAGGAATAGAACAGTGAGGAAAACAAAAGATAATCACACAGGAGCTAGTTACAACAGCTTCCCACACCTAATAATAAAATAGGAAATAAATGCAAAAGTGTAAAGGAAAACATGGCATGGATCCCAATAGAAGGTAAGGATCAGGAGCAGTGAAAACGATATCAAAAGGGAAACCTTCCCACCCATCCAAGGTGAAAAGGCAGGAAACTAAACCTGTAAAGGGAAGATTAATGCATCAAGTCTTTCAGTAGCAAAGGACAATTCTAGGAAACAGTGAACACAGGCAATTGGGCTGCAGCAAAAAGGAAAGCTCAGAGAAAGGCTGCCTGCAGACAGAGAAAGAGGGAAAGGGAATTCCAGAAGGCAGAAATCAATTAAGCATACAAATACGAATTCCAGGACAAGGAACAAGAAACACTAACTAGAAACTGGGCACAAAAAACTAGGAACCAGGAACAAGGGACCAGTCACGACAGGAACGCTGCAACAATGACCAGCACTGGACTGAAGCAAACTGAGGCTTTTTAAAGCTGCTTAACAAGCACACCTCTCAGGTGTGCCGCCTGCTGCACCTGCAGCCACAGGTGTTGCCTATCCTCCACCCAACCTTGTCCTGCAAGGGAGGAGGTGAAGCAGTGAGCCAGGCATTCTGGGAAGCATAGTCATTCTGGAAAGCATAGTCATTAGATTAAAGTAGCATGCTGGCTGCCAAAAACCTGGAATGGTTCTGGAAGGGAAGTAACTTGGAAAATAGGGTTTTAGCGCTCCTGATTCATCACAGTACTGTAGAGTAAGGTTCGGAGGAAATGTCCAGTAGGGAATAAACCCCAAACTATGCCCCCAAGTGGCGGGAACGGGAGCGAAGGGAGCGAGCCGTGACAGTATACCCCCTCCCACGGCAGACTCCAGGTGACCGTTACCCGCACAAAACATCTTCCTTCCACGACAGGAGCGCTTTGTCTTTGGAGATAGCACTGAGGAAAACGATGACCCGCGGGCAAAAGTAGAAGGACTGGAATGCATAGAATCAGGCCGCAGTCTATAAGAGTCATAGGCAGGAATTCGGTGAGGAATAGACTTATGGGTCGAAGAAAAGCATGAAGGACTTGCAGGACCCGAAGCAGAGTTGGAAGGTCCAGGAAGCTTAGTCACTGGAAGAGGATATGCATACATCTTTAAGGAGAGAGGCAGGCTGGTGCTACATGCCTTAGACAACGGTAGAAGTTCTGTTAGCCTCACTGCCGAGAGTGGACACACAGGAGGTGAGGAAAAAGCAGGTTTCAGGAAATGTTTATGTTCGGAAGAGGAAGGTGGCGGCTGAGGTAGAGGTTTGGATACTCTGTCATCCATCTGGGTAAAGGTTTGTGGTTGAAAGTGACAAAGATTCGCCTGCATATGTTCCATGCCTTGGAGGTCTGGAGATCCAATGGGTTGTACGAGGCTGGCACTCCCGTTGACAGTCATGTAGCCAGGAACGTTTGGCATACGGATAGGAGTGTTAGACGAAATTTTCGGAACATCAGGCATACTAGCAGCGGGAGCAAAAACAGGCACATCTTGAACTGCGGCAGACATTCCCCTCCTTTGGCTACTAGCACCCAACTGGCGCTGCAGCTGGAGGGCCGTGCCTGTCCCCTCCCTCAGGCTCATGTGGGATCCGGCAACAAAAGGGTTGTCAAGCGGTTGATCCAAACCGGACTCCAAACGCGGACCGTCCAGCCCGCTATCCTGGTCGGCTACTCGTTCGGTGACTGGGCCGTGGCGGATGGCATCCGTTTCTCTCTCGTAATACTCCAGGCAAGTCCAGCGGCCTCGCATGTAAGGCCCTCCCGAGTCGTGATCCGGCTTGATGTTTCTGAAGAGAGAGCTGGCAGAAGTCTCAGGCTCAGATGTTGCATATTTGGGAGGCGCTGATGCTACAGTCAAGTAGTTGGGAGAATTGTTTTGTGTACAAGGCAGGCATTCTGGTGATCCCCCTGAAGCATAAGAAGGGCAAGATGGACGTTCATCAGTAAATGGTTGGGATTCAGGAGGTATCTCTGAAGCAGAAGAATATGCAGCATGATCAGACAAAGTAGACAGGTACGCCTTCGATATTGGCAGCGAGGCTGAGCAGGATACGGGTCTCTCACGAACCGAAGCTAACCTAGCAGTAAGCTGTGGGACCGAAGACATGCACTTAGGACATGCTACCGGAGGCTCCATGGCTGAAGGATAACCCGCTGGATGAGTCACTGTAGCCGAAGACAGACATGCCAGAGGAAATTCTGAGGCTGAGGGCATGCAGGCTGGAGCCATCTTATTAGCTGAAGACAAACTTGTCAAGGTCTTTGGCTCTGACTGCGTACATGGTGAAGGCTCTTGGGTGACTGGCAAACAGCAATTTTTTATTGATCGAAGATACGTGTGCCAACGATGACTGCAGAGCTGTGGACAGGATTATTGAAGAGTCAATGGTAGTAGGAGGACAGTCTGAAGTCCCAGAAGTCGACAGACACACTTGTGGTTCAGGAATGGAAAGCCCCTTTAAGGCAGTTGACACCTTGGCACCAGTAACCAAAGTCTGAGCTGTACCCCTGCCGTCCCTCTCCTTAGTGGATGACACAGAGTCTCTTCCTTTGTAGAAGTCAAAATCAACCAGAGGAATCACCATAGTAAAGTCTCTGTTAATCAGGATTTCATCAATTGACCATTCCTCTGTCTTAGCTTCTGAAAGTGGCTGATTAACAATCAACAGTTCAGGGATCGCCTGCCGGGTTTTTGGTTCAGTAATCTGTGGAATGAGTCCATCAAAACATGAATTCTGCACTGTCTTTGACTGCTCGTAGTGACCGAAATTGGCAGAAGGAAGAGCGAACACAGAGGTAGCATCGTTTTCCACATCAGCTGGAATGTCTACTTCAGTCTCAGCAGCTAGATCAAGGGCAGAACCTAAGCCTACAGTTGTGACTGATTCTGTGTATGCCACCATTGTGGATTGTGTTTGGAAATCAGAAGCATGTATGTGTTCAAGCTCAGAGTTATGACAAACTGCTACACAGGAAGCCTCAGGTAAAGGAGTGGCTTGTGAATCTTCAGCTAACCGCAATTCCTGACAAACGGTAGGACAGTTGTCAGAACCTGTGCCCTGAATAAGCGCTGTGCTTGAAAAAAGACTTTCACTCCCAATAGATCTTACATATTGACAAGTATCATGATTTACAAAAGTCTCCGCACTCAGGGACTGAACAGTATTCACTTCATCAACGGATAAAGTTGGAGGTGTATTCAGAAAAGACTAACATCTTATTCTCCTCTTTTAAGGAAATGTATTCTTGTTTTAACTCCTCAAATTCTGCTTTTAGCATGTCCCGCATTAACTGTACATCCCTATCAGTAGGCACAGGGGAAGGCATGGTGGCATCAGGGCTGGATCCTGCCCTAGCCATCTGGAAGTGCACTGATTGTATATTGTCATCTACTGCTTGCAGGTCTTGTGATCTATACTCTCTCTTACCGACGTGGTCTGTGTTTCTTTTAAGCAGACTATTGGCATCAGACCCCTTGGCATTAGAGACCACAGTAAGAACCTGTGCAGAGGAGTAAGCTGTAGACTGAGGGCAGAAAACAGAAGATATGCAAGGAACCCCTCCATTCTTCATGCTTGAATCATGAAACTGTTCAATCTGAGGTAAAGCACAACCGGAGTCATGGGGTTCAATAACAGAGGTACTTGTGTGTATAAATTCTAGCAGTGTGTTGTTTTCCACTGCTAGGGCTTGTGCAGACATAGACTCTGGATCAGAATTGAAGACAGAGCTAGGATCAGGCAATGTAGGATGGGCCACCCAGTGGGAAAAATACTTTGCACGTAAATACCCATTCGTGTCAAGGAGTTCATTTAAGTCAGGAGCAGAGATTTGATTTTCACGGGTAATTGTAAGGGAAGCTTTCTGTATAAACTTGTTAGAGGCCTTACTGCCTTTCCTTCGTAATCTGGCCATGTTCAAACGGGAACAACGGCTGGTCATTCTGTCAGGAAAGGAAGAAGGCGATGGATATGGCAGGGGAAATGTGCACAAAATACACAGTAAACAACCTTGAATCTAACAACGTGCATTCAATACCCAAGACTCGTGTATACCACTATATGAAAAGGAATATAGGGTAAGCACTTAGAACCTCCTTATGACTGAAAGGAAAGTCGGCAAACTCCTTACCCACTATGCTATTACAGATACTGACAGCGCTAAACCCACGTAGAGGGCAAGCAGGGACAGAATCTGTGAGCTGACACTCTAGACGGTACTGAATAAAGAATTCGGAAACAGTACTCACGAGGACCGGAATGACCACATGAATGCCAGTACTCACGAAGACCGGAAAGACCACTTGGGGTCCGTACTCACGAGGACCGGAAAGACCACTCAAAAGTCTGTACTAAACCCACAACCCTGTAGATCAAACAAGAACCCAGAAGGCAGTAAAAGCAAAGAGTGAGGATAACTAAATACCTAAACCCAAGTCAAGAGGCAAGAAGGAATAGAACAGTGAGGGAAAACAAAAGATAATCACACAGGAGCTAGTTACAACAGCTTCCCACACCTAATAATAAAATAGGAAATAAATGCAAAAGTGTAAAGGAAAACATGGCATGGATCCCAATAGAAGGTAAGGATCAGGAGCAGTGAAAATGATATCAAAAGGGAAACCTTCCCACCCATCCAAGGTGAAAAGGCAGGAAACTAAACCTGTAAAGGGAAGATTAATGCATCAAGTCTTTCAGTAGCAAAGGACAATTCTAGGAAACAGTGAACACAGGCAATTGGGCTGCAGCAAAAAGGAAAGCTCAGAGAAAGGCTACCTGCAGACAGAGAAAGAGGGAAAGGGAATTCCAGAAGGCAGAAATCAATTAAGCATACAAATACGAATTCCAGGACAAGGAACAAGAAACACTAACTAGAAACTGGGCACAAAAAACTAGGAACCAGGAACAAGGGACCAGTCACGACAGGAACGCTGCAACAATGACCAGCGCTGGACTGAAGCAAACTGAGGCTTTTTAAAGCTGCTTAACAAGCACACCTCTCAGGTGTGCCGCCTGCTGCACCTGCAGCCACAGGTGTTGCCTATCCTCCACCCAACCTTGTCCTGCAAGGGAGGAGGTGAAGCAGTGAGCCAGGCATTCTGGGAAGCATAGTCATTCTGGAAAGCATAGTCATTAGATTAAAGTAGCATGCTGGCTGCCAAAAACCTGGAATGGATCCGGAAGGGAAGTAACTTGGAAAATAGGGTTTTAGTGCTCCTGATTCATCACAGTACTGTAGAGTAAGGTTCGGAGGAAATGTCCAGTAGGGAATAAACCCCAAACTATGCCCCCAAGTGGCGGGAACGAGAGCGAAGGGAGCGAGCCGTGACACCTGTCCATACATACTCCAGTAAATTACCATGTCCCTATCTTAAACACAGAGTCTGTAGTATACATAAATAGCAGGGTTTTGCCCCAGAACATCACACAAATTGGAGTTTGGGCTTGAATTGAAGGTACATTTTTTAAATTAAGGCTCTCAAAGTTATACATTTCTGTCATTTGATTACAAAGAGTTATCAGTGTTTCTGTAAAATATATATTTTGCTTTCAATTCAGTTCTCAGAGTGTTGGAGTCCGCCTCCAAGACTTGGGTGGGTCAGTCACATGTGTCTTCTGGCAGGCAGGCCTTTGTTGACAGGAAACAGTCAAAATCAACATATCCTATTCAATTGCAAGAGCCTATTGTGTGGTCTCCAGGAGGCTCCCAGCCAGTCTGCCTTCTATCAATCAAGAGGTCATGTGAGATTCTAACTCCTGGTGTGAATCTCTGGAGGTGAGAGGGTTTCCCAGGCTTCAGGCTTCTGGGAACAGCAGGTGGCTAATTTTTAATTAAAATGCAGCCTTTGAAGTCAGCTGAGTCAAATCCCTTTGTCAGCAACTGCACTCAGTTCTCCTGTCAGAGTTTAGACCACTAGCGCCGCCTTGAGGATTTTGTTGGTACTGCATGCAATTTTGGGATCTTTCTTGGATTAATGCATTCCAAACAGGAATGGTTCTTACATGGTAGTAAATAATCCTTGCTTAACATTGTTTTGATGGGGCTCCTTACAGTAAAATGGTTATGGTGAACCCCACAAAAGGGTTGAATCTTTAAAGTGGTCCAATGAGTCACGATTTCAGCAACTCTTTGACATCAGTAACAGTGGATTTTGTTAACAAAGATCTTTCTTTACACTTGTGGGTGGCAAGTTAGGTAACCATTTTGGTGTGTGCACAAACTGCGTGGTTCTCCTGGATTCTGGCGCACTTGTGGGCATTTTGGGCCATCTTGGATTTTCTAAGCCCACAGCACCAAATGTTGCAGCATGATAGCTCAAACGTGGGTCAGGACACCCAACAATGGGGACTCACAGTACCCCTGGGGCAGCCTAGTGTGTTGCAGGTGAGTTTGGCAGAGCATAAAGGAAGTCAAGTCTTGTGATTCTTTGTGTAACAGGATCGAGAAAAAAACCTTTTTTAAATCGATCACCGTGAAATATCGAGCATCCACCGGATACTGCATAGTATTGTTGCTGGATTAGAAACTAGAGCAAACTCTGCATCTACAATCTGGTTAATCAGTCTCATATCTAGTATAAATCTCCACATTCCTCCTTTAGATTTTTTGATCGGATACACCACGGTATTGCACAGCAATTCTCATGGCACCAGAATCCCTTGTTTCATCAGTGCTGAAATGGTCTGAAATATACCTTCATCACCCTCTCAAGACATGCATACTGTTTTGCTCGAGGTATAATTGTTCCTGGTTTAGCTTTATTTTATCTTCCCCTATTCACTTTAATAAACCTACATCTTAAGGGTCTGTGGTCCAAAGGACACTTGGTACCTTCTCCAAGTCTTCCTGAAGAAATGCTGGACACTGCCGCATTATCACCATTCCCTGTGGGACTTCCCTCTTTGCTATCCTTATCCCATATATGATGCCCATAAAGAACACCACTTCATCTCCGTTTGGTCTTCCCTGAACATGGTGTCATCAGTTATGTCAGCAAATCTGTACCCGTCCTCGAGAGCAATTATTGTTCTCTATGGTCTACCCTCAACATCTACTCCTTTGAGCATTGCCATTTCCCTTTGTACTATGGCTGCTTCCAATTCTATAGGGATAGTCTGTCCCCATCTTCGTCCATAGGTATTCGTGGTCTAACCAAAAACTCATCAGGTATCCTCACAATGTTTCCCACCAAGCCAGGTAGCCATGTCAGTAGAATGCTCACTCCGTATAGAAACATATCTGGATCTGCTCGAATGCCTAACAGAGTCACTTGCCCTGTGAACACAAGTATACATTTGCCCTCATTTAAATAGTGTATTCCTGGAGTAGAACACACTATTTCTTGATCAGTGAATGACATTGTCATGTTTAGTCAAATCTCTTCCCAAAATGTTAACCGGTGTCTGTCGTAAATATAACAAAGGAACAGACATGTCACACTTTCCTATAGAGACTGGTCATTCTTCAGTAAAAGGAACTCTACTTATAGCTCCAGAGAACCCTTGAGCATTCATGGCAATTCCTGACATTGGATATTTTCCCTCTCGTATACATGAATGAGTAGCCCCAGTGTCTACTAGAAAAGAAAAAGATTTGCCTCCTAACGTCACATCAACCCTTGGTTCCTCTTGGGGGTCTGGTGTCACTGACCCCGTATAGAAACTATACTTAGATGTTCTGCTTGAGCCAACCACAATCCCCGTATGTTTTCCTTATTTGCCACGTAGTATGAGATCACATATGATGAATTTTTAGTATATAAATTTGTTTTTATGCAAAATGTATTGAGAGCTCGAGCGAACGTCCGTTGATGTCCGTTGTAACTCCCTGTTTTAGACAATTGATATTAAAACAGTTGAATGGGACTTTGCCAATTTCCTGGTATGTCTGATTATTTGCTGTAAGAGTTACTCTGCATCCCATCCATTGCATGACATGTTACTGTTTAAGGATCTTATGTTCACACTGCTATTAGATGCCCAGGTATTCACACCATTTTGCACCTGCTACTATCAATGGCCAGTTAGTAGCTAGCAGCCTTTTTCCATTCCTCTAACAAAAAAGGCTAAACAATTGGCATGCTCAATGCTTGTTTACATAAAGCCAATAGTCGTGGCCATCCCTCTTCACCTCTCCACTCTCTCCACCCACCCTCATTGCACCTTCCAACTCTCTCTCATTCTATGGTCTATGGGGTCCAAATGGAACCCCATACAATATCTAAAACACAACACACATCCCTCCCAAAAAAATATAAACAAACTGTATAATCCCCCGCAGAATGCATAACCCCCAATTTAGAATCCAGCAATAACTGTGAATCCACTTCACAATCTAAACTACCATTGTTGAGAAACACTTTACGACCAAGACAACAAAACACTAAAAATGAAAGAATAACATATGTGCCTCATTCACTAAAACTCAATCACATTTCCATTAAAACAAAACCAACTTTTAGATAATACCTGTTTCACTTGTTTGTAGACTCATCTCATGACATCGTCCTTTGACCATAGTGGGGTATCCTAAATCTCTTCATCATCTCGTCAATCACCTTCTATACCATCACTTCCACAATTCATTGTTCTGTCGAGATCACATCCATTCATCATCTCTTCAGTATCCAACCACATCCTCCATCCCTTAGGTTTCCTTTTCCATGTTCCTTTTCTGGGAAATGTTCCAAACGCCACCTACTCAACCTATCAACATTCCAAATCAAGCAAACCTGAACGCTGACTGCATAATCAAACACTTCCTTTATTTTGATAGGATCAGAAAATGTTGAGCATCCTTTAAATGGCACAACTCCCTTTTTGATCTTCACCCAATCTGCTGGGGAATACATAACTTGACCCGACTACTGCCTGCATTGTCTCCTTTCCCTCTGCTCCATTTGTTTAGTTGTATCCACCTTGCTCCTCTGAAACACATGTAACCATGCAGGATTCCATATGGTATTAGGGTCTCTTTCACTCATAAGCTTAAAGGGTTATTCACCAATGCGGATTTTCTCCAACATCCTAATACTCCACAACCTTTATGCAATTACTGCATCTACTGGGACAATGTTTCTGGCAGCTTGTTCCATCGTTTTAACCATGACCCTGTTGTATATTTTCACTAACCTATTTGTTGGTGGATGATACTTTGTTGCAAATTTCCAGAACCTCCTTACTCTCTGTGCATATTTGTGTTACTTTCATTGTTTCTGAGTTGCAATTCACACCACTGATGACACTTTTAGGGTAAGTCTCTCTCCGAAAAACTTGTTCCAACAATGTTATCACTTCATTGGTATTCACATTCCACACACAATTTCCTCAACTTACTTTGAACAATAGTCAACCATCAAAATAAAACTTTAGCTCTGACTTTAACACATGATATGGTCCCACAATGTCTAACCCAATGTACTCCCAAGCCTCACTAGGACCTGACATTTGTATCACTTCTGCTTTTCTCAACTTCCAACTCTTATCAGAATTCTGACAAGGCCAACAATTTCTCACTAAGCTGCCAGAAAGCAATTCTAACATTATTGAATTAGACCCAGTGGAAAGTGCTATAAGACAGGAGAGGGAGTGGGGGGGGGGGGGAGGTTACCCGAAAACAAAACAAGGAGAGTGGATTAGCCCAGAGGGAGATTGTGGCTGAAAGGGTAGTAGTGCTGCAGGTAGTCCCCATTCTAAGGGAGTGATTGCTGTGAATGATTTTTGCCAATAGCTGCTAGAGTCTGTTGGTAATTCTGGGAATACAACCAGTAACATTAGTATTGATGGTGGTGCTCACCATAAAAGAACAAACAAACATGAAGCATGCGAGTCTGACTAAGGAGGCATATCCTGGAAGATGTGCATTGTGTATTTGTGGATGGGAGTGCACATGACGGAGGTCATGTGGGGATGACGGGTATCCAGACTCATAAAACATGTCCTCCTGGGATCTGTTGAGGGTGCTGTGTCTTGTTTAGTGGAGACAGGCTGTCAGACACGACCAATAGTACAAAACCAGCAGAATAAGTTATTGGAAGCCTTGTGGAGTGGAGAGGTGAGGAGTGCCATAGATGAGTGTGAGGTGGACCAGCGGGAACCCTTTAGAACCTCCCATATGAAGTCTGTGTCAGGTATTGATCGACATCCGCCGCTAAACAGGACCGATGTGTTGCGTATCCTGCATGGAGTGGTGCCACTTCGTGTTATCACAACACATGATATTCTTATCGGGGATCAATTGGAAGATACAGTAAATGTCACCTCTAATATTAGGTTTCGCTCTGATGCCACCATGGAGTGCATCTTGCAATATGAGGATGACCTCTTTAAGTTTGGTTACTGTTGCATGACTGTGAAGATGTTGGTGGCCAACTATAGAATCATCTCAAGAGATAGGAACAGAAAAGCGAGTAGTGAAAACGCTTTCAGTAGAAGTAGTGATGTCACTCAGAGCATGAGACCGGAAGAGCCTGTTAATCCCAATAGTGGATGTGCAAACAGAAGTGTAAAAAACCTAAATCAGGAGTATGAGCGTGAGATCGATGCGTACTGGCAATGGCTCCCAAAGGCTTCTAAGGCCCATTTCCCAAAGACCTCCCTATAGCAATAGATCGGTTTGTTCTTGGAAGACCAGGGGGTTTTTGCCTCTCGCCTCTGATGGTGGTTTGCTCGCAGGATGATCAAGGCCTGTGAAATCGAGGTTCGCAGCACCTCACAGATCCTGGCAGTAAAGGGTCGCACTGATAGACCCAAAGGAGGGCTGCTGATTACAGTCCAACTTCCTTGGAGACCCATGGAAACTTTGTGGTCGGGAACTATGGCACAAGCAGTTGTGATCTTTCAGAGCACATGGAGATGGCTTTCATTAACGTATATGATCCCCCTAACGCTGTGGCAAACGAAATGAATAGTGCAACAGTAAGAAGACTCCTGAAAGACACTTAGGCAAGCACCCTGACTTTAATTGCAGGTGATTTTAATGCTAATAACATATCTAGGCTGGATGGGTTCCCAAATCAAGTTGAGTCAGCTCCTAGTGACTTAATGAAGCGGCCAGAAGTCTTTTATTCTTAGAATCTGACCATGTGAAATGGCAATCGTGTGGGAGGTGCCCTGAAAGCAATCACATGCGTAAGTGGGATGAACACCTCAACATTAGACTGTGTGTTTGGGAATGAGGTAGCACGTAGTCTGGTGGAAGATATGGCTATCTTAACACGTGAAGCGAGCGATCGCATGACAAATTGTTTGTTTTTATTATTTATAATGTGCGAGCGTACCCGGGGGTATCAGGGCGCAGCCTTTACAAGAATTTTCAAAGCTTGGTTACAGTACAAAGAATATACATAATACAAGAATACAGTACACCAGTGTTACATACAAAACAATAGTAGGCCTACAGGTCATTATATACAGGTAAGCAGGAAGGCACACGTGGTTACAATTTGTGCAGGTAGCGCTGGGCACTTCATAGTTTTAGTGGGTCTCCAGTTTCAGCCAGGAGACTACCAGTGACCGGAAATTCTGTTAGGGCATGTCTATTCTAAGGTTTGGAGGCAGGGAATTCCACAACATAGCAGCTGTTACTGGGAAGCTGTTTCCCCCTATTGTGGCCCGCTTGTAGTGGGGAACAGATAGACAGTTTTTGTATGCAGTTCTGGTGGGTCTTAATGAGGATTGTTGGTGGAATCTGTTGATCAGGTAAGTTTGGGCGGCATTATTAAGAGACTTATGAGTGAGTGATGCCATTTTTAATAGAATTTATTTTATCTCTAGTGGATAGCCAATTGTTCTGTTGGCTAAAACCTGTAATGTGCTTCCTTTTGGAAATGCTCAGATCTGCTCCGAGAGCATTGTTCTGAAGGATTTGCAGTTTACTGGTGGTAGCCTTAGTAGATCCCAGGTAAAGGGCATTGCAGTAGTCAAGGCGAGACAAAATAAGAGCTCTGGCGAGTGTCAGGCTACTGGAGTCCGACAGGAAGGGTTTAGCAGCGCGGATTAATTTACATGTATAAGCCGTGGAGAATGCAAGGGAGCTCACTTGTCTTTTGAAGGAAAAATTGGAGTCTAGATAGAATCCTAATGTTTTGACCTCCTGTCCAACTTTGATGTTGTTTCCGTCAATCATGAAGGTATTGTAGGCCGGGCCAAGTTGCTTTATGCTGAATGAAGTACCTAAGATGACGAGCTCTGTTTTATCATCATTCAGGCATAGTCCATGAGTGGCCATCCATGCCTGGATGATGATGTACACCCTATTTACAAGGCCAAATCCTTTCCATAATCTCCAGAAAGCGGAATGAGGATCTGAGTATCATCTGCGAAGTTGGTGTAGGTGATACCGAGATGATCCAAATCATCGAAAAGGGGCTTGGTAAATATGTTGTATAGAGAGGGGGAGACACAGGAGCCCTGAGGAACGCCGCAGGTGATAGGTATGGGGTCTGCTGCAGCCGTGGGAGAGAAGACCCTCATGGTCCTACCGTTGAGGAAGGATGTGATCCAGGTGATGGCTTCCGTTGAGAAGTGGCTGAGGTGTAGAGGTGTGAGCATAGGACAGAATGATCGACCAAATTGAAAGCTGCAGATAGGTCAAGGAGAAGGAGTAAGGCAGCTTGCCCATTGTCTCTGAGCGAATCGATCTGGGCTTTCAATTCAATGAGAGCGGTTTCGGTCCCGTGTTGGGGCCGGAACCCAGATTGTCTAGATCCTAAGAGGTTGTGTTCTTCCAAGTGCTTCTGTTTTTGTACATAGGCAACCTTGTCCACATTTTTTAGTAGAAAGGGAACGGTTGTTATGGGTCGGTAGTTTGTGGGTATGGCTGGGTCGAGAGTGTTTTTTTTTCAATAATGGGAGTACCGAGGATTGTTTTAGGTTAGTAGGGATGGAGCCAGTGGTGAAGGAGGCATTGATCAATTTTGTGATGAAAGGGGAGAGGTCCCGGGCAGCATCTTTGATGAGCTGAGCAGGGCACAGGTCACCCTGGCAATTGGACGATTTCAGAGATAAGATGATTTTTTCCACTTCCAAAATATTGACTTTGGCAAACTGGAAACGGGCTAGATCAGTGGACATGGGTATGTCATGAATTTTTGAGTTGAGAGTGTTATTCAAGGAGGCTCTTTTGCTGGAGATTTTACTTTGAAGAGTCGCAATCTTATTTGCTAGGGCATTTTGAATTTCTGAGCACCAGCTTTTATCTTTGGTGCAAGTATCAGGGGGTGCTATGGGGGGTTTCTATTTCTTTGAGGATTGAAAAAAGTTTTCATGTTGGATTTGGCTTGGGATATACGAGAGTCGAATGATGTACGTTTGGCCAGGTAGATTTCTTTTTTGTACAGTGCAGCTAGTTTGGAGAATATGAGTTTGTTTGAGTCTGAGGGGGATTTCTTCAAAATGGCCTCGCAGCTTTCTTTTTTGCTGCCTTAGGTTTTTAAGGAATGGTGTATACCATTTGTTGAGGTGCGTTTTAGGTTTGCTGGATCTGAGTTTGAGGGGGGCGATGCGGTCCAGCGAGGTGGCCATAATCTTGTTGTATTCTTCAACCAGGGACTCGGGTCCAGGTCGTCTGGCAATGTGTTGAGATTGGGGAGTAGATTTGGGATAAGTCTTTCTGCTGTCATGTTTTTCTTGTTTCTAGTAAGGGTGGGTGGGGCCTTAATGGTAGGCAGAGGTGGTGGTCTATCGGTGGAGAGCATGAATGATATCAAATGGTGATCAGTCCAGGCCAGAGGTGAGATATTTGTGATATTCGCTAGGCAATTGTGGTCAGCCACCCAGTCAATTGTTCTGCCTTTCGAATGTGTTGGTAGCGTGCATCTTTGCGCGAAGCCTAATTCAGTGAGAGTGTTAGCTATAATGCTGGCGGGATGGTCTTTCGGGTCATTGTAACCCAAGTTGAGGTCTCCTTGGGTGAGTGATTGAGTGGAGCTTTTAAGGTTGCTGGATAGAATAGAGTTGAGGTCTTCATCGAAGGTGCCGATGGGGCCTGGTAGGCTGTAGATCAAATAGATGTTAAGAGTTTGGGTGTTAGTGAGAGGTATTTTGACTGCTAATATTTCACAGGAGAGGGCATCTATAGAGGTGGCTGGTCTCATGGTAAGACTACACTTATGGACAATGGCGACACCATCCTCCTCTCGAGTTGGGGCGGTCTTGTCTCAAAATAGTGTAGTTGTCTGGGATTGCCAGCATGAGCATAGGGCCTGCTGCTGGGTGTAACCAGGTCTCGGTGATGGTGAGGAAGTCAAGGTCTTCTGTAAGTATTAGGTCTGCGATTTCTGTAGCACGGGATACCAGCGATCTGGCGTTGATCAAAGCTCCCTTGATCTTAGGACTGACTATGTTTTTGGGAGTGGAGTCTATCTTTTCTGAGGTAGCAGTGTGGCGCTTGTCTTGTGTGAGTTCAGGAGGGCCCAGGTTGAGGGAGTTATGAAGGGGTATGGGGTAGAGTTTTTGTAATGGGTTACTGATTTGTGTAGAGGGATTAGGTTGGAGTGGGAGCAATCTAGGGTTTTGTGTGGTGGGCAGTGAGCGGGCCAGGGGCTCATGGATTTTGGCTAGCCTGGCTCTAAGTCCAAGATTCCTTTCTATAGTGGTGCGAGGGTGACTGGGGGGTGGCAGTACCTGGGGGTCATTTAAATCTAAGTATGGTATTTGGTTATTAAGTCTAGAAAGAGCTGGCATGTTGGGTAGTTGTGGAGCCATCTTAGTCGGTGGTGCAGTAGTGAGTCTGTTAGGCAGAAAACTGTGCAGTTTCCTTAGGGACCACTGCAAAAGGCTTAGGACTACAGGTGTTGGCAGTAAACTCAATTGGTAGCAATCTGTACCACCCAGATTTACCTGGTAGCTGTGGCTGAGCAGCCAGACTTCTCTCAAGAAGAGTTAGACAGTATATAGAGTATACAAAATAGGTACAGAGATACAGTAGCACAAGCAAACACTGACCAGAGCTTTGGTATAAATGTATATAATTATTTATTTAAAAACACACTTGTAAAATACACTAACACTAATATGGCAAGCAAGTTCAAACACAGTCACTATCAATATATATACATCCCTGATTACTTATTGAACAAGTCTTAGTTAAAACACCCCTTATTTGCAGACAGAGGTGAGCGCTTAACCTAAGATGGCACTCCAATACGTTGGTTAAAAAGGGAGGGAAAAGGCAGAATTAGGAAAGTACACAATACCAACACTTTAAAAAGAACCACAGCAAGTCAGAAAGGCAGAGTCTACTGTTAGAGCAAGAAAGTTCATAGGCCAGGCCCACTCTTGGAGAGGCGGAATGTGTCCAAGATCACACAGTTGAATAATACTTTAAAAAGTCTTAGCAGATAGTTCAAAAAGGGTTGGATCAGTTCAGGAAAAGTTAGTTAGCAGGTCCCAAGTCACCCCAGGATAGAGAGTCAAGGATTTACGGGACACCTTGAACAGTCTGTTGCAAGGGAGACCAGGCGGGACACAGTACCTGAAATGGTGAGAAAGCTCCAGCGGGGGCAGTTGTTCCTGGCAGCGGGTGCAAGTTGGTGCTTCATCCAGGGAAAGAGAAGATCTCAACATGGAGGAAAACTGGAGGTTGTTGCAGTGCCAGGGAAGAAACCAGCTGCAGAGTTTCCCGGTTAAAAGGTACTACCCTTTTATTCGCGGTAGTGGTGAAGCGTGGCTATCCGGCCGCCGGGGTGCTTGGCACGGGCGATTCGACCATGAGACGATCCAGGTAGGTGAAAAGAGGGCGAACTGGTTAACCCCACCAGTTCAGAGGAAGAAGACTCTCCGGGATGAAGATCTTCTCTGTCGTTGGGAAGTGGTGAGACGGTTCAGCAGGGCTCCACCGGTGGTGTCGTCGTTGCAGGTTGGCTCAGCTTCTCCCTCTTCAGATTCTTTGGTCCTGTGGCGACTTCTGAAGTTCCAGTCCCCAAACCCCTGCTTTTATCAAGAAAACCCCCATTCATCAGTCCTAGCTGTCACTCAAACATGCTAAGTGGTGAGCCGGGCGGCTCACCACTGGGTCAATCACACAAGAGTGCGACTTGAGTTGCCGAGGCAACTCAGTCAAGGGTGCCTAAACCGCCCCCTCCCACACATCCTGTAGACCCAGACAGAGTGGCACCACTTTTGGAGGCTTCTGTGCAGAAGCCCGCCAAAATGTGGAACAAAGGGCTCGACTTGGGTTGGAGTTACAGAGGCGAACACAAACGCCATTTTTAAACCGAGTCCTGGCAAAAAGACCCAACCGGGGAATAAATATTAAATAAATAACCCGGCGGTATCTTTAACATTGCACCGAAAAGTGGTGCGTTTAAAATGAATGGGAAAATCCCATAGGAAATATTCCGGTGGAATATTTCATGTGGTAACCACTGCCCCCAGCCAGAAACTCGACAAAGGGGGGACTGCACATTGTCCCCTCGAAAAACAGACCCAGGGGCAATCTAATTACCCCTACCAGTACTTCCACAATATGATGGTTTGTACTGATTCTATTCACAATTTAAGACTAGTAAAGTCAATGGTGACTTTACATGCCCTGGGAGACAGTAGTCAGTCCCAGGGTATGGAGTCTATGTTTGGGGGTCACTATGACACCCCTGTGTTACTGCACTGAGGGTGCTGTGTAACACACGTACCAAAAATACATGAAACCCTATGGAGTAAAAGACCCCATAGCCCATTAAACACATTACAAAGTCAAAGGATATCTCAAATCATGTCTAAGAGTGGGAGAAAAAGAGTCTCACTCTTAGTAGGAGAAAAAAAATAAACCCAAAAAATCCAGCAAAGCTTCTGGGGGACTCACTAGGTTTGGGAAATTAGCCTATACAGAGAATTCTCCCTAACAGAGGCTGATCAGAATATAGACCAGCAGGAGGGTGGTGAATAGACGCATACTAAATAGTAGCTTCGAGATATGGTAGTTAGTCTGAATTGCAGGAGTAAGCAGCTACAGTCGGAATGAAGCAATTTGGCAAAAATGCATGGATAAACATCTAAAGTTGAGATGAGGCAGTTTGGCAAAAATGCAGGATAAGCGCCTAGCATCAAGATTGGGCAGTTTGGCAGGAATGCATGGATAAACAGCTAGATTCGAAATGAGGCAGTTTGGCAGAAATGCATGGATAAACAACTAGGTTCGAAATGAGGCAGTTTGGCAGAAATGCATGGATAAACAACTAGGTTCGAAATGAGGCAAATTGGCAAAAGAGCATGGATAAACACCTAGATTCGAAATGAAGCAGATTGGCAAAAGAGCATGGATAAACACCTAGATTCGAAATGAGGCAGATTGGCAGAAATGCATGGATAAACAACTAGGTTCAGGGTGAGGCAGTATGGCTATAATGCAGAGATCTGCAGTTGGAAGTTTAAGCAAATTTCAGGCAAGCTACTTTAAGTTGATAGCATGAAGCCACTTTAGCATGTGAGGTTAGGAGCAACATATTCACATCGGATGTTCAAACCATATTTCAAATGCAAATCTGTGTAGAGCAAGTTTACAGGCAGTCTAAATGTGATTTCAGAGGTGCTAACAGCGGAGTCCAAGGCCGCGTGTTGTTATGGCGTGGGCAGTGTCATGGAACAGCCCAAAGAGCAGAGAACTATTCCATATGGATGGGGACATTTTTATCAACAATGGTACATATCGTATACAGTGGAATCCCACTAATCTAGACAAGGCTGGGGGGTGGCTGATAAAGAACTTCCTGGGTTCCCTGAGAAATGGCTCGTGCATGTTAGAGGATTTCACTGCCCTCATTACACGTATTAAGGAAGTCACCCAAAAGAAACGTGAATAGGAGACTGCGAGGGAATGCTGGAATAGGGACAGCGTAAGTGGGAGACGCGATGATTACAAAATACAGGCCGCAAAGAAGCCACGGAGGCAGGATATTGCGTCGGTGATGAGAGTAGGGCGCGTAGAGGGGGTAGCCCCGGAGATTTCTACAAGGATTACATCTTTAAAATCCAGCTATCGCAGATGGCTGAGAGTCCATCGTGTAAAGAGCAAGAAAGAGGTATGGCCGCAGCTTACTAGTTCTGCTAGAACATGGACTGTTCTGAGAGGTGCCCCCAAAAAGAATCGACCAATTAACAGTGTGTCTGAGGAAGTGTGGTGCAAGCTTATGGGGAACACCCTGGGGGCATTGGGACCCGCTGATATCTCCCATGTCGATGTGACGGAGAGGTGCACATGTAAGGCCATGGCATGGGATATAACCAGGAGTATTGGAAAACTAAGAACCTCCCGTACGGCAGGGCTGCATGGTACCTTTAATGGGGTGGTCAGGCTGTGCCTGGGACTTTATTTATTAGTATTGGGGAACATGGCCGGATTCCCCCTTCATGGAACGAAAGTATTATCCTCCCAATACACAAAAAGGGGTGCCGGACACATCCTTCCAACTATCGCATGCTAGCCATCCTAGACATTCTGCAAAAATATTTGCGAGGGTACTGCTAAACGAATTAAATCAGTGGATAACAGACAACAACCTTCTTCCAGCCAATCAAGCAGGTTTTAGAGAAAAATCTAGTGCGACACGCAATCGTATTACATTGGTGATATGATATGATATGATATGGCATTTATAACGCGCCTATACGCAAGTGTTTCAAGGCGCGACGAGGCAGGGAGGGGGGAACAAAGGGAGGACAGACAACGATCCTACCAGGCCAGGTGTCATTCAGATCACGAATGTCCACAATGGAATAGGCCTGGACGCGACGACATCTCCCTGTATATGGAGCAGTTACAGATTTCAGTGCAGACTTTGGTAGAGTCATGAGGAACCTGTATCGGGGAATATTCCTCATGGCCTGTTGACCACGATTAGACTGCTGCACTTGGACACCCGTGGGAGAGTGAGGCTGGATGGGAGGGGAGAGTCTCTGATCATGTACCAACAACAAGAGGTGTTAAGCAGGGCTGCAACCTGGCCTCTGCCTTATTCAACTTATATCTCGCAGATCTGGGAGAGGTATTCAATCCCTCTGCAGCCTCTGCTGTGAAACGGGGGGCTATAAAAATCAGCTGGCTCGGCTATGCAGACGATCTGCTCCTACTAGATTACGCTCCAAAGGGGCTCTTGCCAAATATGGGGCAAGCTTCTTGATCGCCCCAGATTTGCTGCTTGATGCCTTGGGAGAAATGCCAAAGTCAGCGGCCTACGTATCAACCTTGAAAAAACAAAATTAAATGGCATCTATGGGGGAAAATAAAAACAAAGGTCCCACTAAGGTTGTATGCAAGATAGATCAGAGACCGGTTGTGAATGTGGGGTGCTCTAAATATCTTGGGGTGCAAATAGACAGTAATTTAAAGTGGACCCCTGAGTGGGAGGAGAATCATGCGAATTGTCTGAAAATCACACATGCGCTGAGTATATCCACTGGTAGACCTCTTTCACGACAACTAGTTCACGTACGCCGCGATCTAACCTTATTTTTAATGCCACTTGATCTTTCCATCCTAAAACATGTAGTCCTTTTCTTGTGAGGTAAACCTTAATTCCTGCTATCCGGTTTTGAACTTGACAGTGCTATGTATTCAATCAATGATTTCAATTCTTGACCCTTCAAACCCTGCAGGGTTCTTTATGTCCTGTTCCTGTAATTTTACTCAGTCCTTTACTGTTCAGCTCTTCCCACTTGGTCTTTGTTATGATCATTTATGGAGAACATCCATCATCTCCATCACCTCCAACTTTCAAAGTTTGCTCATTTCTTTTAGTCTCCATCTCCCCTTGGATCAGCACTACTCTTCCGTCTTCCGATTCCGATTCTTCTTGTACTACTGGCGCTCTTTTATTCCTGCACACCACTGTGAAATGTCCTCGCATCTTACACAAAGGACATCCTTGTCCTGGTGCCAGGCACCTTCTTGAATTTGCTTAGTGCCCAAACACGCCACATCCTAAACCCTTGTCTTTCTCCCTCTCTGCTTTGTAAAATCCTTTTAACCTTTGCTTTTTGTGCTCTTGCTATTTATATTTCTGTCTTTTCTTCTCCTTACTCTTTGTCTGCAGATGACTTGTTTGACTCATCTTTTGTATTTCGCCATCTCTTGCTTGAGGTCCATTTTCCCTCTCCTTTCTAGGCTCTGTTCATTCCTGTTCTGTCTCTTTCTTCTTCATTTGGATTTCATTTGAACATAATGGCATATGTTTGATTGTTTTGCAATTGCTGTGGTGTCTTGCACTTCCACAGCCTTTCTTGCACAGAGGAGTCCTTGGTGTGTGTGATTATCTGATCTCTTATTCCTGCTCCATAATGACATCTTAAAGCAGGTTTTTGAGAACTGAGCCATCCTCCTGTATTGGTTATTCTCCTTTATTTGCTCTCAGAAATAATATTGAATCTGTTGATTGCAACACTGGCCTCCGGGGTGGAGTATTTGTACATTTCTCACATTGCTTCCATTCAGGTCTCCACATTAGAATTCTGTGAGTGTTGGCAATTCTCAGTCCTTTCGCTGACCTCTGGTCCTAGTGCATTGAAGCACCATTGATTCCCTCTTCTGTGCGCTAGGATTCTCACGCTGCACCGCTTTGAGGCAATTCCTCCAGCATTCCTTCCCATCGTTCCATTGGATGGAAGGTCGCCCCAGATTTGGAAAGAGACTTTCTGGGGAGTGCACGGTTGCTCCTTGCCTTTTCTCTATTATATATATTATCATTTCCAGTATTATTATTTAGAGAGCTGGCTGGTTTTTTTTTTCATGTTCTATTATTATGCTCTCTCATATAGTTTTCTGCCCCTTTGGCCCCTCGTCTAGTTCTCTGCCGGCCCTGGGTAAGGTGGTTTGGATCCTGGCATAATGCGGCCTCTCTGAAAACCCCTTTCCAACACCACAAGCGTGGGAAGATCACACTTCTCTTGGAAATCCTTTGCTGATTTGAATTGATGCAGGCCCTGGTCCCATCCAGACAGGGTTACTCTGGTACCAACCATATGGGCCTGAACAATAGTCACCCCCACTAACTGCAAATGTTAGGGAAATACAGCGGTTTGAACTGGATATCCCAGCCCCTTTGATGAGTAGCAATTACCCTCTAGATGGATGCAGATTTTATTCATACATCAATAATCGAAACGACTCAGGTATTTTGGCAAAAGGAAGTCTGTTTTAATGTCAATTATCTAAAACAGGGAGTACAACAAACATCAGCACTCGCTCGATCCTCCTACTCAATGAATCTTGCAATAAACGGAGGTTATAGTAAGCAAAATTGTCATGAGTGGCATGTTGACCTGCGTCAGTACCAACGTCATCCTACGTCGCAAACTTCAAAAACCTATTGGAGGGAGTGATAGGCTCTCAGTGATTATCTAAGTATAAGTTCCATATCAGTTTAGAACAGTGAAGGAACGTGATAGGGTAGTTAACATCAGGGGGGGCAACTAAGCCCTCCCCTTAAAATGACACCTATGAACATCACTAAATGCACAACGTCCCATTGGCTACACAAACTACAGGACCCTTAATTACGCGGTCCTCTACAATTGGCTGGCTTCTAACCCCCGTCAGTACTTTTCCACTCACGTCTAGCAGCTTGCAGACTGAACATTCTGGTGCGGGTGAGCTTGTCTTAGCACTAGCTTCCCACCAATTAGCAAATCAATCCATCATCACCTCTGTGGTCCAGTGTCAATTAGGGCTTTGAAGCCTGGCCTTGAGTTTGTACTGTGCTCTGAGAAATGTTAAGGAGTGTTGGCACACTCTGCCCTCGTGCGTAGGTGTGACCACCTCGTTCTTTCAACTTCATTCTTCCACGTGACTGGAGACCATGGAATCGAGTCTTTTAGTGTATTAAAATACTACTTTCTAATAGTCCTCTGACGTCTTTTGTTTTGATCAAGCCTTCTGAGCAGGAGTTTCTGTTCTTTCACACTAATTGTATCCAATGTCTTTTGACTCCAGTTTGATAAGACCTTGGCTTCTTTGGCTCATCTAACTCCTTCTGCTGAGATTCATTTTGTAATTCACTTTCTTTTTAACTGTGACACACTGAAATGAGGCCATCTTGCTAATGTCCAGCACTGCTTATAATGCGTAGTGGAAACATCCATCCTTTACTCGTATATATATATATATATATATATATATATATATATATATATATATATATATATATATATATGCGATTGCCACAATCTATTTACTATACAGCTAGCCTCAAGATTACTTTGTCTGTTTGCATTTCCTTTGCATCTGTACATGTATAAACTAGCTTAATATCCTCATCTGTTTCTGTGGCATAATCTTTTTCACCTTGATCCCAAGATGTCACTTATCCTTGGTGCTTTCTACATGCATTATACAATATCTGCATTCTCTGGTCTCTGTATCTCTTCTACAGACGTCAGAACGATTCTTTGTGACGTCACCATTCATCTTTGCCATTTATCTGCTCTACGTCTTCAGGAATCTCATTCAAATGGGCATCATATTTTCTTGTAAGCAGGTACGGTTTTCTCAACGGGTACCTTGCCTGCCAGATCTTTTTAGGTATTGGTACTTTCACTGGAACTGCACAGAGTCCATACTCTGCTCTTTGTCTGTTTAACTGCTCTGTGTATGTCTCATACTCTGATTTCCAACAGACAGGTAAAATGGGCGGGGCGGTTTGAGTAGGTGTACTTGGCTCCTCCTCTACAAGTTGGCAAGATTTTGTCCATCAAACCTTTATATTCAGCGTCCACTGCATGAAAAGCACTATATCTGCTCCTGGTGGATGAATGCATCGTGTTTAAGCCTCTGCGTGTGGGTCACAGGATCTTACTTTTCCCCGGTGGATGAATGCATCATGTTCAAGCCTGTGTGTGTGTGGGTCACGGGATCTTACCTTTCCCCAGTGGATTAATGCATCGTGTTCAAGCCTGTGCCTGTGGGTCACAGGAACTTACCTTTCCCTGGTGGGTGAATGCATCGTGTTCAAGCCTGTGCCTGTGGGTCACAGGATCTTACCTTTCCCCAGTGGATGAATGCATCGTGTTCAAGCCTGTGGCTCTGGGTCACAGGATCTTACCTTTCCCCGGTGGATGAATGCATCGTGTTGAAGCCTGTGTCTGTGGGTCACAGGATCTTACCTTTCCCCGGTGGGGGACTGCATCGTGTTGAAGCCTGTGCCTGTGGGTCACGGGATCTTACCTTTCCCCAGTGGATGAATGCATCGTGTTGAAGCCCGACCCTGTGGGTCACAGGATTTTACCTTTCTCTGGACCTTAACTCCATCATCAAGAACAACCCTGGGAAGGATCTAGACCCAAAGCCTCATGTGCCCACTGTTCAACAACAACCACCTTGGGGGTGGAATTCTGGTAGTGTTCGGAACCAAAACTGGGGCGCCCAATCTGGGGAACGCAGGCTAAAACCATTGTTTTCAAGATTCCAGAGAACTCCCAAAGCTTGATTCCTGACCCAGGCTTTGCAAGTATTGACGCTGTCAGAGCCTCCCCCCTGCACCCCATGAAGTGCTAAAAGATTAAGGGGTCGATTCATGGAACCAACGTGCGCCGAAAAAAGTAGCGCAAGCAGGCGAATCGTGAAAAAACAGGCGCATGCGCATGCGTGTGATTCATGGAAGTCCCTGCGCATGTTTTCCTCGGGATGTGCGCCAAACCCGTGCATGGCGCACAGGTCACTGAAACATCCCGAACGGCGTGCACGACGCGTACAGTGAAAGCGCACAACCTCAGCGCACACACCAAAAAGGGGGCCGCACACGGGGCGTAACGCGCGGAATGGGGAACAACACACGAAAATAAGGGCGTAACTGGGATGTACTGCTGGGAAGCAGACGGAACGCCCACACGCACGCAAACCACATGTATTCATGGAATCGAATAGGGCAAAGCCGCGCACGGCCAAAGACAAGCACAGGCCTAAACACGTCCGCCACACAAAGGCAGGCGGTAGCGTCCCTGCGCATCACAAAAGCGCCAATATACAACAATGATGAATGTCCCATACTGCTATTGTGCCTGTGCGAGCGGGCTACGTGTATTTCAGGGGTTCGCGTGAAGTTTTTCACGCGATCGGGCCTGGGGGAGCGGGCTACGTGTATTGCAGGGGTGCGCGGGATGTTTCACACGCGATCGGCCTGGGGGAGCGGGCTACCACTCACCGTCTGCCTTGCGTGTAGAAGAACGCGTAGCCAACACCCGCTGTGAAGTAATAGCGTGTGAACCCCAATGGCTGGAAAACACACGCACCGCACCCCACGAAAAGCACGTACAGAGCAATGTAAAGGCACGTGGGATCTACAAGCCCTGCCAGGGAAACGCCTGTGCGCGAAACGTCACAGATGCGCTTACGCGCTAAGGGCCTTTGGTCCAATGAAATCGCGTATGCGTGCTAACGCACTTATGCGCTAAGGGCCTTTGGTCCAATGAAATCGAGTATGCGTGCTGACGCGCTTACGCACTAAGGGCCTTTCCTCGAATTACACGCAGACGTGCAAGATTTTCACGTGCCAAATCACTCCGTATCAAGCTGGCCACGCGTAAGCACACAGAAGACCACACTCCTGCCCAAAAGGCCGAATTACTGCCCCCAGAGCCCCGAGCAGCCTCCCACGAGCCATCTGCTGCTGCCTGCCTGCCTGCTGCCACCGTGCCCTGCCATTTGGTGCCTGCACATCAGCTATCTGCAGGGGTCCATTTGCTGTGTCCACCCCTGCTGGAACAGAAGACTCCCGACTGGGATACCATCGCTCCACAGCCCAGCCCCAGGACCCAGTTGCCCACCCACTCCTGCCTCTGGGGTTGCCATGTCGGGCACTGCAACATCTGGCACCACTGGCAACCCCCGGCCAGAGAGGCAGAGGGGTACCAGCTTCACTGCCACCGAAGTTGGTGTCCTGGTGGAGCAAGTCCTGGGGTAGTATGATGCCCTCTTCGGAAGTAAGCGCACCAACAAGGAAGGACGGACTCAGATCTGGACGGACATCGTGACTGCCATCAACGCGGAGGGGGTGGCTGTCCGCGACTACCAACATGTCAAGAAGCGCTGGGATGACTGCAGGTCCAGGACCCTCTTGAAGGCCCGGCGCCTCGTGGAGGGGGGCCGGGGCCGCATGAGTACCATCCAGATGAGGGTCCTGGAACGCGTAGGCCCAGCGCTCCACGCCCAGATCCTTGAGAGGCAGACCCGTCTGGAGTTGAGAGGTAAGTGGCCAAGCATTGCTGTGTGAGACAGGGCATGTCGCAGTGTGCTGGTTGTCTGATACTTGCCTGTATGTGTGACATAGGCCATGTATGCATGTGTGTCTGCAGGGACGTCATGCATGTGAGACCAGTAATGTGTGAACCAAACGGTTGGTGCATGTGTTCAAATGCAACATGGGGTGCCCTATGCGGAATGGCCACATGAGAGCATGCCAGTCTCTGTTCCTGGACATGGGTGGGGGTGAGGGATGGGTGCTGATGCCATGTACATGTATGCTGTCCATGTCTGTGTGTCTGACCTGCGTGTCTGTGACTTGTGAATGCCAGGGATGCATGACACATGTCTGTCGCAATGTTCAGGTTCACTGATGCAGCCTAGTCATCCTTGTATCCACTGTGTCTGTGGTGTACGAGGCCAGATGGATGAAACTAGGGTGAAGTGTGTGCATGTGATAGGCATGACCCATGATGCATGTGAGTTCCAAAACAACATTGTATGTTTCAAGAATCCCTTGGACATGTATACTAATGTCCATAGCATGCGCCATGCCTGTTACTGCATGTGTTTTACCTGCACTGACCCATGTGTTGTGGAGGGACATGATGGAAGTGATCTTTGACAGTGCCACTCATCTGCTATTGCTTCCTGTCTAGGGGACCATTGTACAGTACCCTGATGCTTGTGTTCTATGTCTCCCTCTACACAGCGCCAAGTGAAGCAGAGGGCGGAGACGGCGCTGTGGAGCAAAGCGGCGGGGATGCCCCCACGGCTGCAGCGGAAGAGGTGGATGAGCCCCCACAGGGGCTTGCAACGGCGGAAGACGGTGTGGAGCCATCCAGGTTGGTGGTTTCCACAGAGGAGGAGGAAGCCGCTACTGAGGCGCACATGGGGCCTGGTGGGGGCATCCCTGCTGGTGCAAGTGTTGCAGTCCAGGGGCAGGAAGCAGCACAGGTCGCCGTGGAGGGGCCTGTGCATGTCACTGTCCCTGACACTGTGACTGCACCACCATGCACCAGCAGGGATGCCCCATCCCAGGCCCGTCCGCAGGTAGGGGGGATGTCCATGTCATCTGACTCCCCTCCACCTGCAGACGAGGGGACCCCTGGCCGTATGGAGAAGGTCCTGATTGGTGTTGTGCTGCGCACAGGTGCAATTCGTGATGAGGTGCGTGCTTCCCGGGAGGAGCATGCACGTCATCACGGAGAGCACCGTGCCGACGTGGCCCAGTTGGGATCGGCCATGGTCGGGGGTTTCCTACATGTGTCGGCCAATCTGGCGACCCTCTCCTCCTCTGTGGATACTATGCACCAGTCGTTCTCCATGCCGTCTTCCGGCCCAGATGCCACCAGGGCTCCCTGTGGACCTGCCCCGACCAATGCAGCCAGCTCGGTGGGGATCCCATCCCTGCCACAGTCGGGAGTCGGAGGTCCAGCAGGGGTGGACACACCAGCAACTGGACCCCAGCAGATGGAGGATGTGACGGCATCATCGGGCAGGGCACGTGCACAACGGCGTCGGTGGATTCCATCAGCCTGGATGCCGTCGTGCTGGCACAGGCAGTTGCGTCGGAGGCAGCAGCAGGCTCAACGTGGAAGGCATCATGGCTCGGACCATCAACATCAGGGGTGCAGGCATCGGCCGGAGGGCAGGAGAACCCTGGAATGGGAGTGGCTTCCGTGTGGGAGCGGTTGGGCCAGCAGATAGGTGCGGAGCGGCAGTGGGCAGAGGAGGAACGGCTCACAATGGGGGTGGGGGTGCAGGGGGACATGAGTTGGGGGCCTGGTGGAGGGTGCCCTGCACTGCTGGGGGTTGCAGGGGGACACGAGTTGGGGGCCTGGTGGAGGGTGCCCCACAGTGCTGGGGGGTGGGGGTGCTGGGGGACATGAGTGGGGGTGCAGGGTAGTCCCCTGTGGTGTGGGCTGTGGAGGTTGTGGAGCGAACACCTGGGAGGACCCACACGGCCAATTCACGTGTAGTACTCCACGGAACCCCTGAAATACACGTACCCTGCTGATATCGCGTGTGAAACTTGCCGCGCACCCCAAAATACACGTACCCAGGACATTCGCATGTGGAACTTCCAGCGCACCCCTGGAATACACATACCCTGCTGAATTCACATGTGTAACTTTCCACGCACCCCGAAATACACGTACCCAGGACATTCGCGTGTGGAACTTCCCGCGCACCCCAGTAATACACGTAACCTGATGGAATCGCGTGTAGAACTTTCCGCGCACCCCTGAAATACACGTACCCTGCTGAATTCATGTCTGTAACTTCCCGCGTACCCTGAAATACACGTACCCAGGACATTGGCGTGTGGAACTTCCAGCGCACCCCTGATATACACGTACCCAGCTGAAATCGCGTGTGAAACTTCCCGTGCACCCCTGAAATACACGTACCCTGCTGAATTTGCATGTGAAACTTCCCGCGCACCCCAGTAATACACGTACCACGCTCGCACAGGGCCAATCGCGTGTGGAACTTCCTGCGCAACCCTGAAATACACAAACCCTGCTGAATTCACGTGTGTAACTTCCCGCGCACCCCGAAATACACGTACCCAGGACATTCGCGTGTGGAACTTCCAGCGCACCCCTGATATACACGTACCCAGCTGAAATCGCGTGTGAAACTTCCCGCCACCCCTGACATACACGTACCCTGCTGAATTCACGTGTGAAACTTCCCGCGCACCCCTGATGTACACGTACCCTGATGGAATCGCGTGAGGAACTTCCCGCGCACCCCAGTGATACACGTACCCCGCTTGCCGTGCTGGTACAGGGTTAGCGCAGCCCTTTGCGCTGGATTGGGGATTTTGATGGCTTTTCCCTGCGCAAGGGGCGTTCTTGGGGGCGTAACTGGCGCTGCTGCAGGGTCGCTGCGCCACTGTGCGCCACGGCTGGTTTTGGTGGCTGGAATCCATGAATACGCTGTGCGCAGAAATGTATTTTGGTGCACGCGGCTGGCGCAGGGATTTGCACGCGCACACTGTGCGCCAGCCGCGCGCGCCACTTGTGCGCTGAATTCTATGAATTACCTCCTTAGGGTGTTAAACATGCTCTTTAATACCCTGCAGGTCCCGCTTTCTAGCAATTGCGAGTAGACATGGTGTGGAATCAGAAAAATACAATATTACGGCTGTTACACCAAGCAAAGTAAAATACACCGACACGGGCGTGTAAAGATTCCCAGAATCTTTATTACAAAACTGAACAGTATTGCACAAAGTACACAAATAGCTATTTGGCTGTCAATACATCACAGAGACCACCAGCAGGATTCAATGTGAGCAGTGAGCAGAATTTCCTAACTGGACATCAGCGTATTTATACAGTTTGTTATAATGATGTCCAGCCTCTTACAAGTTAATTATACACCGGGCTAGGGTCGCGCCAGGTTAATTTCCTAATTTACATATCTCGTGCATGCGGTTTACTTTTAAATATATTTACTAACAGACATTATTATTCTCTAATTAAACGTTACACTCTTTACATATTACTTTAATACAGATCAAAAGATTTGCGTGTCGTATTTGGATAGCATTATTGTTCTTGTATACTTGTAGGGTCACATTGCTAATTCAAGTAATCCCCTGATCCCGAGGTCAACAAAGGACAAGGTCTACATGACCCTAACATGTAGCCCGAAGGCAGGTTGGACATAAACCCTCCTACAGATGTTGAAGAGGTTAAGGCAAGAACAAGAGCACACAAGGCAGCCATTTTAGACTACAGGGTGACTTTGTACAATAAACTAAAATGGCGGTTCTAACCTAAAATGGAGGCTCGATTCACTTGGGGTCACGACCTTGTAATACGGATTTCTCAGCAAAGCGACTGGGCATAGGCCAACATATACAATGAGGACGAAACAATATTATATCAGTTCTAACAAACCCTCCTTTTGGCCTATGCCAAGCGCTAAACTACCTTCAATCACTTTGCTACTAACTCCACACTTCAACATCTATACATCCTGAATCATTGTCTGACATATCTATTGCCATTAGATCTGACACCAGAGTTTCTTTTAACACATACCCTTTGGAAACATTCTCTGGGGCGTATATTTTATGCTCTAATACACTTCTTGCTTGTGCGCAACATCCCCCTAATACTGAGAATATACCGGGGAGACACTGTTTACAACAGCAAAGAAACAGAAAACTTCCCAAGATAATCAGCAGGGCCGAAAACAACTTCCATCCCCATGACCGTAGGAGGTCCCAAAACCATGCACCAAGTTCCCAGTTTCCCTCAGGAACATGTACTTCTGAACTAAGAACATGTAGATTTTGGATAGCCCTAAAGATAGTCGGAGAGGAGTCTGGTACGTAAATGCAGCAAGCGGACCCCACTAATTTACATACACCTCCACATTCGGCCAGAATGACATCTAATGCCATCCGGTTCTGAAGAGACACTAATCTTATCGCTTTCTGTTCTAACGTCATATTATAGAGTATGTCAGTGGTCCGAATGATGGTTCTCTCCAATACTCTCGCTAGTCCCCTGATATCTTCTGAATTCGTAATTTGCCCAAAAAATGGCACAAAGGATTTCATAACATCTCCTAGAGTTTGCGCTGGAGTATCCCCTTTCACACCTCGTCGTGGATGAGTTTTCGAAACATCTGCAGTACTAGCAATAAATACCCCAGGTAGTAGAATCCCTAAATAACAGGTTCCTTGCCAATCCCTGGGTAACCATGGAAATGCCACATGACCGCAAACAAAATAGACAGGTTTGCCTACATACAGAGGTCTGTTCTCACTAGTCAAATTCGCAACGTTGGTGCAATTTCTAAAATTACCCATTAACCGTGTTCCATTCCTCTGTATGCAGAAGGATACTGAATCGGGGCTATGATTAACAGAATAAGATGGAGGCGTGGCATCCTTATTGCCTATAGGAGCCCTTTTGAAAGAGATCAAAGACTAAAAAGGATGAGACAATCTATCAGAGGGCCTAACAGAAGCAACGTTTGGCTTACTTCTATTTGCAAAAAGCGAGCATCCCAGGGGCATCAAAACATGCTTTTCAAAGCTATTTAAATTTGTAGCATCAAAATTCCCTGAGATGCTGTCATTCCATCGGCCAAAAAATAGTGCTCTAAGAGAAGCGTAACAGGCAGTTGTCAAAGGTAAAGGATGACTATACCAACCTAGCCCCTTATCCTCATGTTGCGGTAGATGTGAACAGATCCAACAATTGGTCTTATTTAAAATTGCATAAGTGGCATTCATAATTAACAAAAGGGTATTATTCCGTCTATGCAATGAATCTCTAGGCGACAAAGTATGCAATTGCACGGAAGGAGTGGGGATAACAGATACATTTTCAATAGGTAAAAAGTCCTCTAGCGGATGTGCCTCCTCCAGATACCATAACCCAAAACCAACAGTTACTAAAAATCCAGTGATTATCACAAAAAGGCAACAATACACTTTGGGGGTCCCCTTACATGCTTGATCATTGTCTCTGCTAGTCACATGTTTATCTAAAAGTTTGGTACGAGCGGTAGCGGGTGCAGGCATTGTAGTCTTCAACCGAAAAAACACCAATTTTTCGTTTGCTGGCGACTCCAGTCGCGCGTCTTCTTAATGTCTTTCCCACAACCCTTAGCTAACAGAATCTTCCCGTACAGTCGGGCCAAAAGACAAGCCCTCAAATGATTTTTTTTCCAATCGCACAGTCAAACCATGCTGTACGCTTACTTCCTTGGACGCAAATTATATTTTGCAGTTTCTGTTGAGGACAAAGTGTCGTCACTTCCTCCTGGAAGTGGCGAATGAATAGATATGGGATCAGAAAAGGATAGATCCGGAAGTTCCACTGTTGGGGAGTACGGAGACAAGATGGCTGTTTTATCTGTCCTTGCAGATTCTGAAGCGGTCTCCGATTCTCCCTTGTTGGTTGTTACTGTTTCAGGCACGTTAGTTACAGCAGTGGGAAGGGATTCCGTGTCTTCTGTATCGTATGGCACGGGCTGTGGGATCTGTTTGGTGTGCGTCGCATGGATTCAGTTCTTACAACCCGCTACCCGCACAGCAGTCTGAGTGACTAGCAGGACTTGGTAGGGAACCCTCCACCGAGGTGCAAGGCAAGACAACCTCTCAAAAACCTTTGTGAGGATCCAGTCCCCCGGTCTTAGACTGTGACCAGGACCCTCGCAGCATACAGGTAATGCCTCTCGCACCTGGTGATAAATTGAAAACAGATTTTTAGTCAACTGGTTACAGTAATCTGAAAGAAGCACATTTTCTATGTCCCGCAGTGAATGGCTTTTTGGCAAACCCCAAATATTAGCAGGTCTCCCCATTACCACCTCAAAGGGAGAGAGCCCAGTCTTAGTTTGAGGGGTTGTTCTCATCAACAGCAACACGATCGGTAAGGCGTCCGGCCATTTTAGCTTGGTGCCAGCGCACGTCTTAGCGAGCTCGTTTTTTATAATGCCGTTATGCCTTTCCACTAATCCGGCACTTTGGGCATGTCTGGCCGAATGGAACCGTTTGTCAATCTGTAATCCTTTGCAAATTTGTAGGATTACAGTAGCGATAAAGTGTGTTCCATTATCCGACCAGATGACTCTCGACAGCCCGAACCTAGGAAAAAATTCTTTCAACAGAGTTTTTGCCGTGGTTATGGCCATTGCATCTCTAACCAAGAAGGCCTCAACCCACTAACTAAAGGCACAAATGACAAACAACACATATTTAAGATTGTTACAACGTTCTATTTCAATAAAATCAAAGTGAATAACCTCAAACGGGACAGAAGGTGGAGCAAAACTTCCTCTGGGAGTCGTGGTACCTTTTCCTACATTGTGCTGCAAGCAGACCATGCAGCCTTGGACAAAAGGCTCCGCAGTTTTGAAAATCTTATCGTTGGCCCATACACTGTGTAGCATTTTAGTCAATTTACGCGCACAAACATGTGTCGGACCATGAGCCATAATAACCATCATTGTAATGTAGGTGTCAGGGAGTAACCATTTTCCTTCAATATTGTCCACCGAACATCCATCATCATCCAGTCTCCCTGCACCCTCGATCCATCTCTTAGTTTCCTCTATGGTAGCATCTACTTGAATGTCTTTTACAGCATCGATACTTTCACCCAAAGTGCAAACATTTACAGTTACTCTTACAGCATACATTTCTGAACTGAAATCAGTGGCAGTTTGTTTAGCTATCTGATCGGCGAAAGCATTCCCTTTTCCTACATCATCTGTAACCTTTTGATGTGCTGAACATTTTATAATAGCTAACCGAACAGGGAGTGCGAGGGCTGAAAGTAATCGCACTATTAAAGTGCCATGCTGGATTTTCGTTCCGTGCGAGGTCAAGAAACCTCGTTCTTTCCAAAGTGCACCGAAATTGTGGACCACCCCAAAAGCATACTGACTATCGGTATATATATTTACTGTAAGCCCTTCAGAAAGTTCACAAGCTCGAGTTAACGCTATAATTTCTGCGGCCTGCGTGGAATTATGCATAATTCTTTTGGTTTCCACAATCGTGTTTAACGTAGTGACGGCATAAGCAGCCGTGGATGTACCGTCTGGAAGTTTAAAACAAGAGCCATCACAAAATAGCTCTCCTTGTGGGATATTCAAAGGCGTGTCTTTCAGATCGATTCTGCCTTTAGTCTCTTGTTCTTGTTCTGTCGCATAAAGGCAATTGTGTGACGTTTCGTCACCATCAACAGTATCTTGCGAGACAGGTAAAAGTTCAGCCGGATTTAATACACAACACCCCTGAATTTGAATGTGGGGGGCAAACAAGATTAGTTCATATCTTGTCAATCCTGCAGAAGTGAGTTTGAGTTCTATTCAATAAAATATCTACAGAGGTTAACGCATGACCCAGGACCATTCCCTCACTCTGTTTTACAGATGCAGCAGCAACAGTGCGCAAACATCTTGGCAAAGCGCATTCTACAGGATCAAGGGTGGAGGAATAGTAACCGCACGGCCTATTCTTCCCTCCATGCTCCTGCGTTAATACAGCCAAAGCACATCCATCACGTTCATGCACAAACAATACAAAGGCCTTGTCATAATTCGGAGTTCCTAAAACCGGCGCTGAACACAGCACGGATTTGAGCAAATCAAATGCTGTCTGGTGTTCCAAAGTCCATGGCAATGGCAAAGAAATGCCCTTCTTTGTCAAAGCCAGCATTGGTTTAATCGTTAACAAAAAGTTAGGGATCCACAATCTACAATAAGAAGCCATACCTATCAAGGCTCTAACTTCCTTCTGCGTATTTGGGACAGACATGCCAGAAATAGTCTTTATTCGTTCAGGTGTCAACCGTCTTCCCTCCTAAATAGGCGACCTCCTGACAACAATATTGGAATTTCTTAAGTGAAGCTTTGTGGCCATATTTTGCTAGATGACAAAGCAACAACACGGTGCCTTCTTTACAGGCGCTCCCAGAATCAGCAGCCAAGAGGAGGTCATCTACATACTGTAGTAATGTGCAAGTAATAGGCAACTCAAGAGTATTGAGCTGCTCTTTCAATGCCCTACTATAAATACTTGGACTCTCAGTGTACCCTTGTGGTGCACGAGTGAATGTGAACGAGCGTCCACCTAGGGTAAACGCGAACAAATACCTACTATCCTTATGTATAGGAATACTGAAAAACGCGTTTTTAAGGTCAACAACGCTAAAATGAGTGGCAGAAGCCAGAATCATGGTTAGTATCGTTGTAACATCAGGTACAATAGGAAATTGAGGGGCCACAATTTTGTTAATAGCATGTAAATCAATTATAAAACGAAAGGGAATCGCATTATCACCTTTTTTGTATACTGACAAAATGGGGCTGTTACATATGCTACCCCGTAATCCCCTCAATTACTCCACGATGTACAAAATCAGAAACTATACATTTCAAAGCCTGTTCGCCTTCAACTGAGATCTTATACTGCGGGATGCGAGGCAATTTTACTCCATGTTTCAAAATAATGTTAACAGGTTCAATTTGAGGAATGCCCACATCATTATCATCAATTGCCCATAAGCATTCTGGAACATTACTGAATTCTGGCGGTAAAGGTCGAGTCAAAAACTGAGAGGCGAGTGATTGCTGAGGTGAAATTGTTAACCGAATTCCGTCCGGAGAACAATGTATTACTGCATGCAATGCCTTCAACAAATTTAGCCCCAGCAAGTTCTCCCCACAGTTTGTGGTAAGTAGAAATGGACACTGTTCCGTGAAGGCACCCAGTGTTATCGGTACCGGCAAAGAGACCGGACAAACTACAGATGTGCCTGAAAACCCTACGGAAACGTTGGACTGCCCTGACAGGGGAATATTTGGGACCCGTGAATGATCAATGGAACATTTCTGTGCTCCCCTATCTACTAAAAATAGATGCCTCCTATTTCCCACCGACATCTCAACGTAGGGGCCTTTCTGATGAACGGGAATAGGCGTAGGTTCCAAATCCTGCTTCGGGCAATCCTAACGAAACAGAATATTATCAAAAGGAAGCTCTTCAGAGAGATATGCGGGAGAAGGGTGATCAAAAATGTTTCTATTATCCACATTCGAAAACTTGTTTATCTTGAGAAAAAGGTTGCTGTGATTCTGGTGCAAACTGACCTCTGCCAGGGCCCCCTGCACCTGCACCTGGGCGACCTCTGGATCGTCTACCCATGTTCCCAAATGACCTTTGCTGCAAGGTCGGACATTGTGCGCGCCAGTGGCCTTCCTGCCTGCAATAGGCACACTGGTTAATGGTTATCGGAGCCAAGGGCACACTTCCCTGTGGAATGTACTGACCTCTAAATTGATTACCCCCTCTAGTGCTTCTAACAATCTGTTGTAATAGAACTTTTGTTTTCAGGTCACCCTTTTTTTCTCAAGTTTTTCCTTTTCGGTATTTACACGATTTTCATAGTACTGAGCCATGTGCAGTACTTCTGATTGTCTTCTGAAAGCGCTTGGCAGGCGAAGTCGCAATCTGTAACAGGCAGCAATCCACGTACAAATTTGTCGACAAACAGCCTTTTCCCTGACTCTGTGCCTAAGTCTTGTCCACTGAAATCTGAGAATACCTGCTTGAACCAATTGAAGAAATCGGTAGCACCCTCAGACTTTCCTTGGACACAGGCCGTAAGCTTGTCCCAAACGATTCTCTTTTCAGGAACTATAATTTTCAATTTTACAATAATTCTATTAGGCAAGGTTAATATCACTTGAGGCGGTCGTTCGCCAGCTGGTCTTTCTCTATCTAGCCTAACCATGTTATCCCACGTATCTCCCAACCCAGGTATGTCATCTATAGTCCTAATCTGTTTCCACAAATCAACTGGCAAGAGTACGGGAAATAATAGGTCAATATCACTTAAGGTGAATACCGACGACTGTAAGACCGACTCTATTTCTTTATAGAACCCGGTCGGATTCTTTCTTATATCGGGAATAGATTGCTTTATGGTGTTCACTTCCTGTCTCGAGAATGGGACGTGAACAAACTGTGAAACGTAATGTGCAGGAATTTCTCCAGCGACTATACCTCATGCAGCATCAACCGCAATCTCAACTTTCGGGACAAATGTCGGCGGGACCTCTCTCATAGGCAACTGAGAAGTAGGCAGCTCAGAACGCTTACTAAGCAACAGAGCCAAGTCAAGTGCTAAGGCAGTCGAAGAAGTATCAATCGAAAAAGCTCTCTTATAAACACTCAACAATTCTGCGGGACAACAAATCTTTCTTTTTACACACTCATCCTGCAGGTACTCTACCATCACCTGTATCACTTTCTTTTGCATTTCTAATGTATACTGACTATATGTGTCATATACTTCATCTGGAGTTAATCGACATATCCGAAATCCATCTTATCGCATCCTTTATACAAATGAGTGCTTCCTCACCTTTTAATTCACACCGCGGAGAAAACCGTTTCTGTAAGTACATAATACCTAAACTACCACCATCTGCTTCCTCATTCTGTAACCCTTCCAACTCCTTCCTATACTCAAAAATCCTCTCAACATGCTCATATACCTTCTCCGCAGTATCTCTGGACAACTCTAAGGCGTTCAAATCCTGTAAACCCTGTGGGAAATCTTCATCGTTTAATCTATTCCACATTATACTCAAATGGGTCCCTAATCCTTCAATGAAAACATTCTTCTCAGGAATACTTTTTAAATTTTCAAGTGTGGAAAAAACATCGGCTTGTTCACCCTTCTCCATACAATGTTTAGCCCAAGCAATCAATTCACTCTTTTTGTCTGTGGATACAGTATTACGAGTCACAACCCTTGGTCTCGCTCCCTGATCTACTACAAGCGATGTAGAATCACTTGGAAGAGGAAGAGTAGGCACATTCTGAATATCAACAGGCGGAGGCAAGGGGGCAGGCAAAGGAGCGACGGCTGGAAGAACAACAGGAAGAACAGCAGGGAGGACCGGAAGAACTATAGGAGGGGGAACAACAACAGGAAGGGGCAAAGCGCCAGGAGGAGGGACGTACGGAGGTGGCGCGGAGGCATCAGGCCTTCGTTCATGCAAAAGTTTATTAATCAATTCATCTGACGTATGAAAATCTTTTGAAGGGTAGATTTTCTAAATGCCTAACTGACTCCAATTGTTTATTTTGATCATATAACCGTGCCTTTTCGACACTTGTCATATGTCTACGCATATGTTTCTCTCTACTCTTTTGTTGCTGCAAAGCTTCTGTTTTACAACTGTGCAATGCGCCAAATGCTGCAGGTCTAGCCTTTTTCTTTACTAATACAGACTCTAAATATTCTATATGAGGGATTTCAAAACTACCATTGGTTGGCCACCGTAGATTAGAATTATGTCTGGTCTGTCTGTGCCAAATGTCATTAAATGCTATAATACCAAAGCCTTTCTTACAGTACATAGTACATGCCGGCGACCCCTCCTGTGGTGCGGGACGGCTATCTTCCAAAGATTGCCTGTCGCTGCGGAATAATGCCCTAAAGCAGGCAGACAATTTCCCAGGCATATCAAAGTTCTGGTGTTACCTGGTGAAATAATTGTGCTTGCGAGTACAATGCTCCAAATTCAAATTGCCTGGGTTAGATTAAGAATCGGGACACGATTCACCTGACCAAAGGACTGGGAGGCCCGATCGGGTTACTAAGGACAATGCTAATGACCCACGTGTCTGGTGATTTTCGGCAAATTTACCCACCTCGATACATGGACCCTCGTCAAGACGTCATCTCGGGCTACAGCTCACCGTTCCGGGATCGGATCGTGAAGTTTCGTCGAGGAATTCGCCTCTCGTCTAGAGTGACTGTTTCTGTTGGCACCGTCCGATCCCGGTCCGATAGCCGAGCCAACCTTCAACGAGACGAAGTCAATCTTGAGGGTCCCTATTCGGGCGCCATCTGTGGAATCAGAAAAATACAATATTACGGCTGTTACACCAAGCAAAGGAAAATACACCGACACGGGCTTGTAAAGATTCCCAGAATCTTTATTACAAAACTGAACAGTATTGCACAAAGTACACAAATAGCTATTTGGCTGTCAATACATCACAGAGACCACCAGCAGGGTTCAATGTGAGCAGTGAGCAGAATTTCCTAACTGGACATCAGCGTATTTATACAGTTTGTTATAATGATGTCCAGCCTCTTACAAGTTAATTATACACCGGGCTAGGGTCGCGTCAGGTTCATTTCCTAATTTACATATATCGTGCATGCGGTTTACTTTTAAATACATTTACTAACAGACATTATTATTCTCTAATTTAACGTTACACTCTTTACATATTGCTTTAATACAGATCAAACAAATGTTTCGCGTGTCGTATTTGGATACCATTATTGTTCTTGTATACTTGTAGGTTAGCATTGCTTATTCAAGTAATCCCCTGATCCCGAGGTCAACAAAGGACAAGGTCTACATGACCCTAACATGTAGCCTGAAGGCAGGTTGGACATTAACCCTCCTACAGAGGTTGAAGAGGTTAAGGCAAGAACAAGAGCACACGAGGCAGCCATTTTAGACTACAGGGTGACTTTGTACAATAAACTAAAATGGCGGTTCTAACCTAAAATGGAGGCTCGATTCACTTGGGGTCACGACCTTGTAATACGGATTTCTCAGCAAAACGACTGGGCATAGGCCAACATATACAATGAGGACGAAACAATATTATATCTGTTCTAACAATGGCGGCTGCAACTGTTAGGAATGCGGAGCTATGTTCTGTGAATGGACCTTATATTTTCTGGCACCTTTTGTAGTATATGTGTTTTTATTTTTCTACTTGAACCCTCAGGAGTATTTGTTCCCCAAAACGATTATCTAGTTTGCCTTGCCCATTGATTCCTCAGTGCCTCAAAAACGTTCACACCAATCTGGCACCCAGGAGGAGAACTGCAGGGGGGGGACCTGAGAACGAAATCACAGCACACGGGGGGACAGTTTACAGTGGAACACCAATCTGGCACTATATACAACTTCAAAATCCCAGGAGAAATGCAGGGGGGGGGCTGGGAACGAAATCACAGCATGTGGGGGGACAGTTTACAGTGGAACACCAATCTGGCACTATATACAACTTCAAAATCCCAGGAGAACTGCACAGGGGGACCTGGGAACGAAATCACAGCTCTCAGGGGGAAGGGGGACAGTTTACAGTGGAACACCAATCTGGCACTATATGCAACTTCAAAATCCCAGGAGAACTGCAGGAAGGAACCTGGGAATGAAACCACAGCACGCGGGGGGACAGTTTACAGTGGAACACCAAGGAGCATATTGCAGTAGGAACCGGAGGCGGGGGCTGGGGGGGAATTACAGTGGAAACAGAACTGCAGTGGGGCACTGGGGAGGGAACTCAGAGTGGGGGGGGTTCGTTTACAGTGACACACCAAAGATCAGTGGTGGGTGCATTAATCAGTGGCCCCTTTTGTAGTTGTCTAGATGCAACGTTTGGGCATTTTGGGTTTTCTTTGTGGCGGACAAGTCAGTGTTCGCAGTACCTCACAGTTGGCAAAACCCTTTGTAATAGGTGTGTGTTGCCCTTCATGTGCACGTGATGGTTGACAATGCGATGGTTTGCTCCTGGCTTGTGTTAAGCCCCTGGGGTACTGTTCCACTGAAGAGCGTTCTTCCTCGTCTTGTGACCTGCTCCTATCTGCTCGGTCTCTTGTTGAGATGTTGGTACTGTTGTGTCTGTGTTGTCGAATAGTTCTTGACAATGCGATGGTTTGCTCCTGGCTTGTGTTAAGCCCCTGGGGTACTGTTCCACTGACGAGCCTTCTTTCTCGTCTTGTGCATTCTTGGCAGCTCTGTAACATGCTCCTCCCTGCTCGGTTATGAAGCTGCTATGTTGTCTGTCCTGGGAAACATGTGTGTGCACTAGTTGAATTTTAAAGGATCTTATTTTATTGGCAATGTGTATGGCACCAAATATGCACAATAACTCAGTTCAGGTGACCCACGGGGAAAAGGGGAGGGGGAGGAAACCCCACCCCGAAGAAAAGAAGAGGTTATGAGCTAGGAAGGTAATTTAAAGGTATGATCAAGTCTAAGCACTCATTCAATGCCTAGTGATCAAGGTGTCCTTCAAAGCGCTGGTAAATCGTCATTTATAGTGGGTGGGGGCAGTCAGGCTTAGAGATGGGGGGAGCAGAGCGGGCCTGAGCCTAGTTAGAGCCAAAGGTCTTGCTCTGATGGAGAGCAAGTGCCAAGGACGAGTATACTCGTCCTTTTTACATAGACTTCAATAATAGCCTGGCACTGAAGGGGTTAAGATCCAAACTGAAGCCAGTCAAGCACCACCTCATCCTCCAGTGCATTTAAAGTACATTAAAGTGACACTGCCTCCCAGTGACAGTTAAAGGAACTGCACGCAGGTATCTACTGCCAGAGAGAACTTGGTTTGGCTTTTGCCGGGAACTGCACGTTGGTGCAAAACCTGACAAACGTCAAACTGTGGAGCCAGAAACCCCGGCTTTCGCACGTGACCAATCCCTGCAGTCCTGGCCAAACCACCCTAATGTTCTGTTGCTGCCGCTATTGGGAATGCATTATGTTAAATGTGCAATACATATATAGGGTGTCAAACTTCAAAGAGAATGCAGATTCTTATAGTGTATATGGTGTCCTCACAGGCTGAGGTGTCCTGCCCCTTGCTCGCTGACCTGTCACTCATAAGCCATGGTTCTCTAGTAACGGATATGGGGGGGGGGTGCGGCACTGTTGGGTTGGCAAGAGGGGTTTCCTTGCGGCATTTTCCTTCACGGTAAAAGGGGCCCGCCAGCATGAGTTCTGTTACTCACCCCTCCCTGCAAGGCTATGCACAATGGGCATGGGGCATAAGGAGCCCGCCAGGATGAGTTCTGTTACTCACCCCACCCACCCGGCTATGCGCAATGTGCATGGGGTATAAGGAGCCTGCCAGGATTAGTTCTGTTACTCACTCCACCCACCCGGCTACGCGCAATGTGCATGGGGTATTAGGAGCCTGCCAGGATGAGTTCTGTTACTCACCCCACCCCCCCGGCTACGCGCAATGTGCATGGGGTATAAGGAGCCTGCCAGGATGAGTTCTGTTACTCACCCCACCCACCCGGCTACGCGCAATGTGCATGGGGTATAAGGAGCCTGCCAGGATGAGTTCTGTTACTCACCCCACCCACCCGGCTATGCGCAATGTGCAAGGGGTATAAGGAGCCTGCCAGGATGAGTTCTGTTACTCACCCCACCCACCCGGCTATGCGCAATGTGCATGGGGTATAAGGAGCCTGCCAGGATGAGTTCTGTTACTCACCCCTCCCTCCAAGGCTACGCACAATGGGCATGGGGTATAAGGAGCCTGCCAGGATGAGTTCTCTTACTCACCCCACCCACCCGGCTACGCGCAATGTGCATGGGGTATAAGGAGCCTGCCAGGATTAGTTCTGTTACTCACCCCACCCACCCGGCTACGCGCAATGTGCATGGGGTATTAGGAGCCTGCCAGGATGAGTTCTGTTACTCACCCCACCCCCCCGGCTACGTGCAATGTGCATGGGGTATAAGGAGCCTGCCAGGATGAGTTCTGTTACTCACCCCACCCACCCGGCTATGCGCAGTGTGCAAGGGGTATAAGGAGCCTGCCAGGATGAGTTCTGTTACTCACCCCACCCACCCGGCTACGCGCAGTGTGCATGGGGTATTAGGAGCCTGCCAGGATGAGTTATGTTACTCACCCCACCCACCCGGCTATGCGCAACGTGCATGGGGTATAAGGAGCCTGCCAGGATGAGTTCTGTTACTCACCCCTCCCTCCAAGGCTATGCACAATGTGCATGGGGTATAAGGAGCCTGCCAGGATGAGTTCTGTTACTCACCCCACCCCCCCGGCTACGCGCAGTGTGCATGGGGTATAAGGAGCCTGCCAGGATGAGCTCTGTTACTCACCCCACCCACCCGGCTATGCGCAATGTGCAAGGGGTATAAGGAGCCTGCCAGGATGAGTTCTGTTACTCACCCCACCCACCCGGCTATGCGCAATGTGCATGGGGTATAAGGAGCCTGCCAGGATGAGTTCTGTTACTCACCCCTCCCTCCAAGGCTACGCACAATGGGCATGGGGTATAAGGAGCCTGCCAGGATGAGTTCTGTTACTCACCCCTCCCTCCAAGGCTACGCACAATGTGCATGGGGCATAAGGGGCCCGCCAGGATGAGTTCTGTTACTCACCCCTCCCTCCAAGGCTACGTACAATAGGCATGGGGTATAGGGAGCCAGCCAGGATTAGTTCTGTTACTCACCCCTCCCTCCAAGGCTACGCACAATGGGTATGGGGCATAAGGGCCCCGCCAGGATGAGTTCTGTTACTCACTCCACCCACCCGGTTATACGCATTGTGCATGGGGTATAAGGAGCCTGCCAGGATGAGTTCTGTTACTCACTCCTCCCTCCAAGGCTACGCACAATGTGCATGGGGTATAAGGAGCCCGCCAGGATGAGTTCTGTTACTCACCCCACCCACCCTGCTATGTGCAATGTGCATGGGGTATAAGGAGCCTGCCAGGATGAGTTCTGTTACTCACCCCACCCACCCGGCTATGCGCAATGTGCATGGGGTATAAGGAGCCTGCCAGGATGAGTTCTGTTATTCACCCCACCCACCCGGCTATGCGCAATGTGCATGGGGTATAAGGAGCCTGCCAGGAGGAGTTCTGTTACTCACCCCACCCACACGGCTACGCGCAATGTGCATGGGGTATTAGGAGCCTGCCAGGATGAGTTATGTTACTCACCCCACCCCCCCAGCTATGCGCAATGTGCATGGGGTATAAGGAGCCTTCCAGGATGAGTTCTGTTACTCACCCTACCCACCCGGCTTTGGGGTATAAGGAGCCTGCCAGGATGAGTTCTGTTACTCACCCCACCCACCCGGCTATGCGCAATGGGCATAGGGTATAAGGAGCCTGCCAGTATGAGTTATGTTACTCACCCCACCCACCCGGCTATGCGCAATGTGCATGGGGTATAAGGAGCCTGCCAGGATGAGTTCTTTTACTCACCCCACCCACCCGGCTATGTGCAATGTGCATGGGGTATAAGGAGCCTGCCAGGATGAGTTCTCTTCCTCACCCTACCCACCCGGCTATGCGCAATGTGCATGGGGTATAAGGAGCCTGCCAGGAGGAGTTCTGTTACCCCACCCACCCGGCTATGCGCAATGTGCATGGGGTATAAGGAGCCTGCCAGGATGAGTTCTGTTACTCACCCCACCCACCCGGCTATGTGCAATGTGCATGGGGTATAATGAGCTTTCCAGGATGAGTTCTGTTACTCACCCCACCCTCCAAGGCTATGCACAATGGGCATGGGGTATAAGGAGCCTGCCAGGATGAGTTCTGTTACTCACCACTCCCTCCAAGGCTATGCACAATGGGCATGGGGTACAAGGGGCCTGCCAGGATGAGTTCTGTTACTCACCACTCCCTCCAAGGCTACGCACAATGGGCATGGGGCATAAGGGGCCCGCCAGGATGAGTTCTGTTACTCACCACACCCACCCGTCTATACGCAATGGGCATGGGGTATAAGGAGCCTGCCAGGATGAGTTCTGTTACTCACCCACCACCCGGCAATGCGCAATGGGCATGGGGTATAAGGAGCCTGTCAGGATGAGTTCTGTTACTCACCCCTCACTCCAAGGCTATGCACAATGGGCATGGGGTATAAGGAGCCTGCCAGGATGAGTTCAGTTACACACCCCACCGGCCCAGGCTATGCGCAATGGGCATGGGGTATAAGGAGCCAACCAGGAGGAGTTATGTTACACACCACTCCCACCCGAGCTACGCGCAATGGGAATGTGGTATAAGGATCCTGCCAGGATGAGTTCTGTTACTCACCCCACCCGCCTGACTATGCACAATGGGCATGGGGTATAAGGGGCCTGCCAGGATGAGTTATTTACTCACCCCACCCGCCCGGGCTACGCACAATAGGCACAGGGTATAAGGAGCCCGCCAGGATGAGTTCTGTTACTTACTGTAAAGACGTCGGTGGGGGGTGTCTGTACTTACACTCTATATGGTAGAGGAGAGGCACAGAGGACCCCAGCCAATATTCTCTATTATTGGTGCGTGGTCGAGCAATCAAAGCCTTGCTTCTCAGGAGGTGATGCGGGTTTCAGGCAGGGCTGTCTCAGTCATTGTGTCAACCACCAGATACTAGACACCCACAACATAGAATGCATATTGGTCACACACTCTTCACCCAGGCCTGGGGTTGGAGAGGATCTTGTAGCCCTCTGGGAGGAGAGTGTCAAAACTCATGACAGAGCTGGCTGTGAACCATGTCTCGGTAAGACTGAGGACAAGTTCTTCAAGGAGGTGGCATATGTCAGAGGAGTGTTTGACAGCAGAGCGAGAGTGGAGGATGGCTAAGTGGAGCTGGTTTCCGCTTTAAGGTCTTCCGAGGACGGGTCCAGGATTGTGGTACACCCGTCGGTGGTGGCAGAGGAGAGGCAGAAGAAGGGAGGAAGTTAATGAGACACCGAAGATGCCTATCAAGAAGCAGGACGTTGGGCTGAGAACCCTGAACCATGACAGTGCCATTTAGGTAGACATTAATGCTGGTCATAGAGCTGGGGTGCACAGCATATGGCCCACGGGACATAGGCAGCCCTAAATAATGTGCTTTGCGGCCCCCTGTGGGTAGGACTTTCATAATGAAGTGCAGCACACTACAAGCAATGGAAAACAAAGCAGGCCGCACTTCATTAGAAAAGTCGTTCTAGCCGAGAGCATTGCTGGCATAGCCATCCATAGAGGGGGCAATTGCCCGTCCATTGGCTGCTCTGTCCCCCCTAATTGGTGGCCTACCGTCGCCCCTGGCAAGGAACTCTTACCAGAAGCATAAGAATATGCTCCTTCGCAGAGCTATCATTCTCTCCTTCGACAGCCCTTTATTTGCTCAGCCTGTGTTCTTTCTTCTGGCCTGAATGCGACACCACAGGAATCAATGGGCCATGAATATCACTGGGGTGGGGGTCATCACTGCTAAAAGCATGCTACCTACATGGTGGGGACACTATTATTTTCCAAATGTGCCACTTACACTTGTCTAGAAAAAAGAAGACATTTCCAAACTGAAACATGCTTCTTAAACTTACATTCACTACTTTTCTTTCAAATGTGTTTTTTTTTGGCGGGTTTCCCACAAAAATATACTGGGATGTGTGTGCCCCTTCCTTTCTGTTTTATCACAAGATATATTTCTAAAGCGGTTATATGTTTGTCAAGCTGCTTAATCGCAAATACATGCTTTTATTGCACGGACAGCAGTTATTAGGAAATTAAACCGTGGGTCCATGGGTGCCAACTTTTGATTTTGACTACGGGCGGAGAAAGTCTGCCACCCTCACCCTGCATATAAGCAAGCTACCAGCCCAACCCATCCCCTGGCCGAACACATTTTGTAGCACTTGTTTTTTTTTTTTAATAAGGAATTGCAAAAAGTCATAAGCTTTGACTGGAGGGGGGTGTCTGTACTTCTGCTCTCTATATGATAGAGGAGAGGCACAGAGGACCCCAGCCAAGATTCTCTCTTATCGGTATTGTGGTCGAGCAATCAAGGCCTAGCTTCTCAGGAGGTGATGCAGGCTGGTTCTTAAGTACAGTGTAGTCCCCAAGCACCCACGAAGAATGTCCGCACACTGTATTAATTTAAACACAGTCTTCATATAATTAATATTCAAGGTTATGTACAATATCACGATAACTCACTTTGTACTCAGTTATCTATAATGGCAAATATACAGTTCTACATGGTACCACAATTACTATTAGATCTTGTTAAAGTGCATCAACTGTATGGTTAAATGTCACTCAAATCAGTTCATAAAGGAAACCAAAAATAGATATAAGAGGAAAGCAGTTGGTTAGAACAATAGGCAGAATACTGGGCCCGTTTACCTAGACACAGTTCTGTGTGGAGATCCCCCCACCTAGGCAACCTGTAGAATAAAGATATATCACAAGCCCAGTCCATATATTGTTTACAAGAGTCTTTCCAATAGTTCAACAACCCCAAAGTACCTGGTGTTGTCGAGTTCCTCGTTGGGGAATCGTCGGCCCTTCTTGAGTACACTTCCTTTAAGTCAGGAGCCACGGGTCGTCGAATGTCTGGCGATGAACACGGGGAACTACGGCGGTGAAGTGGCAGCTTCGTTCTTACCGGTGTTCGTTGACGGGGAAGCGTAAACATCCTGCAAGGAAGAGGCGTGTGGGGCACCTCGAGGTCGATAGTTCTGGACCGCAAAGAGTTTGAAGAACTGTGGCCCAGGAAGGGTGTTGAGTCGTCAGCATCTCTGTGGTCTTTGGGTGGTGGGAAACCCACCGGCAAATGCTCCTTGGCGTGTCGACAGCCTGGCCTTCTCTGGCGGGATAAGGCGGGCGGCGGTGCGGACGAGCGCATCCGTGAATCAAAAGTTCTTAGGCAATGGGAGCACGGCCGATCTGGTTGATGACGGCGGTCGTCGATGGTGGCAGACAACAGTCCAAGCGCTTCTCTTTGGGATTCTGCACCAGTCCCAGTCGGCAGCCTGTCATAGGTCCGTCTACCAGGGAGCTTTGGCAAAGATCAGCTGGTGCACAATGGTCCCTCGTAGCTCGGGAAGAGGGCGCCTTACCATGTCCTCTCTGGGTCAGTCCTTGCAGACACAGCAGCTGTCAGATTGATGAAGTAGAGCAGCCTCAAGACTTCTCTTCCAGCAGGGCTTCAAGGTCAAGCTTCAGTTTCACTCCAGTTACTCTTCAGCTTCTGAACACGAATTCTAGCAGTGAGAGGCCCCCAGATATACTAGTTGATCTCCCATTCATTCTGCTGGGTCACACTCAGGCAACCAATCGGTCAGAAGGGCATTCATACAGGCACGCAACCAATCAGATGCATAGGGCATTCAGGCCATTCACTTCTCTCCAGACACTCACAACAAATTATGTGTATTGGGACAAGTACCCAGCCATTCAACACTCCACACTGCATTCATACCTGTTTCGGGCAGGGCTGTCTCAGCCATTGTGTCAAACACCAGATCCTAGACATCCACAACACAGAATGCATATTCGTCACACACTCCATTCACCCAGGACCCACCCACAGGGTGTACCCACAACATACAGTCACTGGGAAGGCTCCAGCCAGTCTGGCCTGGACTTCACAACAACACCATATATGGAACTTCCACCCAAAAACCGGTCAGGGGGAAGGGACAGAGTAAGGGCTTCCCAGGACTTTGGGAAAACAAGGTAACAGGCAATAAAAAGCAAGAGCCCACAGGGGCCATCGTGTTTCCTATCAGGAATCAACTGATTCCAATGGCAGGTCCTGGGTATCCCAAAATGAAGGATACTCAGAGCACCTGTCAAATTCAAAATGGAGCTGCCACCAGCCCATACCCTGCTCTGTGGGCCACACACAGGTGCCCACAAACGTACACTAGGGGCACAGTGTTGCACCCCCACCCATGGGTGCCATAAGGGTATCCCATGGGTCTGTACACCAAACCAAAAGAGAGAGCTGCACTGCCAGGAGTCCCATATGGACTCCTGGGCACAAAATAATACAGAACATACATGAAAAAGGACTGCAGGACAAGGACAGGGAGGCCCTGTCCCCCCAATGCATTTCCAGCATCACAGTGACACCCCTGATTGCTGGCACGCTATTGGAACAGCGTATACTGCACATGGTGGATGTCTAATGGTTCATGTAGTGCATGTGCTCAGCCAATAGAGGACCAGCAATGTGAAAACCAGTGGCAGGTTTGGGTAAATGGTCTCTTCTTGACTAACTGCTGATGGAACGAAAGACCCTCACATGTCTCGCCTTGCCCGTCTGGCCAGCTTTGCCCCCACAGCATGCTTTGCCCTGTGGCCTGCTTTCACTGTCTGTTTCACCTGCCCATCCCCATGACTGGCCTTACCTGCCCACACCTGTCCATCGTCACCAGCCTCCGGCTCCCAAGGTTGTAGTTGGAGGGTTGGAGTGGGTCATGGGGGGTTTGGGGCGAGGAGCGCAGGCTGTGCTGCACGGCGCCACCATGCTCACATCTATCTGAGCATCACTGTAGGTTAGAGGGAGGAAGGTGGTTGTAAATTAATATAGCTCACCGAGTGCCATGTTGTACGGCCACGTCAAAGTGCTAGATGTTGGATGATACTTTTACTAATCCATTTTTATAAAATTCTTAACAGATGGGTGATTTTTTACCAATCGTTTAACTTTAATAGTATTTTTGCAGCTTTGCCAAAGGATCTGCATATTTACGTGAGATTTAAATTCACTGTGCTATTTGCAAATCCTAAATAAATACTGTGATCTTCATCGTTGGCTGCAAATGCAATAACTAGTGGTGGCAGAGTTATTTTATGTTCAAATCGCATTTTACTCTACACAAGTCTCACGGAGCATGGAGCCAGGTAACTACGCACACACGGGCAAAGCTCTGCACAATCACATGCACATAATCCCAAAATAACCAGTCTCCAACTATACTCGATGTTTCCCCCCAAAGAGCTGAATGCAAGGTAAACGGTGTCTGAGATTCTTGGATACCTTCTGGGGAGCTCTGTCTTTGGACAGCAAATGCACGTTTAAAGTGACAGTCATTTGTTTGTGAACACTGAAGCCTCCTTAGAGACTATGTGCCTAGCACCAGCCCCCCCTTAGGACTTCATTCTGTGGCACAAATCTGATCATGAGAAAGCAATGGAGAAAGGGGGCGAATAGCTGCAGAGTATCACCAGACAGGTGTTCTCTCCCCTGCACAAGAGAGCAAAGGAAGGCAGCCAGCGGGGGTCGTCAAAAACCTAAATGAACTCTAAAATGTATTTGGCCAAGTCCTAGAGGGCACCCAATGTGTGGGATCGATTGCAAGAAGACCCAAACACAGAGCCTCATCATCACCCCTTCCTGCTAGTTGTGCACCCCTGCCCTAGAGTAAAGGAAGTATGCCAAGAGTACTTCCCAGCAGGTGCCACCATTAATGGTGGAGGAAGAGGAAGGGAAAGGGGAGAGCACAGAGACCATGTGGGGAATCCAAACGTCCAGAGATGAAACGAGAACGAGAACGAGGATTACAGTGAGAGTCAGCCTGGAAGTAGCGTTGACATAGGTGTCAGCGATGGGCAAGCCTGGATTGAAGATCAGGAGATCCTTCCTGAACATTTTCCTTCCAGACTTCGAAAGAGGGCTAGGATGGGTGATCGAGCAGCAGTTGGAGAAGATGGGGGAGATGGAAAGCACCATGCACAGAGCAGAGCAAAAATCTAGAATGAAGTGTCCAGGACAAGGGACAGCAACAACAGAAAGCGAAAAACCTACAAGCGAGTGGTCTGCATAGAGGGGGAGAGATCCTTCATAGCGGGATAGAGGGAACAAGCCAATTTCCAAACACAAATCTAATGCAATAACACTCAGATCTGACTATCCTAGATTGAGGGAACAAGCCCCAAGGCTAACTACGGCAATTAACCTAATGCCAGATGTGGATTATATACAACAGTGATGTGCAGCAGACTGAAAACCTAGCTAAAAGGAGCAATAAGAGGAGGGACAGTTAAATAGGGAGCAGCATTGCAGCATTGCCCTGCCTGCATCTTCCTTGCCGTGTCAGTCACTGCTGGTTGAAGACTACGCTGCATGCTCCCACAGCGAACACAGGCAAACGCAGTCTAGAGCTGCTACTGAGGGAGCTAGCCTTTCCCTCAGGGCGCTTCGTCTGAGGTGCTGCCCTGTGGGCAGAAATGTTAAGGAGCAAAAATCCAATCATGCTGCAGGGGTGCAGCAGGAGGCGGGGACGGGCAGCAGGAAGAAGGTGGAGGGAGGGAGGGGAAAGAGACTACAAGACACGCTGTTGCCAATAAAAGAAAAAATCACTAAAACACAACAAAGGGGCCAAAAAATCATGGAGCTGTGGAAGGACACTCACCAGCTCCCACATAGTCTCATCTCAAGCTGCAGAGTCAGGATTGTTGGCTTAGGTATGCCAAAGGTATAAGGGTTACTACGGCCTTACCCGTTCAGCCCAACAACCCTCCCCCAGTAACAAACGGAGGACTCTGCCAAGAGCAAGTTAGAACTGTTGTTTATTACACAAACCGACAGGGATCATACAGGACATTCCAAAATTCCTAGAAGCACCGCTCCTGAGCCTGTGTCAGGCCATTTTGTTGCCCCATGGCATCACAACATGGGGCCTTCCCCGAAAAACCCATCAGTCCTTGTGGTTGGGTGATCAGAGTGGTATCCCTTATAGACAATCCCTATAGGCCTTAGTAAATTGGCCCTCTCATGTCAGGTGGCTTTGCCTGCCCCTTCCCACAAGAAACTTTCTATTACACTATTGCAGGGTCAGAGGATTATCATTGGCCTTTGCCCTCTGCTATCCACCCATGGATTTCTGTTCCCCGATTGGCTAGAACCGGTCTCCCCAGTCCTGGGATCCAGCTCTGTTCTCAGCGCTCTGTGCACCTTCTCAAGGTGATGAGAGTGACTGTGTTCCCATCTGTTAGCAGTACCACTTTTGCCTGTGAGAATGCCCTCAGAGTTGTAACATTGTCACCGACTTCATGTTTCCTTCTTGCTTGCGTTGCTGAGAACTGTTAGTCTTCCCACAGCAGGTGAATGACCATCGTCTAGCTCGGCTGCATCACATGGTTGAGGACCACTGCAATTTATGAGGATTTATTGAGTTTTCTGCAGATGGCCCCTTGTTGACTTAGGTATGGAATATGTTGCTTGTCTCTGACCTTGGCTACGAGCCCCGGCCTGCTGTTCTGTCCAGCCGGCTCTACTTTCCCTTGCCCTGTGGCTTCGTGTGATCCTCAGTATACTTATACTATCTACACATCTATACTGTACTTATCCCATAGGTTAGTCATCTTGGTCCTTCCAGGCTCCTTACATGATCCTGTAGTTCCATAGGGTTAGTTGTCATAAGCATCTGCAAGATTGCTCTGCATCCCTTCGGTTGCCTTGCGTTCCGCGTCTCTGCATTGGGCCAATGAGAAAAATAATAAAAGCCTTTTACAGTGTTTATCTGTCCTCTATCTACAGAACTGTGTAAGCATGTTCATTGTGTATGCGCGTGTATGTTTGTGTAACTCTGTGCATGGTTGTAGGTGTACTTCATGACTAACATGGCCAAATCGTGGTGTCACTAATGATGTCAATATATTGGTTTCTCTGCACTAGTAAATGTCATCCATTGAGGCATTTGGGTCCATAACCAATGTTGGAGCGCCTATATCCATGAAGACATTTACTGGATACGGTCTGAATGGCTGTCTGAGAGGGTACCTTTCCGCATACGTGGATGTCACTGGCCCTCCTGGGGGTTACCCACGTAATGAGTGGCTTCATGCATTTTTGACTCTTCAGGCCGTCATGTTCCTGGTGGTGAGGAGGGGCATTCCAGAGACCCTCTTCAGGATGCAGATGTCCAGTGGCTGGAATCTGAACTGAATGTCACCAGTGAACCATGGATCATTGTTACAGCACAGAACTTTCCCTTAGAAGTGACAGACAACACAAGATGTTTCAGAATTACTTGCAGACCCGCTCACACAATCCACACCCTCCGTGCTGTGCCCCTTTAGCGAGAAAAATATCCTCTGCACTGCAACACTGCACATCCTTTGCATGGCTGCATTCCATATGCATCCAAGACAGGCACCATCCTTTAGATTGGGGCCTACACTAAATAAAAGTGTACTCATGAGACCCCCGGCCAGCCCATAGAGCCGAGGTTTGTCCCGAAGTACTTTAAGACGAGATAGCTGCACCTTGAGATGGATGGGGCGCAGATTTATTACTCCAACACCAATCAATAAGGACAACTCAATAGTTTGGCAAAGGGAGTCTGTTTAATGACAAGTACAAAAAATTGGGAGTCATGGCAATCAGCCATGATGCGATAGTCCATCTTGCTTCAATTCCAACGAACTTCATAAAAAACACATCATTTATACAGAACATTTTTCATAAGTGACGTGTAACACACAAACGTTAATAAACATTTCTATTGGTTCGGAAAAGGTAACTTTAATATAGGTGCTATATCTGTATATGGTAACGGAGTAAGGTGATTGGATAAATACTGTCAGGTGGGCGTCTAAGCCCTTCCTTCAAAATAACTACTGTATACGTCACTAAAAGTACGACGTCCCATTGGTTCTACTAACTATAGGACCCTAGATTATTTGGTCCATTGTGATTGGGTTGGCACCAACCCCATGCATACATTTCCACTTTACTCAGCAGCACGCTGAATGGACAGCCAGATGCAGGGTGCCCCCTCAGCTACCCAGCTTTCCTTCAATTAAGGTTACAATCAATCATCACTTCAACAACAATGTGTCAATTATGTTACTGTGGTTGGCCTCGAAACTGTATCTTCAGTCTGGGAAAGTTCCGATATCTCCTCCTGGGTGGATGCCAAGCGTAGGTGTGAACTTGTGCTTCTCCTCGCTCGGATGGTCACGTGATGCAGACACCGTGAATTTTCCTAGGTTCTCTCAATTTGTGCATTTGATTCTTATTCGGCTTGCCACCTGCCTACGCTTCCTTATCTAGACCTTTCAGAGACAGGATATTCTGTTCTTAAGTTTCAATTAGATGTAGCTACTGTTCATTCCTTCTATTGGTATGACCTTGGCTCTTTTGGCATGAGTTGCATCTGCTGAGTTTGGATTCAGCCGTCTCTTCTCATTTTTCTAGAATATGAATCTTGTCTTGTTTGGCCTCTAGTATTCTGAGTTGATTCTGCTTTTCGTGTAAAGTGGAATCACACTTATAATAATGTGCTTCGTTTTGAGGTAGATTATGTACAATTCTGCCTGTCATGCTATTTTTCTACTTAGCATAGCAAGCCGCACTGTTTTCTTAGCTTTCTTGCGGTTTCAAGCATATGTACAGGCGTTAGCTCGTTGAATACCTTCATCCTGCTTACAGCTTAACTCTCTTACGCTTTGATAGTTTTCTATCACTTTAAGCTCATAATCTCTTTTCTCATGGCGTTTCGTCTCCTTGTGTCATTCTTGGTTTGTCATTTGTTCTAACTGTGAGTCCGTCCGGGCTCTCGTGACGTCACTATTCGTCTTCCATTAAGACCTTTTTGGTTTCTTCCAGGACCGTACTTAGGCAATCTTCATTTCATCTCATTGGTAGGGTTTTCTCAATGGATACCTTACTGTCCATGGTTGTCTAGATATTGGTACTTCAATAGGTCTTGCTCTTCTGATGGGTACTGGCCAGAGCCCTACTGCGGCTCTCTGCTGGTTTATTTGCTCACCATACATACATATTTTGGTGTGAATGTTCTTGTTGGTGATTCATCAACCACTTTCACCTCCTTCTTTGGATGAAATTCACTTGATTCTTCTATGTTGATCTTCACTCCATCACCTGGGTTCATTCCTTCTTCATCTTCTGGATCTATACATGATGGTTTGAAGAAGTATCTCTTTGGAGTCCACATTTGTATTACTGCTTTCAGGCTTCCTGCTGTCCTTCCATGTCTGTCTTTATTCCATGTCATTAGTTGACATTGTCCATTTGGGCTACAGTAAACCCATCTTCTCACATAGTTTCTGTGCTTCTTGGAATAGAGAAACTGTACCTTCTGGCGCGTGTCTGCTGGTCTTCACAAAGTCTCTTATTTCTTCATCAGTCAGATCTTTGGGCTTCCATTCTGGCTCGACATCAATCATGATCTTCATCCCCATAGCTTTCTTCAGAGTTTTCTGGCATTGCGAGATTATTATCTTGATAACACAATATCCTAGTAATATCATCACTAGCAGGGCTCCTAGGAACTTGAATATGTCTGCCATCCATTGTGGGATCCAAGAGAATAGTGATCCAAACCAGCTGTCATCATCAACTTCGTCAGTTTCGTCGATCATCTGGTTCTGTAGCTAGCATAACTATGGCTTTGGTTAAAGTTCCATTTTCCTCGTCATGAGAAGGTATAAATGTGCAACATAACTCTCCTATTTTTGCACAAACTCCTCAATCCATGGCTGTGATCATGTCAAGCACATATCTGTTCTGGAGAGTCATCAGCCGGATGACTCTTAACTCTTCCTTTATTGCATCAAATCCTTTTATTGTCGTGTTGATGGTCTGCAGTAACTCCCATCTGGTTATCTGCAACCATTTAGTATTTGCTCCAACTTGGAATCTTGGCATGAAAATTGTAGCGAACACTGATGATGTGAGGCTGAACAGCCTGTGTTCATATGGGATTGCATAAAAGGCTTCTTCTGATTTAGCAGAGAAGTCATTCTCTCTCTTCATCCGAGTTATCAGTACCACAGATCTCTTCTTCCTCAGGTGAGCATCTGCCTATGGGAAACTGTCAATATTCAGGTAACTTTTCGGGATCACCAATGCTGGAACATGGACGTTCACTATCGTGCATTTGCCTCCCCAGTCTCTTGGCAGTCTGATGTATGCTTTGGATCCACACACCCAATAATGATCCATAATCACTGCAGTTCCATGTACCATTCCTGGAGCGTCAAAAACTCATCCACAGTTCTGATTGTCTCCCATCTTCCTTGTGTCATTATTTCTGAAGCAGAATTTTGGGCTTTCTAGTGGCACTATCTGTAGGGGTCCTCCTCTGTCTTCATTCCATGTAAGTAGTTTTGCAAGTTTTGGCCATAATGGCTTGCATCCGTTTCGCACTATGTTGATGGTTTGCTCATAGTGACTGAAGACCATCGATGCTCGGCATCTCACTACTCTTTTCTCCCATCCGTCTGGTGAAAGCACTGTTCCTCAAATTTGCATTTGGCCTCGATTCTTCCATATCCGAGCTTCTTCTGGAGTTTTTCCTTGGACATTTAGCTGCTGGTTTGCTTCTCTTCTGATCTCTGCTCCTTTAACTCCAAGCTTCTCATATCTGATCACAATGTGTTTCATCTTTCCACTGTTTCTTGTCTTTATGTCCTGGACATAATCGTCTTCATTTGGATCAGTTGCTTCAGTTGCCCATTTCAGAGAGGCATCACTAACCATGAACTGGCCTCTGGTCTTGCACATTGCTACGTGCGACATACAGTGTGCTGTCTGGACATCGATTTCTACAGCTACGAAGATCTTGGACTTCCCCATGCTGTACGGTAGGAGTGCGCAAACAAAGCATTCCCCTTCTGAACTTGGTCTTCCAACTTTTTTCATGTGCATTGTACCAAATGTTGTTTCCCAGATGTGCTGTGCTGTGCAGGTAGTCGTTTAGTTCATGGTCATCTCCATGCATGCTTCTCTTGATTCTTAATGTTTTCATGTAGTTTGCTATTACTACATCTCTGAATGCCTCTGTATGGCTTTTTCTTGCTGGAGGATTCTCAGGTGTCCTGGTCCATGGTACAGGCCTCCTCATCTGTGCCATTCGAGTGGACAAGAGCCTGGAAGCTCTTTCCCTCTCCTCATGCATCTTTCTCCCGCTGGTTACAAATGCCCATGCCAACCAGTCTGACACTAGTCCGGTGTATGGTTGTATTGTAGAACTGGTACTTGTCCCTTGCGTTGGAATATATATGCTTGGTAATACAGTCTCTGTGATTTTCTTCTTCAGTTCCTCTTGTAGTTCTCTTGCTCTGGCTATGTGCGGAACTCTTGAGTCTACTATCAGTTGTGTCCATGCAGAGAGTTTCTCAGTGTTGGCTCTTGTTTTCTTAAGAGTTTCTGATATAACTGTTTCTGTTGGTTTTTGCTTTAATTCTTGTTTTCTCACAGGCCTGTTTTGTGTGCATTCAGTGTTTGCGTGCGTGTAGTTGTCAGTGATGTTACTTCATTCATCCCTTGCCGACCCTGTCCCCGGCTTTTCTTTTTGTTTGTTACCACAAGTGTGTGTGTATCATTGCTAATCACATCCATTTCAAGTTCATTCACTCCACCATCAGATCTCCTAGGGACTGGAATGACTATATAAGGCCTGGGTGCTTTTGTGGGTTTTATACGTGCATCATTAGGTGGGTGCACTGAAATTGGGACGCTTTGTGCACCAATAAAGAATGCACTTCTGATCGTTAATGACAGTAAAATAATAATGAATATGATGCATAAGTACATTATGCCCCTGTAGGTCAGGCGGCATCATTTTCCTCCAGAGAAGCGGGGTTGCCTCTCTTCTTGTGGGAGGACCAGATTGCTGCTCTGGACCCCCATCTCGATCATTTAAGAAATGTCAGTGTTTATTGTTTGTGTGTTTTAAGCGTGTCCGGTACTCCACAAGTGTCCCCCCTCTCGCGAGTTACAAATTGTCTCTTTTGTCAGGATACAGTTCCTTTGCTAGACTATGGGAAAAATCAAATATAAAATAACATTTTAGTGAGTCCCTTTACTGTGCATGTTCAAAATAGGTACGCTCCCAATCCACTCCTCAGATTTGCTTCAGTCCTGAGGACATAGTGTACGTTGATCAGTTTGAAGGATTAGGGACAAAAATAACAACAAATATGACATGTGGAGTTCTTGGCACCGCTTCCTTGATCTGTCCCTCGGCGGAAGGATCTTAGAATCTCCTCAGATAGCTCATCTGATGGTTAGAAAGTTCCACTTGGAGTACGATTCTGTGTAAGAGCATTCCCATCTGCGCAATATTAGCTGGGTCTATGATGAAAGTGAGGACGTCAATGTCAATTGGTCTCCCCATTAGCTCTGGAAAGTCAGTGAGTAGGCGAAAGAGAACATTATGGGCCAACCTGGTGTCTTCTGGTGACAGGGATATCCATCCTGTCCTGCTGGGGTTCAGGATTATATGTTTTCTCCTAAATGCGAACAATGTCTGCACTGTCCGGTCGCATGGAGTGCAACTAGAATTATGATTTTATTTAAAAGATGCCTTAAATGTTCTGTATTTGCTGGGTCCTGAGGAATGTGAGTGTATCTGTTGTTCTTCCAATAAGAGTTGGACAGTCTTCGATTAAGCGAAAGAACAGTGTATTGCTGAGCTCATCTATTTCCGCCTGTGTTGGGAACATTTGATTCTTTCTCACTGTACTCAGGGAGTAGGATAAATTGTTCGGCAATGACAGTGAGGAGTTGTCTTAATGGCTTTTCGTTTTCAGGATATTGTAGAAAGTCAGTGACACTGGTGAGCCGCCCTACCAATGACCCGTATAATTTTAGCACTAGATCAAAATAGGTGACCACATCCTTGGCAATGTTGCTACTGTGGGACACCATAAGTTATTTTGAATAGGGTCTGGGTGTGGAACAAGTCGGGATACTGTATTTGCTTCCAATCTAAGTGTCTTTGGTCACAATATGGCATATTTTTTTCTCAAAGCTTAAGTGGGCCTCAGTCCAAAGTTCAAAGTCAGCAGACTGTGTTGTGGCTTGTGCATACAATTTTCTTCTTCACCCCGCATCTAGGATGCACAGAGTGTCTGTTTTTTATGTCCCTATTTTGCTTAGAGTAAGTGTCCAATTTAAGCCACAATTTGGGTTCTGTGAGAAGCTCAACGGCTTGTTAAAGGAAAGGATAGCCAAGTTGAAGCTTACTCTAAAAAAGGGGATGGTTTCACTGTCTTCCACTGGCACTGTATACACTTCGGAACCAACCCGGGTCCGACCATCATCTTACACCACACTAGATAGCCACAGGAAGAAGAATGAGAACTCCTCGGACACCCTGAGATAGAACTAGATGTGATTCCCAGTCAACTAGAGAGGTTTTAGGGTATGAAATGCAAAACTATCTGAACTGCATGACATCTTGCCTTCCTTTAATTTCAAACCAGCTGCAGCAACGACGGAAAGGGTGCAGAGCAGCACAGAACACAGAAGGAGACACTACAACAGACCAAATTCAAGGTCTACATGTTCCACCTGTCTACCCTGGAGAAAAATTAGACAAGGAAAAAGTGTTCAACGATCCTTTTACAGTGGAGGACTGCACTCCGACCGCAGTGAAACTACAAGGCAGGAGAGCTTGGCTTTTTCTCTGCAATATAAACCCCTACATCAGAGAAGGCCCTCTGCCTGCACCCCAATGAGAGGAATCGACGAGCGATGGGAAAGAACCACAGCACGTGCAGACGAGATCCATGACACAGAAGAAGGACGCATGACCAGCCAGACAAAGAAAAAGAACCTTTTGCAAATTGTGGCTTTCCTTCGTCACTTGGGCTTTCTTTAGGGACTGAAGTAAAGGCTTGGTGGAAGAGCTGTAGTTGAAGACCCATGCCCTGACATAGTTGTATAGGCCTAAAAAGCTCTGCATCTGCTTTATTGTGTGTGGCTCAGCTGTGTTAAATAAGGCTTTAGCCCTTTCTGGGTTCACTTTCTTTCCCTCATGTGAGATCAGCTGGCCCATGTACTGCTCTTCTTGTTGACAATATTGTAACTTTTCTATATATCCTTTCTCAGCCAGTACAGTCAATAGATGAACAGAATCGTGCCTGCATTGTTCTTCTGTGGTGCTGCAAATTAAGATGTCATCTACGTATTGCAGGACGACACTTTATAGTGCAATATTGCTCAAGTCCATCTGCAGGACTCGGTTGAAAATAGAATGACTCACAGTACCCCTGTGGCAGCCTCGTGCTTTTCAGATGCATTTGTCTGAACCTGAATGACGTCAGATCTTGTGAGTCACGTTACAACGGGATTGAGAAAAATGCATTTTTCAGGTCAATCGCTGAAATATTTTGCCTCAACAGGTATATTACATAGAATTGTAGACAGGTTCGCCACTAGAGGGAACTCGGCATCAACAATATCATTTATTGGCCTCAGATCTTGAATTATCCTCCACGACCCCCCTTTACTTTTTTTCACATGGTACACTGATGTATTACATGACGACTCGGACGTCACTAAGAAGCCTTGCTCCATCATAGCAGAAATTGTCTTAAAAGTCCCCTCATCTGTCTATCTGGACATGGGATATTGTCAGGCTTTTCACAGAATTTCTCCTGGTTTCAGTTTAATTTTTACTTCTCCACCCCCCCTTCAAGAGGCGTACGTCATAGGGGCCCGTAGTCCATACTGAGACATGCACCTTGGCCATGTCGTCATCAAAATATTCAGGACGATTTAGTGCCAACATCATTCTCTGTGGTACTTCTCTTTTAATCATCTTTACCCAAAAGGTGAGACTCACTTCCACCATTGTCTCTCCTATATTTGTTTGCTCTTCAAACAGATCATCATCAGTGACGTCAGTCAATCGATATCCTTCTTCAATGGTGATTACTGCGCACCATAGTCAGCCCTCGTCGTCATAACCATCAATTTAGGCCATTCTCCCTTTCACTGCAGCCGGGTGTATCATCAAGGGAAATACTTGTCCCTTCTCCTCGTGCATCGGTATTCTGGGTCTGAATAAGAACTCATCAGGGGTTCTCATGATTTTGTCTGCAAGGCCAGGCAATCCTGCCATAAGCACATGCATTCCATATGCAAAATTATTTGGCTCTAATGGTATGGCCCTCATGGCTATGTGTCCTGAGTATGCTCTAATCATTTTGCATACATGTGAGTAGTGCATTCATGGAGTGGAACATACTATGCCCTTCTCCGTGAACAAGATTGTCATGTCATTAAATCTTGACCGCAAATATTTACTGGGGTCTGCTGAGAATATAAAAAAGGTACATTCATTTCACATTCTCCTATGGAGACTGGAAGTGCATTTGTGAAGAGAACACGACTGGTAGCTCCTGTAAAACTCTCTTCGCTGGACAAGGAAAACTTGCCTTCACATATGCATGAGCGTGTTGCACCCATGTCAACTAAGAAGGAATATTCTTTATCCCCTATAACAACATCCACCCTAGGCTCCCTGTGAGGGTCTGGTGTCACTGATAGGATAGAGCACATCAGGGTTCCCAGTGAGCAGTCCTAGTTTATATACAAATTTGACCCAATGTGTACTGGTGAATTTCCCCCATTGCCATTGTTACCTCCCATTCCAGGTTCGTGGTCTGCCCTATTCTCATCGTCTGCGATAGTTGCAGCGGTGCTGTTGGGATTGTCCTTGTGGAAAGTTCTCCATGCTTTGCGGTTGCACCGTGTGATTCTGTGCACCACCCTGCTGTAAAACTGCAGGTGTGTTTGTCATGCCTGCTTCCATTCCTTGGCCATTCTGCATCATGCCTTGATTTCTGCATGTGCGTGCCAGATGCCCTGTCATTCCACACAGCCAACAAATGGCGGTGGTCGGATCATTTGCCCATTTGACATATCTTGGTTACCATTTTGCATGTTTTGAAAGCCTCCTTGATGATTTTGGAAACCTCCCTGATTGCTCTGCCATCCTCTTCCCTAAATCCTCTTCTCCTGGGATAAAACCCTATGTTGCCTTGATTATTTTGCTGTGGACCTGCCACCTGCTGCATGCTTGCTTCAGCTGTGCTAGTTATCATGGCTCCCTCAAGACCATATTTTGACAATTTCTTTTGCACCAATTTTGCTTCGTCACCCTTTCGAGTTGATTCCTTTTTTCGATTCTTTTCCTGCAGCAATCTACAATAATGTGCGATGGTGAACTGTATTTCAGCCCAAGGCTTGGCTTCAATTCCCACCAATTTCTTGAGTTGTTTCTGTATTGGCTCTGGCAGCCCTTGGCACAATATATGGTAAAACACAGGTATAGATTTCATCCAAGATTCATGAGTCTCGAGTACCCACGCGTCTTGAAAATTCTGCATGTAAATTAACAGATCCTCAGACTCCTTCATCTTTCGCGTCATTGTAGCTCCCATATCAGAAGTATCTGGGTAAAGCACTTGTAGCACTTTCCATACTGCTGCTCTACAATTGTTAAATGGAGCTCCATCACGCGTGGTATTAATTGTGGTTGCACCAGTGTAGCCTGCTCGTGCCCACACATCTGCTCTCTCACCAAGTATGGCTATTAGGAGACCCTTAATGTCCCCTATAGCTAACGTGTTTCCTCCTGTCATTTTTTCTAACTCATTTATCCACTTTATGCCTCCACTTGGTCCATTTGTGGCCATGGTATATATTGCAGTCTTACTCCCCCCTTCTCGAGCAACGGAAATTGGAATGTGTAGCCCTCTCTCTCTTCTCTCATTGTTCTCCAGTCTATTGCAGGGGTAATATTCCTGCATCGCCGTCTACCTGGCAATGCCCTTAGTGTGTCCACATAGGGCATTGAAGACACCTCCCTCTGACTGTGAGATACTTCTTCATATCGGTCTGGCTGTGTGGCGGACTCCGATGCTCTTGGTGCAGATTCGCTATTGTTTGACCACCTTATTCTTTTTTCCATTGGGAGTCATCTTTTACTCCTTCCCTCTTCCTCATTTTCCTCACGCTCCTCCCTTTCGGAGTCGGACATTGTCTGTCCCCAACTAGTGTGACTTCTCGTATCCTCTTTGTTCCTACTTATTTCTAATCCATCCAGGGATAGCTCTTTATTCCCACTACTTCGGTGACATCATCATTGTCATACAGCTGAGTGCTCTCCAGGCGCTCGTCTTCCCCCACCCCTTGGGGTATTTGTTCTAGCCCCATTTCATCATATATCCTATCGATCGTTTCTCCGATGCTTCTGGTGTCGAAGTCATCGTCAATAATTGCCCTAGACGTGCCTGGCACTGAATCATACTCAGGAAAGAATTCTTCAATGTCTTCCCAGTCTACAACTAGAGCAGGTTTTTTAAACTCTTTCCCCAGATATTCAAGATCGCATGCTCTCTGTCTTCGCTTACGTTCTACGTCGTCATCAAATTATTTGTGTTTCCTCACCTCTTCTCTGACCCCATCTTCTTCCTTTCTATTTTAATTTCTATGTTCATCTGCCCTTCGAATTTCCTCATCTCTTCCTCTTTTTATTCTTTTCTCATGTATTCTTTGCTCTTCCTCTAACCTTTGTTGTTTCTGTTTGTCTTGGTCATTGGCTGATTTTGGGGTGCGATCAAGCCGTCTCTCTTGCTCTTTGCAATATAGCTGTTCTATCCTTTCGTCTCTTAACTCCTTCTCTTTCCCCTTTCTCTTTGTCTCATCTAACCTCTCCTTTTGTTTCGCGTCATCAATGCATTTGCCATCTAGTTTCAATAAAATTGGCCTTCCATTCATCTTTTGCGAATGCTATCTCATCAGTTCTATCTTTGTTTCCCTTCCATCTCTTCCCTTCTCTCTCTTTGTCGAGAGATGCACTTTTCTGTACCTGATCTCTTCTTTCATCATCATGTCTCCCCTTGTCCCTTGGGATTGCAGAGGCAATATTCTTATACTTATCTTTCCCTTGATTTTCATCACTACTATGTGTAGGTGACTCATATGCGGGATTGCTGTACCCCGTGGCTGCTTTGAGTTCTCTCAGTGGGTATAATCCCTCATCCTTACTTTCTTCAACTTTCGTTTTGGGTGGGGCGGGTGGCGCGGTAGGCATCTCAACCCCTCTGTGCATACATTAAGTATCCAATCAGACAGATGGACTGCGTTCATGTTAAAATTATTTACAACTGTGGTAAGGGAGAAGAAAATACCACAATCATGGACTTGTTCCATAATTGTCCCCATTTTTAAGAAGGGTGATGGATCAAATCCCTGTAATTATAGGCCTATTACCCTTTTAGATGTGGTGGGCAAGATGTTCGCAGCAATCATTTTGAGACATCTAAATGAATGGAGTGCCAAATTCAATCATCGGGATCAGTGGCAGTCCGGTTTCCATAAAGGGATAGGCACCAATTTAAATATTTTCACTATAAATATACTTAAGTGCATGGTCCACCAGAAGAAGATGAGGGCAATTTATATTGCCTCGATCGACCTGGAACAGGCTTTCGACTCAGTTGACCGTAGAATTCTGTGGGACAAATTGAAGAAATGGGGTTGTCCTCAAGCCCTGAGAGAACCTATGGAAGCACTACATAGGGTCACCACTTTAAAAATCAGACTGGACAGAAAGGGTTTATTGTCTGATGAAATTCCCTCAGAAAACGGCCTAAAACAGGGTTATCATCTGGCACCAGCGGTCTTCTGTCTTTTTATATCTGATTTGGCAGAAGCATTTACAAAAAACAGATCTTTTCCACCGAAAATAGCTGGCCACTCTGTGGGACGCTTATTATTCGCAGATGATCTGCTGCTCCTTGACCAGACGGAAATAGAGCTGCAGAGACAACTAATGGATTTGTCTCATTACATCAATAAAAATGCGCTAAAGATAAATGCAGAGAAATCCAAAATACTGATTCTGGGAGACAGTGGAAGGGCGAGAAAGCGGATGAAATGGTCCTGAACACTAAATGGAGAACAAATACCAGTAGTCGGTTCTATGATGTATCTGTGGTCGTCATTAAATAACAGCTTGAATGACGCTCCAGGAATAGCACATTTGAGAAGTAAAGCTAAAAACTTGGCTTCGCAAGCTTTACTCATCAAAAAAAGATACTGTAAATTTTCCATGGTACCTATTCTGGATTTATTTTTATAAAATGAAAGTGGCACCAGTATTAACCTATGCTGCCGAAGCCAATCTATTTTTGGATCCCAAAACCTGGAATCGATTGTAAAGTCTCTTCTGGAAGAGGCTTATGGTGTTGCTCAACTCATTACCTATTGAACGGGTTCGAAGGGAATTGGGCCCGACTTCTCTACATTCACATATGGAATGGAAATCCTTCTCTTTAATGAGGAAATGCCTGCAACCACCAGCAGTGAGCGGCTTCTCAATGATCAAGGAGGCCATGGAGGGACAGCAGAGAGCAATTCTAAATTCCTGGTATGAGGCCTGCTCTTCCATATTGACAAACATTGCTCTTACGGAAACGACTCTCACCAAAAATCCTACGAGGGTGAAGTATAAATCATTGGATTTGGATCAGATCCGGACGGAGCAAAAAGTGAAATCCTACAAATTATTTCTTGACGATCCTGAGGAGTCTTATAAAAGAGGACATTTAATGTCCTACCTAGCAAGATCTCCCTCAAAATTGGAGTGGCAAAACTTGAGACTCTGTTTAAATATTTACCCGACACGTGAGGTTACAGCAAGGAGAACAAAGGCCCATGAAGGGAAAACTTTAAATTGTCGGTTTTGTAATAGAAGTAAGGAGACTATGCAGCATCTAGTACTAGTATGTGAGCCCCTAAACTCTATAAGAAATAATCTCCTGGGGAGATTTATAGAGGAATCATCAACAAAATCGCAGGAGGACTGGTGGGCTTTCATAAAATGGGGTGGACGGCTTTCTTTTTGTCTTTAGCTGTACTAGAGCTGGTCAGAAGAATCTTCACTCTTATGGAGGCTACTACAAGCCTGGCTGTGGATTGAAACCAGATTTAGGCTGATTTACTTTTCTCCTTTTTCTTCTACTTTCTTTTTTTTTTGGAATGGGCCTTTGAGGGTGATGGTGATGTTTATTTGTTTTGAGGATGATGATGGTTTTTATCTGTTTTACATTGTTATGTTTTGTACATGCTTGCATCTAAGGTTTAATTAAAACCTAGTGATGTGTAAATATCATTTTTTTAAAAAAAAATTAAGTATCCAATCTGTCAGCGGCTCTTCCTCCTTTCCCTGCTCATACATTTCCACAACTTGAGAACAGCAAGGCATTTTTCTAACTTCTTGCCTGTATATGTGGCATGCAAATACGTTGTCGTATGTTGTAAGATGGCTTTAGATAAAGACCCATGTTTGGGCCATTGCATGAACATCTTGTGGGTGGTACCTTTAACCTACTCGGTACTGTATTTCTTTAGCTTGGGTGCATGTTTTGGCAACTGCTTGCATAAGTGTGCCAATGGTGCCAATGGAGTCATATCCTCCATGCTTAAATCTGTTCCCTTTCCTCTTATATAACACTTGTCAATGCTTTTGTGTGGCTTAAACAACTTCTAACAATATGAGCGAGCACCAAACACCAAAAGCTCCAATCCAAATTTTCACAACATTTTATACTTCCAATTTATTCAAAAAACATCAATTCATATGCGATTTTATCTCAGCTATTAAATCGCATGAAATTTTAAATCAGTTTTCTCTAATACATTTTTTTACATATGACGTCACAACAAAAAACATGTAAGACAGACCCTTGACAGACTAGACGGACAACATCTGGACACAGATATCTCTGCCTATATTCATTACCCCTTTCATGGAGTGTAAACGTACCCCTTTCACGACGTCTTTAAACGTTGTGGTAGTCTATTTGTTCCCCATTATGTGGGACTCTGGGTACACGTTTCTTAACCGCTATATTAAAGCATAGGAATAAGGCAAATCCTCTCACTTCTCGTCTGTCTGTCCCTGTAACCTCGCTCTTCTCGGTGTCCTCCCCAGTAACCTTTATTTAATTATTCCCCTGTCATCATCCCTATATATATATATATATATATGTCTTCTCTACTTCTAACTACATTTATTTTTTTCTCCCACCTCCCTCCGTTACCTTTTCCCGTTACTTGTTCTAAAGCATGCACTTTTGCCAGAACATTAGTCTTTTTCACTCATCGTTCGCATGGTTCTTCTCTGGACCCTCGGAATCACCGCCTTTGTTATCGACTTCTTCGGTTTTTTTCGCCCGTTCAGCTGTCCGTAGGAATGTGAAGGGATGCGTGGGGAACACGGGTCCCTTCAGGTCCTGTCTGCAGTCTCTTTATGCTACCATTGTCTACGGGGAGCTTCATGGTCCACTCAGCCGAATGGCAAAGGACTAGTGATATTGCCGAAGACCTAGAGTTACTTTATGTCGACGGTCATAAGGTGTCTTATTCAAATCAATAATCAATAAACCATCCTCTGCTACCAAGTGTACTCAGGAGACCCCTGGCCGGCCCACATAGCCGAGGTTTGCTCTGAGAGTACTTTAAAACGAGATAGCTGCACCTTGAGATGGATGGGGGTGCAGATTTATTACTCCAACACCAATCAATAAGGACAACTCAATGGTTAAGTACAAAAACGGGAGTCATGGCAATCAGCAGTGATGCGATAGTCCGTCTCGCGTCAACTTCAATGAACTTCATAAAAAAACACATCATTTACACAGAAAATTTGTCATAAGTGACATGTAACACTCAAAAGTTAATAAGCATTTCTATTGGTTCGGAAAAGGTAACTAATATAGGTGCTATATCTGCGTATGGTAACGGAGTGAGGGGATTGGGTAAATACTGTCAGGTGGGCCTCTAAACCCTTCCTTCAAAATAACTACTGTAGACGTCACTAAAAATATGACGTCCCATTGGTTCTAATAACTATAGGACCCTAGATTAGTTGGTCCATTGTGATTGGGTTGGCACCAACGCCATGCATACATTTCCACTTTACTCAGCAGCACGCAGAATGGTCAGCCAGGTGCAGGGTGCCCCCTCAGCTACCCAGAGTTCCTCCAATTAAGGTTACAATCAATCATCACTTCAACAACAATGTGTCAATTATGTTACTGTGGTTGGCCTCGAAACTGCATCTTCTGTCTGGGAAAGTTCCGATATCTTCTCCTGGGCGGATGCCAAGCATAGGTGTGAACTTGTGCTTCTCCTCGCTTGGATGGTCACGTGATGCGGACACCGTTAATTTTCCTAGGTTCTCTCAATTTGTGCATTTGATTCTTATTCGGCTTGCCACCTGCCTACGCTTCCTTATCTTGACTTTTCAGAGACAGGATATTCTGTTCTGAAGTTTCAATTAGATGTAGCTACTGTTCGTTCCTTCTATTGGTATGACCTTGACTCTTTTGGCAGGAGTTGCATCTGCTGAGTTTCGATTCAGCCATCTCTTCTCATTTTTCTAAAATATGAACCTTGTCTTGTTTGGCCTCTAGTAACCTGAGTTGATTCTGCTTTTCGTGTAAAGTAGAATCGCACTTATAATACTGTGCTTCGTTTTGAGGTAGATTATGTACAATGGGGCTTGCTGTGCTATTTTTCTACTTAGCATAGCAAGCCACACTGTTTTCTTAGCTTTCTTGCGGTTTCAAGCATATGTACAGGTGTTAGCTGGTTGAATAGCTTCATCCTGCTAACAGCCTAAATCTCTTATGCTTTGATTGTTTTCTATCACTTTAAGCTCACAATCTCTTTTCTCATGGCGTATCGTCTCATTGTTTGTCTTGGTTTGTCATTTGTTCCAAGTGCAAGTCCGTCCGGGCTCTCGTGACGTCACCATTCGTTTTCCATCAAGACCTTTTTGGTTTCTTCTGGGGCAGTACTTAGGCAATCTTCATTTCGTCTCATTTGTTGGTAGGGTTTTCTCCATGGAAACCTTACTGTCCATGGTTGTATGGATATTGGTACTTAAATAGGTGTTGCTCTTCTGATGGGTACTGGGCAGAGCCCTACTGCGGCTCTCTGCTGGTTTATTTCCTCATCATACATCACACATTTTGGTGTGAACGTTCCTGGTACTTAAAAATGGGCGATGGGAGTGCAAGCTTTATTTGGGACCTCCTCTACACAACCACAGTCTACAGTTTTAAGTGCACACTTTGTTCATTTTGAATTTTAACAAAAATCACCCTGTGGTGTTCTGTCAGGAGGAATACATTAAATAAAAATGTGTGGTTAAATAGACTAAAAATCTACACAGTTTTGCACCCCTGTCCACTATAAAGGAAAGGATTGAGGCAAGCAGATTCCCCACATTTTGTTTTCAAAGTGATCAATTCTACCTGCATTGAAAACCTCTGTAAAGTTCAGGAAAGCCAGGTGCATTTCAGGACCCTCAGGGAAGACAGGACAGGGGTCTGGTCACTCCACTCAAGAATGGTCCCCAGCTCTTCACCATAGCATCCCATCAGATTTTAGCCCTTCTTAGCAATAGACCACTCCACCCAGATGCAATTTCAGCAAAATCTCCTTTTGGTGTTTCGTTGCAGTTCTTCTCCTTTTCGCATAGTGCATACACTTTATATACCAGTGATGACACCATCAAGATCTCAATATTGGACATTGCCCTACAAGAGCTGGCACAACCAGGATTGGACAGTAACCCTTCTCTCTCCACCCAGATCCAGCCTCTCCTCTCTCTACGATTGGTTTAGGAGTCTGGAACAGACATTTGGCAACTCACATTTGAAATACCCTTTTGTTTCCATGTCAACATTTTGGCAAAAGCTAGTTCTGGAGCAACACTTTGTGATTTACTAGTGAATGCCATATTGTATATATTATCTGATTCAGCTAATCACGAGGAATAAAATAAAATGACAGTCAAGTCCATACCATATTAAACAAGCATTTGGCAATTTTCCACTGTTTTTACAAAATGCATAATAGTTAGGAACATGCAATTTACTCCATACATTTCTTATTTAACCTTCCAAAAGCACACCAATTCTCAAATTTGGGACATGTTCAGCGCAGCCAGGAACACCTTTTAGCTGGCCATTACAATTCCTTGAGTTGCAGGCAGAGTCATTTTATTTCAACAAAATCGCCTGGCAATGGTTGCTGAAACAAATGCATAAGTTACAATAGTATTTTTAAATTAATGAGAAAAGTTCATGTTATGCAAATTGGAGCTCTCCTGACTCCAGGCCATTTGGCACTCTTGGCCAGCCTGTGACCAGAGTTTATTATTATTATTTTTTATTATTAGCCTCTGTGTTTGTTTGAAGTTGGTAGGCTTCTGATCCTAAATACTTGGGCTGCACCTGCAAAATAGAGATCCCTCACTTCAGATAATCAGCTAGGTCGGCCCTGTAATGTTACGAGGATCTGCTGCCATTTAGCATCCTGTCCTCTAAACTGAAGTGGACCACCATTTTGATCTGAAAAGCTTCTATTTTCTTGTATTGTTTTTCAGAGTGCAGCCTTGATTGCAGCCTGTTTTCACAACTCCTCCCTACATTCCAGTCATGCACTGGCTATACCATTTGTTCTGCACAGTGCCGAGCCTTCAGAGACAGCAAGTCTGTGGAATGTTTGTTTTCAACACCCTTAAGGCAGGCCATATTTCATTGCAGTTCTAAACAATGGGGATGCACAAACAAGGCTGGCAGTGAAGGGAAGTCATTTGTGAATTCTGCCAGAGACTCACTGATTGTCCTTGGCTGAAAGGAACTCAGATATTGCATTTTCTAAAATAAGCCTTTATTCTTTGACAGTGTGTATTTTACTGATCAGGGTTCACATTGCTTTTGCATCAATGGATTTCTTTTTTTCTTGTCACACATCATTGTTGTTTTTTAAAGATGACAGCTGAAAGTACATAGCGGTTTCTTATAGTCAAAAATACCCTTTTAATTGCCTGCTGTTCATTTTCCTGCTGTAAAATTAGTCTGCATGGTCACAGGGCATCACCTTTTGATGGGTGGCAGTTTCAGTGAAACTGCTGCATTTAATTCTCAGCCAACAATGTGATGTGCTTTTCCAATCTGCACTTGGATTACCTTTCTGTTTTAGCTTTCTCTGGAATTCAACTGCAGAAATACACAGAGATAGTCTGCCTAAATAGGCCCATTTTCAGCGTGAAGGGTCTTTTATGAAGAGTGGCAAGTCATTTTCTTCCAGTGGGCCCTTCGATTTCATTGGTTTGAAGCCTTATTACACTGCACATGGGCATCGGAATTCTGTACAAGAGTGCTTTGTTGGATAAGCTTGGATTCCTCAAAGTCTCATGTTAAAACTCAAAGCTGTGATGCCCCTGCATGGCAACCTCGGATTGAGCTGGACAGCCCACTGGATGGGCTAGGGACCCTTCCTAACAGGCTCACTTGCAGGGTTACAGGGGGGCATCAAGAGTGATTGGTCCCACCACTCCAAGGGTTTAAAGCACTGTCGCAGGTCTTCGGAGATCAGATGCAAAGCAGGTCTCCACCAGGACAATGAGATTCGGGTACCAGGCCTCTTCAAGTGCATCACAGGATCATCCTTCATTCTGCTCTGCTCCTCAGGGTACTTGCTTCCTTCTGCAGGTCGGCTCTGACCTGTTGCTGATCTGCTGGTATGAATGCACGACCCCTCCTCTTATCCAAAGTCAGGCGAGTGCTCGCACCAAGCCTACCAATGGCAATATCTGCTCCATGCATTCACACCAGCAGTGGTCTAATCAGGGACCACTGGCGTTCTCATGCTCGCATGCACACCAGACACCCTGGCACCAATAGTGTGGATTGGGAACAGACAGTCACAGCCCACTTCCTGGGTACCTACACGTGCCCTGCAGGGACCAGTGAAAGAAGCAGCTTTTGTGGGCAACTGCATGCCCAAATAAGGAAAATGAAATCCTAGCCCCAGAAAGGCAGAGGGAATGCCAAGGGACAAAATGGCCGAAAAACAGACAAAAGACCTTGTGGCACAGCCATGTTAGACACTAGGCACAGCCAGGAGCCAGATGCAGTAAACAAAGTAAGGCTTGGTAAAACGTTATACAAATGAAAGAAAAAGTACCTGCGGCCCCCACTCTGTTCCAAGGCACACTGTACAATCACCAAAAATGTATTTTATTTGTATTACTTGAATTTAATCAGATATGATTTTTACAAGATTCTTTGTCAAATAAGTTAAATGTTAAAATGTTAAATGTTGAAGGTATTTGTACCGTGCACCGTCACCAACGGAATTGGTCCCCAGGCGCTCTGGCGGATCTGCAAACGATAAGGTGGGATGGGTTAGTAGGTGAAGAGGGAGTAGGATAGTGAGAGGAGTGGTGTTCTGTTGGCAGCTTCAACTCGGTATACACCAGGTGCTGAGCTTTGGTGCAGGTATTGGATCGGTGTCAGTCCGCGTGTGCTGTTGCTCCGGCTTATGTGTTGTTGCAGTGTTATGAAGTGCGTGCGGCTTGTGGTGCGAGAGATGGTTGAGAGTTTTTGGGTGAGATAGGTATGCAGAGGTTATATTGGTTAGTGGGTTACCTGACCTTTAGCCTGCTAACATTCACAGTGTGGCACTTGTTGGTCTTCACAATCCTATCTAGATGCGGTGCCAGCTGGTGTTCACAGTTCTAAGTGTGGCACATGTTAAAATTCAAGTTTCATCTATGCGCGGGCATGCTTTCCTTCAAAGTCCTATCTAGATGCGACGCAGGCTTGTGTTCACAATTCTATCTAAGTGTGGACATGCCAATACTCACAATTCCATCTAGATGCGATGCAGGTTAATGTTCACAATTCCACCTAGATGCAACGCAGGCCAATATTTACAATTCCACCTAGATGCGACGCAGGCTAATGTTCAGGATTCTATCTAAGTGTGGACATGCTAATATTTACAATTCCATCTAAGTGTGGACATGCTAATATTCACAGTTCTATCTTAAGTGTGGACATGCTAATATTCACAGTTCTATCTAGGTGTGGACATGCTAATATTTACAATTCCATCTAAGTGTGGACGTGCTAATATTCACAGTTCTATCTAAGTGTGGACATGCTAATATTCTCAGTTCTATCTAAGTGTGGACATACTAATATTCACAGTTCTATCTAAGTGTGGACGTGCTAATATTCACAGTTCTATCTAAGTGTGGACATGCTAATATTATGGCACTCTATGTCATTGGGAGGTAAGATAGAGTGACAGTGGTTTTCTGGAGTAGAGTAATTGCTCCACTCCCCACCCATGCCACACTCACGGTTTTTGTTGGTGTCTGTTGGCTGCTGGCTTCACTGGCTTCCCCTGCAGACACCTGCAGACAAATCTTGGAGCCGCCAATGTAGGAGCCGTCCTTTGCCTCGGGGTCCGCTGACGGGCAGAGGGCTGCCCTGGGGAGATGGCTTTAATAGAGTGGAATGGGCCAATCAGGGTGAGGAGGTGGTCTGGGAGGCGGGAGGAGGGAGGGGAAGAAAGGGGAAGACGATGGGAGCAGGGACATGGGGACCACGTGGGCAACTGGTGCAAGGAGGCACACCGGGCCTCGTAATTCTTAATTAAACGAGCCCTGGAGGGTCTCGTGTGGGGGTTCACTCACCTGTGCAGCGCCAGTAGGAATGTTGGTGGAAAGGTCTTCTAGCATCAAGTAGTACAGTGATTAATGCACACTTAGCGGTCAGTCAGAGACCTCACGTAGGCCCTAGAAGCTGTGAAGCAGGTTTTAAATCACCCTAAACTTTGTGTTAACCAGTTTGCTAATAGATCACAGTTATGGCAGGGTTCCATGTTTGGGATTATCTGGCCAACTCTGCGGGTCCCATGCACATTTGTTTCTTTTTGCTGACATTTTGGTTTTTGACTTCACTTTTGTGAGCAGAGGGACTTGTATTGAAGTCTCCCTGCCCCTGCCCCTGCAACCTTGTGTTGTTGAAGGTCCCCATCACCCTACAAATATTTTGAGGAGTAGACGGGTGGCAACTGTGATTAAGTTTTGTAGTGCACTAATTTTTTACTGCATTAGTAGCCCAAAGTCCCAAAAGCATTCAACTGAGACAGTACAAGACTCCACTCTTAGAAGAAGGCTGTACCACCCGAGTATTTCATAGTGTGGGCAGAGCAGCCAGGCTCATCTTAAGAGGGAGAGAGGGCTGCAGGAAAGTACACAACCTGTAATATACCAATGAAACACTTACAACCAGAAGTATTATAAGAAAATAAAGGTTTATTATAAATACAAGTAGGCCAAGTTAAGTCTTGGGGCAAGTACTGGTTATAGGGTCAAACAAATGTATAAAAACACACCACGATGCTTGAAGGTACACAGACCAAAGCATGAATCCTTCTTCAGAATACCAAACAGTAATTCATGGAAGTCAGACCGTATCATACACATTTAGTACAGGCCACAGCTATTCACGGGGCGTAATTTCCTTTTGGATTACTTTCAGTAATACAAGGGTAGCAGACTGTCAGTCATGCAGTGACACTCAGCACAGAAATCACATAATCAACCAAATCTGTTACCAGGATACTTTTTTGAATAGCGGAACACAGATTCAAGAAACAGAATATACCTATAACTACATTTATGATAACGCACACTTATACTAGGTGAGTAAGACCTTTTGGTGTAATGTTAGGGAGATTTATAATTTTTAAGCTAAATACCTTCTCCTATCGAGACCCCCCAGCACTTTTTGCTGGACCTCCGGACCTTTTTCTTACAATCCTGAATGAGTGGAGCCTTTGTCCACTCATTAAATAAGTGGAAAAATTCATTCATTAAAGCGTCTCCATCAAACTCACACGGTTTCCAACATGTTCTGAGTATGGTTCAAACGTGAACCCGCTCAAAGAGAGGAGAGGAAGTTGAGGAGACCACAAAGCTCTAGAGGCCAATCACATTTTTCAAAGTGTTTCAGCACCCTGTTAGTTGGTTGATCTTTTTCAGTGCTAAGTCTATTAGTTTAACGGTTGCCAAGGTCCATCTTGTGGTCTCCCCTGATATCAGTCGATTCCAGAGAGTGTCTTCATCCCCCATTACAGTGCCTGTTAAGTAGGGGTGGCAAATAGATACATCTGTTTTATTTTGTGTTTGAACATGACATCACTAGATTTCTTAAAGTTTCTGGCTGCTCTGGATTTTTGCATAGCCTACGCCCATTCTCTGCCGATGGCTTTCTAACAGCCAAAATTTCATGAGTCATTAGCAGATTTAATCTGGCTTTCATTAATGTTTACCACATCAGTTTATTTGGGAATTTAACACAGTACTTTTGAGGAACTTTTACTTTGTTAAATGTCGGTGGAAGGTGGGCTAACAGTTTGTTCTCTCTTGCTTTGTCAATTGTGTCGATCCAGTCCTTGTATTCCATTTTTCTTTTTACTCTTTGCGTGTTTTTTCTCAGATCTTCTTCTGAGAATGCCACCTGAATCAATTTTTCTTTTTGCCGAGCAACCCATATGTTTATGCCTTGCATTTTTCGCTTTTAACTTCTTCAGCTATGAAGTTGTAAATAGGCAGTGTGTCGGCTACTAGGATTTTTCTGTACAGTTGCATTGCACTTTGCTCCACCGATCCTGCTAAAGACACAAAGCCCCATTTGCACCGAATTGCTGCCATGGATGTTGACTTGGGTATTCCCAACACCGCCTTCCACACATGGCCTTCCAGTTTGTTCCATATTGACATGGGCATGTTTAGCGTTGTGTCCATTCCGTAGATAAGTGACGGTACAACTTTCGCCTTATAGAATTGGATGGATGGGAGGAGTGAAAATCTGCCGAATTTCTTGTCTAGTGATCTAGTTTGTGCTGTTAACCGCTTTGTTTTTTCCCCACAGCATTTCCTGCATCATGGTTTCTCTAGCTGAGCCATCAATTATCACTCCTAGATATTTGAAGTGAGACACAACTTCGATTTTCGTTTTTATCAAGGAAGCAATTTTGGTTTTTGTTTACCTTGTGCTTTACTTTATCCAGGACCAGAATTTTCACTTTTGGTTTGTTAATTTCCAGATTATTTTCATCAATGTAATTTGACAGATTAGTTAGTTTCCGTTGTAGACCAATTTGGGTTTGCTCTATTAGAATCACATCATTTGCATATAGTAGTCTTGAGACAGATGTTTTTCCTATTTCGGGGGGAAATGCCCTTATCTTTGATTCCGAGTGTTGGTAGTCTCCTAGAAAGGCGATAAAGAGAGCTGGGGCTAAGGGGCAGCCTTGTTTGACTCCTCGATTAGCTGATATTTCCTCTGACAGTGTCCCTTGTCTGTCTAGTTTTACATGGAACTTTGTTTTGGCATGGAGGGCAATTATTGGCTCCAAGATGGATTTTGGACATTCCCAATCTTCCAGTTTTGACCATAGTTTTTCCCAGTCAATTTTGTCAAAAGCTTTAGATAGGTCCACAAAAGCCAGCTAGGCTTTCGGAGCTCCTGCCCTGACTTTTGACTTCAAGATGTTTAACAGCAAAATGTTAACAGCTGTACTGCCCTTTTTCTGGAAGCCCATTTGAAAGTTGTCCACGCATGGTGCATTTCTAGCCCATATCCTGAATGGTTCCAATAGTCGTGTTGCGTAGATTTTTCCAATTATATCTAGGAGAGCGATTGGTCTATAGCTCGCTGGATCTTCTTTGCACACTTTTTTGTAGATCGGAACAATTGTGGCTTTCAACCAGGTTTCGGGGATTATTTTTGGTCTTCCGCAATGGTCAAAAATGCAACTGATTACGGCTGCCCGTTCCTTAGGCGACTGCTTCAAATCGAGATTGGTCAGGCCATCTGGCCCCAGGGATCTAGAGGTTTTTAGTTTGACTATTGCCTTTTCAATCTTGTCTGTATTTGTTATATTGGCCCATGGTGTTGTGGCTACTCGTTCACTGGATGGGGCAATGGCTTGTGGGAAATCGAAAAGTGCAGCAAAATGGGCGGTCCATCTCAGTTCTGATACCGAGTTTGAGATCTCATTTGTAAGTTGCGTGTTCGTCTTTTTAATTAATGACCAGAAGTCCCATGATCTCTTTGTACTTAATGTTCTCAACATTTCCTCTGAATCAGGTTGATATAAGTTAAGTCTGTGATGTTTTAGCCATCTGGTATAAGCCTTTGCTTCATTTTGCCAGCTACACCATGCTTCTACTGTGCTGTTTTTTTTGCTGTTCTTTTCAGTTTCCGTACAGGTTTTCTTTTCTCAACCACCGTCTTGGCATGAACATGTTTTTCGATAGATCACTGTTATTTTTATACCCCGCCGCTTTAACTCTGTGGGCTAAAAGAAGTGGGAGATAATTTGGCCTCACTTAAGGTTGTGACTGTGTCTCCGCTGTTCCGCTCAGGTTGTTTTTGGGGTTGATCTTCCTCACATCTGCTGCTGTCAAGCAGAGGCGCGTTTGTTGGTTGTTTACTGAAAGTTTATAGTTATAGGTCCGTTTTACAGAGCGCTTTCCCAGCCATGAACAGTGAAGCAGATTGTGATCGCTATGGATGGTTCTTTGTACCTGGAACATACATAGGATCGGTAGAAATCCCTGATTTACGAAAATGTAGTCAAGTGTTGCCTTGGAATAAAGGCGCTCCCAGGTCGGCATCGTATTTTGATGCGGAAACAATGTTGCAATATTATAGAGGTTTCTTGGGTTGGTTAGGTTTATCCAAACCTTTCCTCTTTCTTCCGTTGAGCCCTGTAACACAGGCTCATTTGGGGGGACTCAGTGTTCATCGCAATTTGCATTTAGGTCTCCACATAAGATAATGTCGATGTTGTCATAATCCGCATAAATCTATAAATCTTGTCAATTGTTTCCCCCATTTGCGTGCAGAAAGCTTTCGTTGTTGTTCGTTGGGGATTCCAGTACGTGTTTATGATCGCTAACTGTGTGGTATACTCTGGGTCCGGTCCTGATGGTTTATCGATCCAAGATGTAAGGGTGACCAGCATTTCATAGGATTCCTTCATATTTTCTTTTGCCGTAATTCCCAAACCTATTCGGATCGCTGTCAAGAGCCCCAATGATGGACGGCCTAATAGACCTTTTGAGGCTGGAGATTTCCACCGTGAAACCATCCAGAGCCGGCTTTTCTGCCAGCCATGTCTCCTGTAGACAAAGGATATCATACTGACCCAGATCAACATCTCCTATCATTGTGAAATGTGAGTGTCCTCTTGTATTCCACGATCCCAATGTGTATACTTCCCCGATGGGTAGTTCCAAAAGATTTCTGGTTTCATTTGGCAAGTATACCAAGGACAGCGGTCATTGCTATTTTGCTGCTTTGGAGTTTGTGTCTGGGGCCATAGAACACAATCCCCAAATTGCGCTGTACTCTAAGGTGCTTTGCACAATGGTAAAATGTTACCAACAAGTGTCAACAAAGTTGAAAGACTAAGAGAAACAAAGTTTCTCAGTACTGGCAGCCTGAAGGACGTGTCTGTTTCACCATAACAAGGCGCTAAAGACCAGTGGAGTGCATCTGAAGGCTGTGCTTCACTGGGAAAAGTCCGGTTAGGACACAGACACAAAATGTTTGGGGGTCCATGGACTACAGAGGAAAAGTCACTTTAAAATTAATCTTTCCTAACACTTGCCCCTCCCAGACCAAGGACAGGGGGAAGTAATCCAACCCTGGATGAGTCTCATGTTCAGGTCGGCTAAAAATTCTGAACAACCCATCACCATTGCTATGTTAGACACCTTGCCTATGCTCAATAGTGAAGTCAAAGCCTTACAGACTTATGGACCACCTAAGCAACTTTGGATTCTCTCCCTTCATGTTCATTAGCCACCTTAAGGGCTTATGGTCAGTTTGCACAGTGAAGTGGGTCCCATAGAGGTAGGGCCTCAGCTTCTGAAGTGCCCACAAGATGGAAAAACATTCCTTTTCCACAGTAGACCACCTGAGCTCTCTCTCCTCAAGCTGGTGGCTGATAATACGGTCAGGGTGTTTCCTGCCTTTCTCTTCAGTGTCAGAGGCATCTGTCTGCACAATACAATGCTTCTGATAGTCAGGTGCCCCGAGTGGCACAGAGTATTTTAAGCCTTGGAAGGCCTTCTCCCATTCCTCAGTCCAATCGATCTTCTTGGGTTTGTGTGGGAGCGAGGGGCCAATGGGCCCCTCTCTACCATCACTTCTCAGTACAAAACTTGGACCAAGTGCCTCTAGTGGTGGTTATGCCCCTCGCCCTTTTGCGATACTAACTTTTGGTTACATTCGCGTAGATGGGACCAGCGAGCAGGACACAGGGCATCCATTTTTTGTACCCCCTTTCGACTCCATCTTGGTAACCAGGCCTCACTGCGATAGTACAAAATGCATCTCTCCCTTTTGCCCACCGTAGTAGCTCGGAGCACATGGCCCCCCACCTTCGTCCCCACTCCAACTGGAAAACTCTGCAGCTTCATTCTCACGCTGAGGCCGGAGCTGCTTGCAACAAATCATAAATGTAACACATCCTTTTTCCTCTGAGATCACTGTCCTGCATGTGAACTAACATGAGCCAAGCACATAGCTTGTTCATCTCCACAAAAGTGTCCTTGCCCTCTTACCCTCGCCAGTTGAAACTTATTGCCATTCTAACCCTGTGCCCTTGCAAGGCATCCCTTTCATGTGCCAGACTGCCAACCATGCTATGAAGCCCACCTAACAGACCCCCACCTAACATTAGACCCCTGTTGCAGTATATCGTGCCTAATACTAATAAGTGCCACATACCGGAGATTCTTGTGAGACTAACTAACCCTATAGTTCAATGACAGTATTATAGTGGTCAAGGCCCTTAAACCTGTGACTTGTATAACCCAAATGTGTAGCTGATATAAACTCTTGAGTGATTTGTATAACGACATGATACACTACTTAGAGTCTTTTGATCAACTATTATTTAGTGCATGCATTACTCAGAATGTATTTTCTTATCTTAGATAGTGACCACCGTGTTTCACAGCGACCTGACTTTCACCCATCCGGAGCACAAATGTCTGACGTCAATCCTCCCGCCAACCAAGTGACCAGCCCGGAGGAAGAGATGATGCCCACACCCAAGTCCCCACCACGGCTGACCAATCCAGGTCCAACGTAGCATCATATGTTAAAGATGTCGATGTACTATATAAATGTGTCGTAACCTTGATGTGGTCAGAGCGCTCTCAGAGATCTAGATAAACTTTTCCATGAACTCTAGCAGCCTGCTCTTTTGTGCCTTATTCCCTACCCAGGGAGTGTCTGTTTAATTCATTTCACACGTGTGAGTCAGGGAGGGCACAAACAGGTTCCTCTTGAGTAGTAAGGGCAGTGAAGGGGCTAGCTATGGTACCATAGTCTGACAAGAAATTCCTGTAATACCCAGGACAGCTCTCACTTGGGTTTTAGCAGTAAGTCAATCTTGTACTGCTTACACCTTACTGTGAAAAGGCTGTATTCTACCTCCACCAACCCCATGCCCATGGTAGATCACTGAACCCTGACCAATTTGACACGTGCAGGCCTTTATAGTCAAGTGGGCCTTCTGAAGGGCCTGCACACTAACTCTAGGCATCTTGCATGTTCCTCCCAAGTGGGGCTGAAGACTATTTCATCCGGAGATGCAAGGCAGAATTCTTCCAACCCATTCAAAACATGGTTAACTAGCAGTTGGAAAATGGCAGGTGCATTCTTTAGTCCAAATGGCATTACCCTGAACTGGTAAAGCCCTTCTGGGGTGGAGAATGCAGTCTTCTCCTTGGCGTTTTTTGACAGTGCCATTTGCCAATATCCTGGAGTGAGATCAAAGGTACTGAGATACTTGGCAGCACCTAGCTTGTTCACCATTTCGTCTGTTCTTGGTAGGGGATGAGAATCTGTTTTGGTGGCTGCATTCAGAGCCCTGTAAACCACACACAACCTCAACTCAGAGATACCTGCCATTGGCACGAAACGAAAACCACTGGACTGGACCATGGACTACTGGAGGGTTCAATCACCCCTAGATCCAACATCGTGTTGACCTCAGACTTGATGTGGGATGTTACCTGGTCTGACATCCTATAAATCCTACTTTTAGCAGGCAAACTATCTCCAGTGTCAATTCCATGTTTGCCCCAAGGTGTAAAACCAGGAGCTAGGGAAAACAAGGGGGTAGGATTGCCTCAGCAAAGTTCTCACCTCCCCTTGTTGCTTAGAAGTCAGTTGAGGAGCCATTTTGATACCCTCAATAGAGCCATCTGAAGGAATGCCTTGGAATAGATCTGGAAGGGCTCAGATTCCTCTTCCTTCCTGTCTGGAAATTCTGAGTTTTCACCAGTTATTGCCCAGTCGTCCAGCTAAGGGTGCACTGGAATGCCCTCCCTGTGAAGGTGTGCTGCCACTACAGACGGTACTTGGTGAATACTTGCGGGGCTGATGCAATCTTGATAGGGAGTACCTTGAATTGTTAGTGAATAGAACCTAGTTTGAATCTTGGGTACTTTTGATGTGCTGGTAGTATTGAAATATAAAAGTATCCAACAATCAAATCCAACAATCAAATCCAACACTACCTGGAAACCAACACCATCCTATGCAAAAGACAATCAGGCTTCCGCAAAGGCCATGGGACTGAAACTGCCCTTCTAGATTTAAAAAATCAAATTACCAAAATAATGGACACAGGCAAACCTGCTCTCCTCCTTCTGCTCGACCTCTCTGCAGCATTTGACCTGGTCGACCACAGCATTCTCACATCTCACTCTTCAATGCTGCACACTTCTCTCACAAGGCTACCACTTGGATCACATCCTTCCTTGAAGGTAGGGCCATGAAAGTGTACCCTGACCAGGACAGCGCCCCCCCACCACTATAAATTGTGGAGTCCCACAAGGGTCCTGCACTGCACCGACCCTTTACAACCTATTCACCAAACCCCTCTTTGACTTACTGGACTCCCTCAACATAGCGTACACAAACTACGCAGATGACACGCAAGTTCTCCTCCCCCTCTCCGGAGACTACGACCTAGACTCAGAAGCCCTCCTCAAAATCTACTCAACTATCCAAACCTGGATGGCTATCAATGGTCTCTGCCTAAACGGAGACAAAACCGAAATCATCATCCTAGCCCCCAACGAAACACTAACCAAACTCAGCCCCAACTATTCTCACATGATCATCGACAGTATTAGCATACCTGTCTCCTCTGCCGTCAAGACCTTAGGAGTCTACATTGACGCCACACTCTCAATGACTAGACAAACCAGCGCCATCGCCTCAGCTTCTGCTCTGACCATCAAACTCATTTACGCCATAAAAGCCTACCTCACCACGCCTAACTGCCTCTCCATAGCCAGAGCTACTATAGGAGCCAGATTGGACTACTGCAACGCCCTCCTGGCAGGCACATCGTCAATAAACCTAAGCAGGCTCCAAATAGTGCAAAACAATGCCCTCCGCGCTGCACTACACATCCCCAAAACTGACCATATTTCACAGGCCAGAAGACTTGTCCACTGGCTCCCAGTCAAGGAAAGAATCAACTTTAAAATCCTCACTCTCACACACAAGTGCATCAATCACACAGCACCCCCTACCTATCTGAAACTATAACGAAGAACTCTTCCATCCATCCCAGAAGAAGCCATCACGCCAACCAACTCCGAGTACCCACTGTAAAAAGAGCCAAAGCCGGCGACATTGGCTTCCCACACATAGCTCCTAAGCTCTGGAATGCCCTCCCTAACGCACTCAGAGCAGAACCTTCTCTGTATTCCTTTCTCAAAACCACTCTATTCAACTAACTCCATCCTTCCTTCACCCACACCAGCTCGCAGACGTCTGATACGAAATGTGCCTTGTAATGAAAACTGCTTTGTAACCATCTTCCTTCCACGGTAACCAGATTATGTATGTCCTCATGTAACAGCGCCACGATGCCCCCGGGCTGACGTGCGCTTTAAATAAATCCGAATAAATAAATAAATAAATGCATCTTTCATATCGACTGTTGCCAGGAAGTCTCCCTCTTCGAGCAGTCGAATGACTTCCTGTAAAGTGGTTATCCTGAACTTTTGAGGCTTGACGTACGTATTTGCCAGCATTCGGTCGAGTACTGGTCTCTTTGTTTGGTCTTTCTTTGGAACAATGAAGTACGCATAATTACCCCCGTTTACCTGAGATAGCGGAACTTGCTCTGGGATATTTTTGTAACAGGGAGTGAATCTCTACTTGCAGGATTCGTAGGTGTTCCAGCAGCATTCTTCTGTGTTTTGGAGGTAGATTTTCCTACAAACTTTATGCAATACTTCTTTTGTACAGTCAATAAAACCAATTTATCGGACATTATTCCCTCCAATGCTTAGGTAAAACATGTATTACTTACCGTAATAGCATTTCTGATGATAGTATCTGCTTAGATTCACATGCTGTGCATATGGTCCAACATCCAGTGGTAACCGTAGAGTATTGCATCTGGTCTTTCGGGGACCGAAAGGGGACGTCGGCATAGGCGTGTCTGTAACACCATCCCCATTGTGACGTGTGGTGTACCTAAAATCCCTCACACGCCGAGGTCTCTCCAATTGTATTTTTTCTGCCACGAGGGAGCCCAAGGCTATAGTGAGTGAGTACATAAAGAGAGAAAGTAGTAAGACCTATGTTCCTTCCACCCCAAGCGGGGAGATAGGGAGGGCGCATGTGAATCTAAAAAGATACAATCATCAGAAATGCTATTACGGGAAGTCATGCATGTCTTCTGATGCTTGTTAATCTGCTTAGAATCACATGCTGTGCATAGACTAGCAAGCAGTACCCGGAGTTGGAGGTAGAGTGTGAGAAGGAACAGTAGAGAAAAGGTGTCTTAGTAATGCTTGTCCCACTTGAGAATCAGACCTAGAATGAGTGTCTAGGCAATAGTGTTTTGTAAAGGTGTGTACAGAACTCCAGGTTGCCGCTTTGCAAATGGACTCTAGGGGAACATTTGCAATGAATGCTATGGAAGCCCCAGTGCCCCGAGTGGAGCATGCTCTAGGCTTGAAGGGCAGATCTCTCTTGGCAAGAGTGTAGCATAGTGTGATGCATTTGACTATCCACCTTGAGATGGATGATTTAGAGACAGGATCCCCTTCTCTACCAGCCACCACTGAAATGAAAAATTGGTTTGTTTTCCTCAGTGGGGTAGTTCTTTCCAGGTAGAACATGACTGCCCTACACACGTCTAGTGTGTGAAGGCTTCTTTCGGCCACGCTAGTGGGATTCTGGAAAAAGGTAGGTAGTTCGATCGATTGGTTCACATGGAACTTCGAGATGAATTTAGACGCAAATCTGGGATGAGTGCACAGAACTCGCTGTGGACTGTAACAAAGGGGTCTAGAACAGAAAGGGCCTGTAGTTCACTAACCCTTCTGAAAGAAGTGATAGCCACTAGGAAGGCTGTTTTATAAGTTAGGTCCTTTAGACTTGCTTTATGCATTGCTCAAAGGGAGCTCCCATGAGCCAGGTCAAAACCGCATTTATATCCCATCCAGGAGCTGGGTGAGAAATGGGAGGATAAATCCTCTTAACCCCTTCCATAAAGGCTTTAATCACCGGTATCTTCCACCACGACCCCTTTTGTTGTGATGTGGTGCAGGCTGAAAGAGCAGCCAGATTAACCTTTAGGGAATTGGAGACCAACCCAGTGTCTAACAGATGGGTAAGGTACAGTACAATGTGTGTGGGTGAGCAATCAATGGGATTGACGCCCTTGGAAGTACACCAGATGACAGAAGTTTCCATTTGCTGACATAGCAATAACAAGGGTTAAGTTTTCTAGCTTCCCAGAGTATGTCCATGCACCTCTGAGGGAGCTGTAGGTGTCCAAACTCTATGATCTCAGGAGCCAGGCTGCTACGTTCAAAGTTTGTGGGCATGGGTGTAGGATCTCCCCCCTGTCCTGAGACACCATGTTGTATGGGCAGGGTAGTTTTACTGGTGGGGAGAGGGACATTTCCATTAGATGAGCGAACCAGGGTTGGCGGGCCCACATGGGGGCCACCAGTATCATGGTAACTGGTTCCTAGTGCATCTTGTGCACTATCGTGTTGAGAAGGGGAGTCGGGGGGGAAAAGCGTAAACAAATTTCCCTGACCACGTTATCCAGAGACCGTTCCCCTTGGAGCGGCTATGGGGGTAACTGGAGGTGTAGTCTTGGCATTGGGCATTCTCCTGAGTTGCGAACAGGTCGATCCCTGGGAAGCCCCATTCTGCAAAGACGTTGGACACAATGTCTTCGTACAGACGTCATTTGTATTCTACAGGCAGAGGAAAATCTCTGCTGAGCACGTCTGCCAGAAGATTGAGTTGCCCTGGAACATTTTGGGACAACAGAAACATATTGGAGACAGCTTGGATAACCCTGGAGAGTCAGTGCCCCCCTGTTTGTTCAGGTAATACATGGCTGTAGTGCTGTCTGTTAGAATCAGCACTGTCTTCCCTTGTAGTTGCATCGGAAAGCCTTTAATGACTTGAACACTGCTAATAGCTCCAGTACGTTTATATGGTTGGACGCTACTTGTGGGGACCACACTCCATGCGGTGTCTGCTAAAGCAGGTGAGCCCCCCACCCTGTGAGAGATGCGTTTGTCGTGAAAGTGGCTTCCACTGCAGGGGTGGTGAAGGTTTTCGCTTGACCACCACTGCAGAGAGAGAATGAGGGCTGGTGAGACAACTACCAGATCTTCCCATTGTCCGCTGGCCTGACACCACTGGCTGGTGAGCCACTCTTGCATGGGAAGCATGCGTAGCCGCATGTGGGGAACCAAGTATATGCACGACGCCTTCATTCCTAGCAAACACATGGCTTTGCGCACCATTACCTCCCGACTGGCTACATATTGAGGGATCTGAAAAGCATGTTCTGAACCCTCTCGTTGGAGGGGAAGATGAGGCCATCTTTCGTCTGGATTAGAGTTCCCAGAAATTGTTTTATTTGACTGCGGACTAGACTGGATTTTTTCTCGTTGATAGAGAACCCCAGACTGAATAGAAGGTCTACGGTCTTTTGGGTGTTCAGAAAACATGTGTCGTACGAGTCCCCTATTATGACCAGTTGTCGAGGTAAGGGTAAACCGGGATGGCTAACCTGTGCAGGTGTGCTGCAGCTACGGCCAGGACCTTCAAAAACACCCTTGGCACCGAGGCGATGCCAAAGGGGAGTACCTTGAATTGGTAATGCCTGTCCTCCATCATGAACCTTAGACATTTCCTGTGCGCTGGCAACATTGAAATATGAAAGTATGCATCTTTCATGTTAATGTTAAAGGATATTTGTACCGCACACTTTCATCACCGGAGTGGTCCCCTGGAACTCTAGCAGTTCTGAAAAAAGGGAAGAGGATAGGGGTGAGTTAGTGGGAATAAGCTGGAAAAGTGCAAGAGAGCAGTGTGGCACAGGCTAACATTCATAATCCTGTCTAGATGCGACGCAGGCTAAAGTTCAGAATTCCATCTAAGTGTGTGACATGCTAACAATGGTTACATCTGTCTAAATGTGGCACAGGCTAAAGTCCAGAGTTCCATCTAAGTGTGTGACATGCTAACAATGGTTACATTTGTCTAAATGTGACCCAAGCTAAAGTTCAGAGTTCCATCTAAGTGTGGTACAAGCTAACATTGTTACACCTGTTGCCATGTAGTCCCCCTGTTTCAACAGTGGGATCACCTCTTGCAGAGTTACCATGCAAAACTTCTGAGGTTTTATGAATTTGTTCGCTGGGCACAGATCTAGCACAGGGCGCATGGTGAGGTCCTTTTTGGGTACAAGGAAGTACACTGAACAAATACCCAGTTTACCTGAAGAATAGGGAGGGCTTCTATAGTGTCCTTTCCCAGCAGCTCTTCCACCTCTTGGATCAGGGTATCCAGTTGGTCCGGTGAAAGGCGCAGTGAGCGCAGCGGTCTGAACTGTGGAGGTCGGGCGAATTCCACGCAATAACCGTGGGCGACCGTCTTTATAATAATTAGGCTTTTATATAGCGCTACAAACCCTCAGGTATCCGAGCGCTGCTTATTATTACCCACGGTGTGTGGTGCTCATTTATCGACCTCGGAAGGATGAAAGGCTGAGTTTGGCCCCGCCGGGATTCGAACCTGCGTTAACAGGCTCTGCACGGGTGTCAAAGCGAGCGCTCTACTCGCTGTGCCACTTGACCAGCTTATGACCCACTGGTCTGAAGTTATCCCCTCCCATGCCGTGAGGAAAGATGTTAAGCGCCCCCCGACCTGGGTGACATGGGAGGGGACCTGGATCTGATGGTCATTTTTGACCAGAGGCTGCGGCTCCTCTAGGATTGGGGCCTCTGGCTTTGCCATGTCACTGACCCCTTGGAGGGTAGAATGCGGGGCTTCCTGATGTTTGTCCAGCATTAAAGGACCAACAACAATTACCTCCCCTTTGGGGGGGGGAGGTTTTTGAGTAATCTGTTGCAGGGATTTAAGAGTCTCATGCTCTTTCTTGGCCGTTTCCAGGGCCTCATCGACCGCCTTTCCGAAGAGGTTAGTTTCTTCATTTGGTTTATTGATGAGAGCGGCCTGTGTCTCAGGCTTGAAACCAGAGTTACGAAGCCAAGCGTGCCGCTTAAGTAAAGTGCCCTGGGCCAGAGACCTGCCTGCTGTTTCAGCCGTGTCCAGAGTGTTCTTTATTACTTTCTGTTTCACTCGCCTGCCTTCGGCCACATTAGTGAGAAGCTTGGACCGGACGGGCTCTGGGACCTCCTGGAGACCTTCCTGTACTAGGTTCCATTGAGCGTCAGCATAACTCGCCAGCAGCGTAGTGTTATTCGCTATGCGCGTGGTATATGCGGCTGCTGAGGTAACCCGTTTCCCTAGGGCATATAACCTCTTGGATTCTCAACCTGGAGGTGCGTCCCCCGTAGCAAGGGGTACTCCTGCCCATTTGCGGGTGGTAGTCACTACCAGGGAATCGGGGGTGGCGTGCCCTTTAATGTATTGAGGCTCCGGAGGAGATGACCGAAATAACTTTTCTACTCTTGGTTTCACTGCCTGGGTTTGAGCTGGTGACACCAGGGAGGGGCCAATCCTTAAGAGGGGGGTTTCTCCTTAAGAATGTCTTCAACAAAGTCGTGCTCAGGCACCGCCTCTTGAGTAGTGATTTGAAAATCCTCCACTGCCATCCTTAACATGGCATTGAAGGCCATTTGGTCGTCTACAGGTGAGGCCTGGCGAGCCGGGTTGGACGGAGGGAAATCCAGGCACAATACATCAGTGTCCTGATCTTGTTGGGGGAGCGTCCATGGGTCCGTCCCCCCTTGCTGGCTTTTCTTCCCAATTGTCCGTGGCATCCGCCTGATCCTCATTGTAGCCCTGCAGGAAGGAGGGTTCTTCATCTTCACTGTAAATGTACTGATAGGTATCCATCTGAACGATGTCTTCATGATGGACAGGGACAGAGGGCTGATATTCTTGGAAATGTGAAGCAGATTGAAGATAAGGTTCTCCAGAGGATCTTTTCGGGGAATGGTGTTCAGAAAAATTGATAATCTTTTCAAGACTGTCCATACACCCTTCAAATGTCTCCGTTGTCCATTTAGAGGGACCAGAATGGCCTGCGGGTGGAAAAGCATCATCTTCTGCCCTTTGGCGCCGAAACTTGTCTCTCAGGGTGTTGGAAAGAGGCTCTTGACTGTCCTTATAGGTATCGCGAGAATCGAGGCACCATGGCGTATCTAAAGATTTGTCCACGGCCTACCCCATATTCTTCGATGGGACAGGAATAAGCCTAACCGCCAAAGTAATTCTTACGATATTGTGTTCTCTTACCGCCGAATCGCCGTGAGTTAGTGGGTTAGAAGGTCTATTGGTAGACTTACCACCTACCATGGCATTCGAGGGCCTAGGACGGTTTTTCGCCTTGAGGCCTGGATGAATTTTTGGGCCTACCGGGCCTTTCAGGACGATTGGATTTCCACGCTTCGATGTGTTAGGGATAGCGCCCTTGTTTGTTTTGGAATGCCCAGTCGCAAAACGATGCTGTGGATGCGGTGAAGGTTGTTAATCTGAACGATCAGAGGAATCCGCTGAAATTTTCGACGGCCCTGCTGGCGCTTTCACCTTTTTCGATGTACCCGTCTAAATAGGTGTAGGGGTTGTGTGTTTAGTGTAATGCGTTTTTTGTATGCCCCTGTCACCGGGTGTTGTCCCTGAAGCAAGACTAGTGTCTGGCCTTGAAGGGTCGGGATGGGCTTGGCGGAACTAGAAGTGTCCGCCTCGAGGTCCATCACATCCGCAACAGATGTTTGGTCATCGGAGGTGCCCCCATCACTTTCGTCGAGTGTGGCGGTGGGGGAAGTGGGTTCTGCCCACGACATACCGTATGCAGCCCACCGCTTTACAGGGCGCTTCTTAAGGGTCTTAGGCCAAAGGAGTTTACAAGCCGCACACCATTTCTTGTCGTGATCCAAGGGGAGACAGGAGTTGCACGTTCTGTGCTCGTCCTTCCACGGGTATCTGACCCTACACTTAGGGCAGAATCTAAAAGAAGTCCTTTGCATAGCGAAAGGGAAAGATGACCAGACCTAGAGGGTAAAGAGTAGGAAAGAGGAAAGACATAACGGAAATATGGCCACCCCGACCCCACTCTCCCTACTGTAAAGGCCGGCCAGAGGGCCCGGTCACTTCAGCCGCCGGATCTTAGGTGCCGAAATCCACCGCTGTAGACAAGTCCCCCGTAGTCTTCGTCGAAGTTGTTCTTGCCATCGGAATGACTTAAGGAGGGATAACCGACAAGTTGGTTTAGGATAAACAATGTCTCTTATGTAAGAGCTCTGCTATAGGGCGACCAGTTACCTGGGTGGAAAAAACAATCTGAGAGACCTCGGTGCGTGAGGGATTTTGGGTACACTACACGTCACGATAGGGATAGTTATACAGACACGCCTATGCCAACGTCCCCTTTTGGTCCCCGAAAGACAAGATGCAATACTCCGCGGTTACCACTGGATGTCGGACCATATGCACAGCATGTGATTCTAAGCAGATTAACAAGCATCAGAAATTATGTTATCTGACCCCCTACCAGGGTGACATGGTGAGAACCTGGACCAGAGCTTAATTGTTTAGAGGCAGCAGCTGCCCCTCTAGAGGTTTGGCCTCTTCCTCTTCTAAATTGTCTTTGAATATGTCGACTGTGCCATACTTTGTTGACCATGATTTGCAAACTAAGTGCTTATTTTTGCACCTGAGGTGCGGCCGGATTGTGAAGATGCTCTGGGAAAGGTTTGGGTACAAACCCTATGATGGATGGTGGCCGAATCCCTCCAATGACAACATCTACTTGTGGTTTGGCCTAAAGTCTTTAGAGTTTCATGCTCTTTCTTGGAGGTGTCCAATGCCTCTTCAACTGGCTTACACAAATAGAGCATTGTCCTGAATAGGCAGCTTTAGGAGGGCGACATAAGTCTTGGGTCTGAATCCACCACCTCTTAACAAGGCATATCTTTCACTAGTGAACTTGCGGCTACCAGTCTACCAGTCAGCCAGCTGTTTCAGCTGCGTCCAGTGTGTTTTTAATCACTACATTAGCCAATTGTTTGCCTTCTGCTAAAACCGTTAGCATTTGAGACTTAAAAGGCTCATTGGTGGCATTAAACAGATCCTCCATTCGACCCTACTATGCCCTAATAAGTCTAGCCACAAGGGCTGAGTCATTGGCTATCCGAGTTTGGTATGGTGCAGATGTAGCTATCTTTTTGGCCAGAGCATATCTTATTTGCTCTCTTTGTCTGGTGGTGCCTCAGATGAGGCTACATGTGTGCCTACCCTCTTACGAGTACTGGCAAGTACTAGGGGGTCTGGTTTCAGATGCCCTTTGATGTTGGAGCAGGGTTAAGCCATTTCTCTATGCAGTGATTAACTGATTTCCTGAGTGCAGGAGTGCTGAGAGATGGAGTCATTCTTCTCTTGACTGACTAATAGGGGAATGTGTTGCCCTATTTGCGTCTTTTCATTATGGCTCTCTACCACAAAATCTATTATCTTCCTCCGACGTATGCGTCTCTAATTTGAAGTAGTCAGCAGCCCTCTTTAGGAGATCATTATATAGGATGTCGTCTATGGGGGAAGACGAGATTGATGTTAATATTAAACGATATTTATACCGCACACTATCACCACCGTAGTGGTCCCCTGGCATTCTGGCAGATCTGAAAATAAAGGGGGGTAGGTTAGGCCACGTTATTAGGACAAAGTTTGGAGAAAGAGCAAGGGAGTTGTGATGTGCTGTTGGCAGCTTCAGTTCGGTTACCACCGTTCGCTGCGCTTTTTGGTGTGGTATCCGGTCGGAGTCCGTCATGTGCTATTGTGGTGTGTTTGTTGTTGTGGGGAAGTGCATATGGATTGCTGCGGTTTTAGATGTATGGTTCTGTTTGGTTAGGGCTCGAGGGGTGTGTGAAGAGGGGTGAGGTTTTAGTAGGGTTGGTTGTTGGCATTGTTGTAATGCAGAAATGCACACTCAAATTTTGTGTCTTTCGAGATTTAGACAAAAATGTCTTCCTTATATTTATCTAATTTCAGCAAGACAAGGCTGTCTCATCACTGTTCATATGTTGCTTAAGTTAGTCTCTACAGTTATAGCTTAGTTGTTACTCAGGCCAGCCCCTACATTCAAGTCTGTGCCTGATGCAGACTCTTCCCCGTGGATCTATCTAATTGTGACCTATGCCCATACCCTGTTGTTAGAGGGGAAACCATATTGTGACTTCCTTATTGTATATATTGGCCTAAGCCAAGTCGCTCTGCGAAGAAATCCGTGCTTCAAGGTTCTTTTCAAGATCAATTTATCCGCCATTTTAGGTTCATCGGTCATTTTGATTCTCACTCCAAAGTCACCTGTGTTCTAAGATGGTGGACAGTGTCGTTCTGTTTGTAACATGGCCGTCTTGACCTCCACAGACGAGTTAATGCTTAAACTGCCTGCAGGCCAAATGTTAGGGTCATGTAATGAGACCTTGTCCTTCATTGACCTGTAGATCGAGGATTACCTGTGCCAACGATACTAATCCATGAACATATATTATGCACAATACAGTTCGAGCATCTAAGGTGAACACTTGTTTGACTATATTGTACAAGATATGTACGAAGGCTCAATGTAGAATCCAAAGACATACTGTTGCTATTGTAACCTATTGGAGTATGTATTAAGGATAATCCATAAATGTATAGATGCATAAATTAGGAACGAACTCGGCATGAACCCCTAGCCCGAGAGAAATGGTTAACCCAAAAAAGGGCTGGACATCAGATTATATATTGTATAAAAGGCACAAACATTCTGATGAACAGCCCTACTCACTTCACACACCGAACAGGGCTGGTATTCGCTGTGTTGTACTGAGGGCCTGATAGCTATCGGTTACTGTGTCCTTTGAAAACTGTTCGGTTGTAGAATAAAGATCTGTGTATCTTTGTAAACCCGTGTTGGTGTATTTCCTTTTGGGGTACTCAGCCTCGATATCTTCTTTTTGCTTTCACACTGTCTTAGGCGACGCGCTATCGTTCGGTCTGTACCAGGATGTCTAGACTTATGCCAGTGAATCACCATTCCTATGACTCAGGTGATTTTGTTGTGTGTGTTGGGTTAATCATTAGGAAGTCAGTATATCTCCAAGAATACTGCTAGGGTATCATGTATGTCGGTCTACTAGCTTGGGTGTGGATTCTTAGTGTGGTGATGGTGGTTTCATTTGGCTGGCGGGTTAGCTTATATGGAGGGGTTGGTTTCAGGATGGTTGTCTTGTGAGCGTGAGGTAGTAGTTGGATAATGTGGATGCACTATTGCATTGGGTTGGGGTTTACACACAGTTCATGTAATCATGTCCGTCAGTGGGACGCTTGGTAGTGAGTAAGGTCGGTAGTTGTGCCCGTTTGTGTCAGCCTTGTTAGCCATTGTTATGTCCTCATTGGGTTGTTGCTCATGGTCAGTTTCGCCTTGCTTTGCCTCTTTTCTTGTGGGTGTTCCCCCTCTCTGTCAGTTCTAGGTGTTATCTGTACCGTTTATGGGTTCTGTCAGCTGCTTCTCTTTGCATTTTTGTTTTTCTTGTTTCAGTTGTTTCTGTATGGTTCTGATGTGTTGAAGAGCCAGGTTTTTAGTAGTTTTCTGAATTTTAGGTGGTCTTTGGTTTTCTTATTTCTTTTGGGAGGTTGTTCCAGGTTTTTGCCAACAGGTGGGAGAAAGAGGAGCCCCCATGTTTTTTTTCTGGCATATGGCTTTGATTTGAGGCAGATTTCATTGCTTGATCTAAGGAGTCTCGTCGATATTGTAGATGGTTATTTTATTTTGTAGGAATCCTGCTCCCTAGCCGCCGATTGCCCTGTGTGTTATGCACATTGTTTTGAATGTGATACGTTGTTTGATTGGAAGCCAATGTAGCATTTGTAGCGCTGGTGTGATGTGATCTCTTCTAGATCATTTGAGGAGTCTGGCCACTGCGTTCTGGATGCGTTGTAGTTTCTTCAGCAGGTGTTCTGGCATTCCGAGGTAGAGGCTGTTGGTATAGTTGATTCTTGATATGAGGAGGGCGGCGATAGTCAGTGTTTTGTGGGTGAAGGACCGGAATGGTATGATTCTTTTTGTTGAGTGAAGGAGGAATAAGAATTTTTTTAATGATTGTGTTTACTTTTGTTTCTAATGTTAGTGCTTTGTTCATTAGGACTCCTAGGTTTTTGAGTAAGTTTAATGGTGTGGGCACGGTACCCAATTCTATCAGCTATGGTATGTAGGTGGTGTTCTCTTGGTTCTTGGATATAATCACGATTTCGGTCTTTCCTGGGTTGATTTTCAGTGTGTTGGCATTAATCCAGTCATAGATTTCTTTTAGACATTCTCCTAGTGTGGAGTGATCTGCTTGTGTATCTTCGATCTTGTAGATGGTTTGAGTGTCATCTGCGTAGTTGTAGCACGTAAGATTGTATTTTTTGAAGATCTTGATTAGTGAAGTCTGGTGAATGTTGAAGTACAGTGGTGATAGTGAAGATTCTTGTGGTACTCCGCATTCGTTAACTCACGGAGCAGATTTGAAGTGATTTATCCATACGGTTTCTGTTCTGTTTGCTTGGAATGGTTTTATCCAGAGTAGTGCTAAGTCGGTTATATCTAATTCTTTTTATCTCTTGATGAGGGTGTCATGGCTTGCTGTGTCAAATGCTGCCCAGAGGTCGAGCAGAATCAGGGCTTAGGTTGTGTTGCAGTGGACGTTTGTCTTTAGGTGATCCCAGATGGATCGGAGGGCCGATTCTGTTCCTCTTGTGGGTCTGAAGCTGACAAGTACTTTTTCTAGCAACTGGTGTTTTTCTACATGCTCTCGGGTTAGTTTGTATACGTAGGTTTCTAAGAGTTTAGCCGGGTAGTGAATGTTTGAAATTGGTCTGTAGTTGAAGAGGTTTTTCACGTTGCCACTTGTGTTCTTAATTAGTGGTTTAATATATATTGATTTGAAGGATCATGGTACGGTCCCTGTTGCGAGGGACAGATTTAAGAGATTTCTGTAGTATTCCAATGGCGCTCCTTGTGTGAGGTTTGATTTGTAGATGTCTGGGGGCAGGGGTCCATTGGCGAGCCTGCTTTCTTGCTGTTTTACCAACTTGACGAATGTCTCCACTGATATTTGCGGGACATTTTGCAGTTTGTGCTCTGGCTCCTCGTTGGATCCGGTTGGTTGTGTGTTAGGATTGGTCAGTCTGTTTTGTATGATTTGTCAGATGTTGTTCATTTTATTTTTGAAATGGTCTGCTAAGTTGTTGCATAGTTCCTGTGAAGGTATTGGAGTGCTGTCGCAACCTGGTGGGTTTCACATTTTGTTTATGATGTTGAACATTTGTGTGTTGGTGGCTTTGGTGATTCTGTCGTAGTGCCTTTTGAATTTCCTTCTTGTATGATCGGATTAGAGTTTTTTTTACCTTGGTCAAATTCTTTCCTTCATTCTAGTTCCAGCTTCTTCTTGTTCTGTTCCATGGTGCTTAGTAGTGGGGTGAACCATTTTTCCAATGCTCTTTTTCTTGAGGGGGTTAACAGTTTTTCCAGGGAGGTATTTTCGCTTGCATCAGCAATCCATTTATTTAGTAGGTCCGTTTTTCCATCTAGGTCTGCCTTTTCCAGTTCAGTCGTGATTGGTTTGTCAGCTCCATTGATCATCAATAATATCAGGTGACGGACATGGGAAGTCATTGCGGTCAGAACCTGGATCTTCATCAAATGTGCCATCCTCATCACCTGTAACATCTCTGACCTCAATGGGGTCTTTACTTGTAGGTGTGGGCACCTCATGTGTCTTCTTCTGGTTTAAAAGAGCCTCAGAAGCAATAGTCCTCCTGCTCCTCACTCCGAGGGTGCTTTTTTTTATTTTTAAACGTCTCTGTAATAGTGGTGGGACTGTCTGTGTGACCGGACTTGTGAAGTTGTAAAACAGGTGCCGAAACTTGTAATTCTTGCGCTTGCGATTATTGTTTTGGAGCCTGGGATGTTATTTTCTGGATGGAAGAAGTTAATTTTAGTGACTGCAATGGTTTTGAAACATGGGTTGAGTAAGAATTACTCGGGGCTGTGCATTTCGTTTCTGTAGCTTTTTTTGACATAAGCAATAAAGCGGGAGTGGAGTGTTTTAGTGTCTCGGTGTGCTTAGATGGACTTGGCATACCCATTTTGGGCGTTGATCCCAAATGCTACTCGTGTGTGTGTGTTTTATGTGTCTGCCTTGGTCGCCAGAAGAGGCCTCCATAACAGTGCTTGACGCCTGCCTTTCGGAGCTAGGGATGATTAGTTCATGGGGATCTACTGGCTCCCTATGAGATCTAGTGAAACCGGGACTGCCCTGCTCTGCTTCGGAGCCCTTCACAGTGGCAAGCGGTTCAGTGGATGCCTTAAACTGCAATCGCATAGGCTGCCCAGCATGTCAACCACCAATTTGTTACTGTCTTCAATTTGAAGTGCTTGCAAGCTCGGTACTTATCCTCCTTGTGATCTCTAGGAAGAAAACTGTTGCACACACTGTGCGTATCCTTCCGGGGGATTTTTTTTTACTGCATGTGGGGCACACTTTAAAGGGAGTATTGTCCATACTCGAAGCTTGTGGAAATGGAGACTGTAAATTAAGGGGAATTATATGGAGACATTGTCCACTATGAAATGAATAATATATGTTTTCCATTCACTCTCCCTACTGTATAGGCTGAAAGGCCTGACAACATTATAGACCATCGATCCTCCGCAACCACGAGACTCGCTACCGATGAATTGCCCCAGGCAAGTAGTCAGGTCCGTTGAGCAATCTTCGGTGATGAGGAGAGTCACGATTAGATAATTTAATCAAATATTGCTTGATCACGAGCAAATATTAACATTGCCTCCCACTGCTCTCTCGTGCCTCGTCACTGTAGCTGCCGTGCTCTCTCAAAGTCGCCCACCGCTGTCGCTTGACATCGGTCAGTTTCGTATTTTCCAACATCTGGTCTAAAATGGCATTTAAATTGTCTCTCTGCATCGAAGTTGCTGCCGACCAAGGGCAGAAAAGAGAATGTCAGCGTGTCAACTGTTAGGAAAGATTTCCATTCATGTGCAATTTTCCCTCCAGTTGTGAACCCCCAACATTTTGCTGTTATCTGACCATCCTAGACTGACTTTTGCCAGTGGATCACAGCCTTCTGCTGCACTGCCCTGGGCTTTTCACTCACTTTGTTATGGGGAAACTGACATGCCCTAAAACAGTCAGTACTGGAAGACTTTGTTGCCCTTATTTATTTATTTTATTGCTATTCTTTTGCAACATTTTATCAGTGCACAAAGTAATTTACAGTACAGTACGATGGGGACCCCTTTTTATTTTTAAGGACCTGGACACTTTCAAAGGATTTTTCGGTAGAAGTACAAATGTGCCTATATGATATGCCTATGTTGCTCTGTCCTAGGCCACATCTGCCATTTTGAGTGTACCTATGGTTGCGTATAGTCCACAATGCCCTCTTGACTGTGCCTCTTGCTGTTCTTAGGCCACATTTCACCATGCTCCTTACCAGGCTTACTTACCACTGTGAACATATGCGTGTTAGCACATTGTATTGCCCACTACGATCTGTGACTACAGCACTTGACTCGGACTATTGCCTAGCCTATTGACTAGCCCAGTAGCGAAGTTAGAACCTCCGAGTAGTCGTTTTAGCCTTATCCTAGTCCACTGTGCCCTAATCGAGTGACCGCCTACTGTGCCAGCCTTAGGATCCGGTGCTCTCAACCCACTTATCTATACGACACATTATATAGCACTATATCCTCAACTCTAGCAGAATGCATTTTAGCACGACCCTATTAACATACGCCCCACTGCTGTTATTACAGCTTATACTGGCAACTATGGACCAATTTAAACAAGCACCCTGCCCTACTCTCCAGAGAAACGCTAGGCTTCGCGCTAGACTCTCCACCCTCTACAAACCGCAGTTACTAGCAACGCCTATTTGAACCGCCGTACCATACCCAAAAACCAGACTAGGAGCTCAACGCAACCTAAATCACAATTACCTGCTTGCACCTTAATGAAAGAACCCATCTTGGTCACTTATAACACCAACTGTCTACCTAAAACAACCTTCATAACAGGAGCACTGATCAATGCTAGACCCACGCCACTGAAATAGCCGACCCCCTTACCTTAGATAACCTTGACCTCCTAGCAGTCACAGAAACCTGGCTACATGACGCAGCAGGTCGAGACCTAACTACTAAGACTAGACCGCCCTAACGCCAGAGGTGGTGGCTTAGCCATCATCTCCAAATCCAACCTGAATGTAAGATTAACAACACTGCCCACCTTAAAATCCTGTGAACTCCTGGCCGCTAAATTACCGATATCCCCATGCCAAACCCTAACTATTTATCTCGTTTACAGGCCACCAGGGCCCTTAGGCCTTTTCAAAGAGGAATTAACCAGCCTCTTAGCGGGCAACACAAAAAAGTCATCCCAGACAATGATCCTTGGCGACCTTAACCTAGGTCTTAACGACCCAAATGACAAACAAGCAGAAGCCATCGCTACCATGCTTGAAGGGCATGGCCTCACTCAAAAAGTCCTCACCCCCACCCACGACAAAGGGAGAATAGTGGACTGGGTAGCCACTTCCAACTGCCCTACTACTATCACTAAAATTACACCCCAGCCTTGGACTGACCACTTCCTCATCAAGTTCTACTTAACACTAAACAAGATGTCCAGAATTGAAAAAACAATAGCACCATCTGTTCCTACAAGATCCAGGAAGAACCTCACACCAGACAATATCCTACCCCTGTTCCTCCCAACCATCAATGCCTTGCAATTTGATTCTGACCCAGACATCATGGTTAAAATATACGACACCATGGCCATAGCCATGGACACCATCGCCCCACTGAAAAACTGTAAAAGTAAACAACAATCCCACCTTAATACTTGGTTCACCCCCCATCTAAAAGAACTGAGACTGGAAAAAAGGAAGCTTGAAACTGTATGGCAACACTCCCCTACAGCTGAAAATAAACTTAAACTCAAACTGTGCACTACGCATTATAAGAAAGCAATCATCCAAGCTAAAAAAGAAGTCTATAATTTCCAAAGCATGCTCCAATACAAAGGAACTATTCGCAATCTTGCGAGAACTCAAATCCCCCATACCACCACCGGATAACGTACCTAAAGACAAGCAATGGTGTACCAATATCCAAAATGCCCTCGCAAATAAAGTAAAAACACTACAATCAAAAATTGCTATAAAAAAAGCCTTGCTCCCTCCCAGCATGCCCACACCCAAACCTCGCCTAACACCCTTCAAAATTCTCTAAAGTTTCCACTCATGAAACTGAAAAAATCATTGCCTCACTAAAACCATCCAAAGGCAATTACTGCCCGGCTCAGATAATCAAGGGTGCCGCTAGAGACCTTGCCCCCTTCGTCACTAAACTCATCAATGCCTCCTTCTCATCTAGCACCATCCCAAGTAGCTCAAAAGAGTCCTGGGTTCTCCCCCTGCTAAAGAAACAAACCCTAGACCCCTCCAGTCCCACCAACTATAGGCCCATCACTACTGTCCCTTTCCTCCTGAAGATAATTGACAGAGTGGCCTATCTCCAAATCCAAAAATACCTAGAGACCAACCAACTCCTCGGCACTCGTCAATCGGGCTTCAGACCTCCGCACGGCACTGAGACCGCACTTATAGATCTCAAAGCCCAAATTGACGAGCTCAACGATGAAGGAAACACAGCTATGCTACTCCTCCTTGATTTGTCGGCGGATTTTGACCTAGTGGACCACGCAGTACTCTGCAAACACCTAGCGTCAGCCACCCACTTCTCAAGTGAAGCCATAGCCTGGATCCAATCCTTTCTCGACAACAGAAGCATGCGAGTCTTCTCCACCTTAGACTCTGTAGACCCTATCCAGACAACATGTGGAGTCCCACAGGGCTCTTGTGTCTCGCCAACGATGTATAATATCTTTACTAAACCTCTATTCGACAAATTGGACAGACTGGGTGTCACCTACACAAATTATGCAGACGACACCCAGATCCTCATCCCCCTTTCGGGCAATTTCACTACGGATACAGCTTTAGTAAGCAAAATGTACACCCTCATTCAGGCATGGATGGCAACCCATGGCCTCTGCCTGAATGATGAAAAAACAGAGATCCTCATTCTAGGCTCACCCAACAACCTAAAAAAACTTGATTCCAATTACAGCTCCTTCAATATCGATGGCAATATAATCACCGTCGCCAAAGAGGTGAAAACCCTCGGTGTCTATTTGGACTCCACTTTGTCCCTAAGGAACCAAGGAAACAAGTGAACTCCCTGCCCTCATCCACAGCATGTACCGGTAAACTTATTAAAGCATGCAGACCCTTCCTCTCACCAGCTAGCTGCATTATCCTAGCCAATGCACTAATCCTCTCAGAACTGGATTACTGCAATGCACTTTATGCAGGCACAAATAAATACATCACCAATAAACTTCAAACCCTACAAAACAACGCGCTCAGAACGGCCCTTAACCTCCCAGCTAGAGAGCATATCTCGAATGTGCGGAGAAAATACAACAGGTTAAAAATTAGCGATAGGATCACCTTCACAATTGTCACACTAACATTCAAATGTCTGAACAATGCAGCCCCCCCTACCTTAGGGATAGAATAATAAGAAAAACCACTGCACGACCAACCAGAACAGCCAACTCTTTCTGCCTCCAAACCCCCTAGATTCTGACTAAAAAAAATAGGAGGTAATAGCTTCCCTGTGCAAGCAGCCCAGTACTGGAACGCCTACCAGTTGAACTAAGAAGGGACCAGCAGTACAACAGCTTCAGGCACCATACCTGCACCTGGCTTCGACGCAACGACCTCTGAAACCAGTGACCCTGAGCATTGTGATCTGATGACACACGTACCCCTCCATTCTTACATGTAAAATGTACATAATGTATTTACTGTATATAATTTGTTACCTTTCCACCCTTACATGTATAGAATGTACATAATGTAATTACTGTATACAATTTAGGTTACCAACAACCTGTAATATGCAACCTGTAACCAAGTTCTAAGCATTCTTGTTATTCTGTGCACCCAGCTACCCAAGGGTTTTCTGGCGCCCTATAAATAAACAAACAAACTACCTCTCCCTGTGCAGCACTCCCATTGGTTGCTGAGTGTTTTCTTCCATCCAACCCAGGACCGGCAGGCTTTAGTCGGCCCTCTCAGCAAGGCCCACTTCTGTCTGCACCATGTCCGCTTCCGGAATGCTAATTGGAGTCCTCCTTGCTCCTTAACCACAATGATGCTGCCACCTCACTCCTCTAAGAAATCCAGACTGCCTTGACATTGTCACCTCCAGAACTATGGGTTAGTTCCCTCCTTCTGGACTCACTCCTACCACCTTTAACTATCACTGTTCTTTCTGCTTATTACTCCCATGTTGTCATCCTGATGCGCAGGGTTTCTTAAAACCCTTTGCTAACTAGGCTGGCCTCCTGAACCTCTGCCCACCAGGTCAGAGTTCAGAAATCCATCTTACCATCAACTAATGTAGGTCTCTGTATCCGTATGATTGGGATCACGTTACACCTCGGTCGATGCCCAGTTTTTCCAAATTTGAAAAAAAAATGAAATACTCCAAGCAAATCACTCGATGGCCGACAGTCCGTGAATCCAAATAGAGTCACAAGCTCAAAAAAATAAATATATATTCGTTTATTGTGAGGCCACCTGACCTAGGCCGACAGGCACAATGTGCAGGGCCTCCGTGGCAAGAAATCCTGGCTACTGAAGGGGCCATTGTGGGAGGTACAGGGCGTCCGATTGGCTACCCCATGTCATTCCCTTTTGGTAATTCTCTGGACCAACCACTAGATGGCTCTTAAGTACAGCATAAATCTAAATCCGGGTCACACAGCAAAACATGCAGTCACACACTCCACTCACGAGGCTGGGTCATGGACTCAGTATGAAAGAGGTAGGTCTGGGTCGCTAATGCATTCTGGGCTTTGAGTAGTGGATGCTGTGCCAGAGGGGCCTCAATAAACACCAGGACACAAAGGATTAAAGAAAAGACCTTTATTTGATTTATATACAAGGGGAGGACACCCCAGTACACTTTTCCGTCTGCTTTCTCAAACAGGTTACAGAGGACTCCACCCCAGACTGACCAAGGGAGGGGAACTCTCGAGCCATCACTGGGTCTAGAGCTTCCAGAAACGTGTAGTGCTCATCTCTACCTGAAGTCTTGGCAATTGATATAGAAAGAGCAGCAAAAAATTGAACAAAATAAAAGCATAAAACAAAATCAGTCACTCGCACAAGTTCCAGTCGCAAAGTCATCGCTGCAAACTCGGGTGCGAGTTGTTCCCCCTGCACGTCAGGTGCCCACAAGCAGAGGCTGAGGCGTTGCTCAAGCAACAGAGGGGTAAAAGGTGTGCGGGCGTTTGCATAGAGATCCGATGCATTTGGGAAGCTTGAAGCAATACACAGCTGGGGTCCTCCAGAGGTGCAGAGCCACCTCTGGGTATCCAGCAGCACCAAGACAGACCACCCGGAGATCACCTCAGCAGACCCTGCGCCACCGCCACCACCACAGGCAAGAGCTTGGGACCTGCATCAGCAACACAGTGTTCCTGCATCACCGCATGAAACGGGGTATTAGATGCAGGGTGGTCACAGCAGCGGAGGGCGGCGCAACTGCTCCAAAAAGAGACGGAATGAAACTTTAGCAGAGGTGCAGTTGCTCTTCCTGCACTTTAGGAATTACATGTAAGAAGTAGTGGGGTAGCGGCTGCACAAACATAAAAGGAATGATCAGCTGTATGCAGGCAGTAGCAATGAACCCTTAGAATGACAGAAGTGGCCAAAGCGGTTGCACATTGCAACAATGGACCAGTATAAATATGACAGGAAGTGGCTATAGTGGTCGCATGTTGCAGGAATGAAGCATTACTAGGACGGGAAGTGGCTGGAGCAATCCCACAGTGCAGGAATTGAGCTTTACAGGGACAGGAATTGGGCAGAGTAGTCCCACATTTGATGAATGGACCATGTTCATGACAGGAAGTGGCTATAGTGGTCCCATGTTGCAGGAAGGGAGCACTGTAAAGGACAGGAAGTGGCTGGTGCAATCCCACAGTGCAGGAATTGAGCTTTACAGGGACAGGAATTGGGCAGAGTAGTCCCACATTGCATGAATGGACCATGTTCATGACAGGAAGTGGCTATAGTGGTCCCACGTTGCAGGAATGGAGCATAGGAAAGGTGAACAGGAATGGTTGCTGCAGTGGGGAAGGGAGGAGTGAACCATTATAATGCAAGAGAAAGCAAGGAGTCCGCACATTGCTGGCACAGAGAGGGAGGCAGGAACTGTTCTCCTATTGCAGAAACTGGATGTGTGCACCACTGCTAGGAAGGAGGTGCACGTGTCTGCTGGCACAGGGCTATGCATGCCCCTGTGTTTACGAAAGGCAAATGCAGAATTGTTCCACTGGCACACGGGACCACAGTGTGGCCTGGATGGTCTAGGGTGTACACCAGGGGTGGAAGCTCAGCGTGAGGCCTTGACACGGGTCGTGTGGCATTTGATGCAGAGGACGTGGCCATCTAGTGGGTAACAACCGCTTTCATCCGCTTCAATGGAGAGAGGTTTCCCACAGTCCTGGAGGGAGAGAGTAAAGGTTGGGGGGTACAGTTAGGACAGTTATACTGATGGTGGGTGGTACAGTCGGAGAGGCACAGAAAGGGTGGGAGGCACAGCAGCAAAAAAGTAACGGTGGGGATGGTGTAAGGGTGGGGGAAGAACGGTGAAGAAAGATACAGTACTAGAAGGGAGTGTTCAGTAAGGAGAGGTACAGTAAAGGTTGGGAGGTACAATAATTAGAACAGCTTTTATAGAGTCACTTGACGCCCCTTTGCCATCACGCTGTGGCTGCAGTCTCTGGACCTCCTCACAGGCATGGCCTATGCAGAGCATGAGTCATGAAAGCAGAGGGTCTAGTTTGCAAACATTGTTCATAAGAGTTTACTGCTTGGATCACCATGTGCCAATTCCCATATCCTAGCAAGCTCTTTGCTGTTATGCAAATCAGCGTAACTGTGTTAGTCCCTCCTGCAGGTGTCCCGGCTGCCCTAGGTATGTTCCCGTGAGGTTGGGCCTCCACCCCTCAGTGCCACCAACATCACTCTAGATCACCCCACTGCCCCACCAAGGTAGGGGTCGGTTCCCAGCATAGATTGTGTCCATTTCCTAAGTATCATCAAATAGTCTCATATAGTGTGTCTTCTGCCATTATGGCAGATTTGCACAAGTTGTCGAACTGCGCTGGAAGCCCAGACAAGCAAGACACTCGTCATCAAATAGGGTAAACATTCTTGTAAGCAGTGTGTTGTAGAAATCCCAATTACGCTCCCACTTTCCCACTCTCTCTCTGGCCGGCCGCCCTTGGCCCTGCGCCCGTACCCACCTGCGAGGCAACAATTCATTGAGAAGAATAGACTCCTGGGGCTGCGTCAATATGGGTTTCGCCCGGGGCACGGCACAAAAACAGCCCTTCTTGATCTAAAAACCAAATGATGACGCAAGGGATTCGGGTAAACTTGATTTACTTCTACTGCTAGACCTATCCGCGGCTTTAGATCTTGTTCACAACGTCCTCTGCCACCACCTGACATCGACAGCCAACTTCCCACTCAATGCCACCTCATGGATCACATCATTCTTGCAAAGTAGGGCCACGCATGTTTTCTCCAACTTAGCTCTGCCTCCCTACTCTCATCTCAAGTGGAATACCACAAGGTTCCTGCATCGCGCCCACTCTTTACAACATATTCACCAGACCGCTCTTTCCCATCTTGGACTCATTATGTACCTCCTACGACCGTTACGCGGACGATACTCAAGACCTCCTTCCGCTAACGGCAATTATGAATCCAACTCCAGGACCCTCAATGCTGTATACACAACCATCGAAGCCTGGATGAGTGTGAACGGGCTATGCCTCAACAGTGACAAGACTACTGAGCTTCTCCTGATTGGAGTCACTGAAACGCTAAAGAAACTCAATAACCAATTCAGCCATTTCACTATTGACATCAAAATGTCAGTCTCCGAAACAGTAAAAACACTGAGTATACCTAGACTCAAACCCATCTATGACCAGGCAAGTGAATGCCATCGCTTCTGCCGCAGCAAACCACGCCATACTACTAAATGCAGCCAGACTATTCCTATCCAAGGACAATTGCCTTACCATTGCCAGAGCGATAAATGGGCCAAGACTCGACTACTGTAATGTCCTTTTTGGAACACGTCAGTAAACAATATGGAGAAGCTACAGATAATCCATAACAGCGCCCTCCGCGCAGCTATAGGCATCCCCAGAAGGGAACATATATCTGCCGCCAGAAAACAGGCTCACTGGCTACCCGTCAAAGAGCACGCCCTCTTTAAAACCCTTGCTCCTACCCACAAATGTGTCAACCAAACAGCCCCCCTCCAACTATCCCAAAGAACCCCCAGAGGTGCATCTTCCAGACCAACTACAACACCCTACTCCAACATGCTCACAGTCCCCAAAATCAAGCCAGTCAATGCAGGAAGCGCTAGCTTCCCCTACTTGGCAGCCCTGCAATGGAATGCCCTCCCAGCATCGCTAGGAGTTGAAACCCCCACATTGCCTTCCGTAGAGCTGTCAAGACTGTACTCTTCACCTAACCCTGACTAGGTGATATCTGTTTACAATGATATCAATATGTCTGCCTGTAATATATAATGTATGTATTAAGTTTGCATTGATTCCAAAGGTCATTCACAGGCTTCATGTAACTAAGCTCATCACATGTAACAGCGCTTCAATGTCTAAGGGATGTCTGCGTGCTCTATACATTTAAATAAATAAAAAATCTTGGGCTCATCTTCAACTCCACTCTCTCCTTCTCCAACCAAATTTCAGACATCTCTAAAAAGTCCAACTACCAGCTCCACCTCCTCAGAGGTAGTCTTCCTTTCCTCTCCTTCCACCAGAAGCTCACTGTCTCCAGAGCTCTGGTTCTCTCAAGGCTGGACTACTTCAACACCCTCTTTCTTAACCTCCCTTCCTCTGCTTTGTGCCCTCTGCCTCTCTTCCAGAACAGAACCGCAAGCCTTATCCTTGGCCTGAAGCCCAAGGACTGCATCTCTCGGGCCCTAAAATCCTTCTACTAGCTCCCCATGGCTGCAAGGATTAAGTTCAAGACCCTCTGCATAGTCCATGGGGCCTTCTGGGGCTCATCTACCTCTAACCTTCTGCGAGTGAGTCGGTTCTCCAAGCAAAGATTTGGAGGGAAATCTTCATCCTCAGCAGGGGCCTCCCTCTGGAAAAGCCTCGCTGCCGCCCTCTGTCTTGAGCCCGATCTCCTTAAGTTGAGTAAACTTCTAAAGACATTCCTCTTCTCCTCTGCCTTCTCTCTCCCTCTACCCTGCTAACCTTCCTCTTCTCGTCTTCCTTCTCGCTCCCTCTACCCTGCTAACCTTCCTCTTCTCCTCTGCCTTCTCTCTCCCTCTACCCTGCTAACCCTCCTCTTCTCCTCTGCCTTCTCTCTCCCTCTACCCTGCTAACCTTCCTCTTCTCCTCTGCCTTCTCTCTCCCTCTACCCTGCTAACCCTCCTCTTCTCCTCTGCCTTCTCTCTCCCTCTACCCTGCTAACCTTCCTCTTCTCCTCTTCCTTCTCTCTCTCTCTCTACCCTGCTAACCTTCCTCTTCTCCTCTGCCTTCTCTCTCCCTCTACCCTGCTAACCTTCCTCTTCTCCTCTTCCTTCTCTATCTCTCTACCCTGCTAACCTTCCTCTTCTCCTCTGCCTTCTCTCTCCCTCTACCCTGCTAACCTTCCTCTTCTCGTCTTCCTTCTCGCTCCCTCTACCCTGCTAACCTTCCTCTTCTCCTCTGCCTTCTCTCTCCCTCTACCCTGCTAACCCTCCTCTTCTCCTCTGCCTTCTCTCTCCCTCTACCCTGCTAACCTTCCTCTTCTCCTCTGCCTTCTCTCTCCCTCTACCCTGCTAACCCTCCTCTTCTCCTCTGCCTTCTCTCTCCCTCTACCCTGCTAACCTTCCTCTTCTCCTCTTCCTTCTCTCTCTACCCTGCTAACCTTCCTCTTCTCCTCTGCCTTCTCTCTCCCTCTACCCTGCTAACCTTCCTCTTCTCCTCTTCCTTCTCTATCTCTCTACCCTGCTAACCTTCCTCTTCTCATCTGCCTTCTCTCTCCCTCTACCCTGCTAACCTTCCTCTTCTCCTCTGCCTTCTCTCTCCCTCTACCCTGCTAACCTTCCTCTTCTCCTCTTCCTTCTCTATTTCTCTACCCTGCTAACCTTCCTCTTCTCCTCTTCCTTCTCTCTCTCTCTCTCTACCCTGCTAACCTTCCTCTTCTCCTCTGCCTTCTCTCTCCCTCTACCCTGCTAACCTTCCTCTTCTCCTCTTCCTTCTCTATTTCTCTACCCTGCTAACCTTCCTCTTCTCCTCTGCCTTCTCTCTCCCTCTACCCTGCTAACCTTCCTCTTCTCCTCTGCCTTCTCTCTCCCTCTACCCTGCTAACCTTCCTCTTCCTTCTCTCTCCCTCTACCCTGCTAACCTTCCTCTTCTCCTCTGCCTTCTCTCTCCCTCTACCCTAACCTTCTTCTCCTCTGCCTTCTCTCTCCCTCTACCCTGCTAACCTTCCTCTTCTCCTCTGCCTTCTCTCTCCCTCTACCCTGCTAACCTTCCTCTTCCTTCTCTCTCCCCTGCTAACCTTCCTCTTCTCCTCTGCCTTCTCTCTCCCTCTACCCTGTTAACCTTCCTCTTCTCCTCTGCCTTCTCTCTCCCTCTACCCTGCTAACCTTCCTCTTCCTTCTCTCTCCCTCTACCCTGCTTACCTTCCTCTTCTCTTCCTTCTCTCTCCCTCTACCCTGCTAACCTTCCTCTTCTCCTCTGCCTTCTCTCTCCCTCTACCCTGCTAACCTTCCTCTTCTCCTCTGCCTTCTCTCTCCCTCTACCCTGCTAACCTTCCTCTTCTCCTCTGCCTTCTCTCTCCCTCTACCCTGCTAACCTTCCTCTTCTCCTCTGCCTTCTCTCTCCCTCTACCCTGCTAACCTTCCTCTTCTCCTCTGCCTTCTCTCTCCCTCTACCCTGCTAACCCTCCTCTTCTCCTCTGCCTTCTCTCTCCCTCTACCCTGCTAACCTTCCTCTTCTCCTCTGCCTTCTCTCTCCCTCTACCCTTCTAGCCTTCCTCTTCTCCTCTTCCTTCTCTCTCCCTCTACCCTGCTAACCTTCCTCTTCTCCTCTGCCTTCTCTCTCCCTCTACCCTGCTAACCTTCCTCTTCTCCTCTGCCTTCTCTCTCCCTCTACCCTGTTAACCTTCCTCTTCTCCTCTGCCTTCTCTCTCCCTCTACCCTGCTAACCTTCCTCTTCTCTTCCTTATCTCTACCTCTACCCTGCTAACCTTCCTCTACTCCTCTGCCTTCTCTCTCCCTCTACCCTGCTAACCTTCCTCTTCTCTCTGCCTTCTCTCTCCCTCTACCCTGCTAACCTTCCTCTTCTCCTCTTCCTTCTCTCTCCCTCTACCCTGCTAACCTTCCTCTTCTCCTCTGCCTTCTCTCTCCCTCTACCCTGCTAACCTTCCTCTTCTCCTCGTCCTTCTCTCTGCCTCTACCCTGCTAACCTTCCTCTTCTCCTCTGCCTTCTCTCTCCCTCTACCCTGCTAACCTTCCTCTTCTCTCTGCCTTCTCTCTCCCTCTACCCTGCTAACCTTCCTATTCTCCTCTTCCTTCTCTCTCCCTCTACCCTGCTAACCTTCCTCTTCTCCTCTGCCTTCTCTCTCCCTCTACCCTTCTAACCTTCCTCTTCTCTCTGCCTTCTCTCTCCCTCTATCCTGCTAACCTTCCTCTTCTCCTCTTCCTTCTCTCTCCCTCCGCCCTGCTAACCTCCCTCTCCGCTCTATCCCTCTCTCTCTCCCTTTACACACAGCATGCCGACTGGCCGTCGGGTGTACCTCAGAGTCTCACAGGTGCCCGGCACCCTTGCCAGTCCTCTCGCACTTGCCTCATTGCTACTCCCCTTGGTCAATTACCCATGAGAATGGCATCTCTCAGCACTCACCAGTTTCTGACTAACTGGGCACACTTGCCCCCCCCTGCACTTGTGCCCCCCTCCCCTGTACCTTCTGTGTACTTGTAAATGTTAAAGGATATTTGTACTGCGTACTATCACCACTGGTGTGGTCCCCTGGCGCTCTGGTGGCTCTGAAAGAGGAAAGGAGGTTGCGTTAGTGGGAGGAAGCAGGAAAAGTGCAAGAGAGCAGTGATGTGCTGTTAGTGGCCTCAGCCCGGTGGGTCCGTTGGCTGGGCCTGGGGTGTTTGCGGCCAGTAGTCGTTGTGTACTGTTGTGCGAGTCTGTGTGTTTCTTTTGTTTTTGCAGTGTAGTGAAGTTTGTGCGGTTTGTTGTGTTATAGAGTTGTGGTTGTGTTTGTTTAGAGTTTGAGAGGTGTATGCAGAGGGGTGGAATTGTTAGTGGGTTGGTTATTGATTCAGGATTGCACGCTTGTCCAGGCTTGGCCGGCGAATCGTATGTCAATCATTGAATCACATTACTATCTAAATGCAACGCAGGCTAAACTTAGGAATTCCATCTAGGTGTGGCACATGCTAACAATCGGAACGCACCATGCCTCGTAGATAGTCTATCATTTCTCCCCAGTCTCCCCTCCTGCATGGTGGCACCTCAATGCTCTTGGAAAAACTGCAGAATCATCATCAGACCCATTTGCTGTTATTTACACTGTTAATTGTATTTATGCACTTACTCTGCCTTTGCAGACATGGATAGTTCTGAAATTCAAGGGCTCTGAATTGCTGTTTTTCTCCCCTTGCTCCCCGCCTCCTTGAACGCTTCGAAACACTTGCATTATGTATGGGCGCTATACAAATAAACATTACCATACCATACCAACAGCTGATCAATTTCAGAGTTTGTCAAAGACTATTGGAGGACTGGCCACAAGGTGACAGCAGATTCCAAGCAAAGAATTCTATGAAAAATCCCCAGCCACAAAAAAGCATCAGTCAGGCAGAGATGGGGGTGGTAGGAGGTGTGATGGGGAGGGGGGCCAGGACGGTATAGTAGAGAGTATTTTGGGGGTGAGCAGTTGGGATGTTGGACAAGCTCTCTTTGCCTTGTAGTGATGGGAAAGGCAGCCTTCCTTCAATGTGGGAAGGGTGACATAGAGCGCCTTGTCTGAAGTGAAGCATGTATTGTACAGCTGAGGGGTCCACTGGAGGGCTGGGGGGGCGTGTGACTGCTTGCCGGATTCTAGAACACTGGGTCAAGACAAGGAACGGGGGGGTTGGGTGGCAGGGGCTGCGGTAAGGACGGGAGCGTGGCCTGCACGTCAGGCTCAGATCCAACAGTGAGGGACAGGCAAGTGTTGGGGGTTCAGCCCCAATGAATGGCAAGGGTCAGTCTGGGGCCAGGGAGGGGCGTGATCATGGAGCACCCTGCGTGAGGGAGCCCCGATGCAGCGGCTGCCTGGGTGCAGGTGACAAATGAAAGCTGCCCCCCCCACACTCCCTGCCCGCCACCCCACCACCCCATCACGGAAAACAAACCCGATGCAGCCAGCGCTGGCGATTGGGCCGGCTCTTGGCGGATCCGAGATCCGGCTCCGGATGTGTGGCCGGATCTTGGGATCCGGCCAGAGTCAGCCGCTCCAAGCCCATGAACCACGCTGGAAAACTTTTAAAAAAAACGCCCGCGCGGCAGCAATGCCTTTTACTACGACTTTGGCACTGGTGTGTAACGCACAATGCTCGCTACATGCAAGGAATCAGTTGTACATGTAGCGAGCATTGTGCGTTACACACCAGTGCCAAAGCCGTGGTAAAAGGCAATGCTTTTTTGTTTTTAGTATTTCAGCATTGCTGGATTTCCACCACGAGCCCCGCCCCCTCTAGACCACGCCCCCAACTCCTACCCCACCCGGGCCCTTGTGTTGTGGGATCCCCCACCACATTTGTTCCATTTCCACCACTGGGTGCAGCAGAATCCCTGGTACTGTTTGCAAACAGCTCCCTCGCCTTGGCCGCGAGATGTGCAAATACTTATCTTAACTCTCTGGCGCAAAGTCCACCCGCACCCAAAGAGCAAACAAAAGTGCCCCAAAGTCCCTCCTTCAGGCACAACAGGTGCTAACGCGGAGCCCAGAGACATTCCTTCGCTCTGGGAAAGCGGAGGTCCCTCTGGGGGCAAAGGGCATTGCAAAGCCCCAGCAAGACTTGCTGAAACAACGCGTGAAACACTGAAGCTGGGGAGGGCTCGGCCCAGTCACTGCACAGACCACCCTAAACTTATGCCCACCCAAGACCCTCAAAGCAGCCATCGCATGGCAGCAATTCATAATCTCCCAAAGACTGTTCTGGAGTCGGCCACTAGATGGCAGGCGAGTCTAAGATATGAGTCTATGACAACCATCCATAAGGGTTGGCAAGACTCAGTAATGGGGAGGGGGCAGAGACAGCAGGGGTATAAACAAGGAGAGATGAAAGAGAAGACGGACAAGTGACTGGGGAAGGGGCAGAGACAACAGGGATATAAACACAGATGAAAGAGAAGACGGACAAGTGACTGGGGAAGGGGCAGAGACAGCAGGGGTATAAACACGGAGAGATGAAAGAGAAGAGGGACAAGTGACTGGGGAAGGGGCAGAAACAGCAGGGGTATAAACAAGGAGAGATGAAAGAAGACGGACAAGTGACTGGGGAAGGGGCAGAGACAGCAGGGGTATAAACAAGGAGAGATGAAAGAGAAGACGGACAAGTGACTGGGGAAGGGGCAGAGACAGCAGGGGTATAAACACGGAGAGATGAAAGAGAAGACGGACAAGTGACTGGGGAAGGGGCAGAGACAGCAGGGGTATAAACAAGGAGAGATGAAAGAAGACGGACAAGTGACTGGGGAAGGGGCAGAGACAGCAGGGGTATAAACAAGGAGAGATGAAAGAGAAGACGGACAAGTGACTGGGGAAGGGGCAGAGACAGCAGGGGTATAAACACGGAGAGATGAAAGAGAAGACGGACAAGTGACTGGGGAAGGGGCAGAGACAGCAGGGGTATAAACAAGGAGAGATGAAAGAAGACGGACAAGTGACTGGGGAAGGGGCAGAGACAGCAGGGGTATAAACACGGAGAGATGAAAGAGAAGACGGACAAGTGACTGGGGAAGGGGCAGAGACAGCAGGGGTATAAACACGGAGAGATGAAAGAGAAGAGGGACAAGTGACTGGGGAAGGGGCAGAGACAGCAGGGGTATAAACACGGAGAGATGAAAGAGAAGACGGACAAGTGACTGGGGAAGGGGCAGAGACAACAGGGATATAAACACAGATGAAAGAGAAGACGGACAAGTGACTGGGGAAGGGGCAGAGACAGCAGGGGTATAAACACGGAGAGATGAAAGAGAAGAGGGACAAGTGACTGGGGAAGGGGCAGAAACAGCAGGGGTATAAACAAGGAGAGATGAAAGAAGACGGACAAGTGACTGGGGAAGGGGCAGAGACAGCAGGGGTATAAACAAGGAGAGATGAAAGAGAAGACGGACAAGTGACTGGGGAAGGGGCAGAGACAGCAGGGGTATAAACACGGAGAGATGAAAGAGAAGACGGACAAGTGACTGGGGAAGGGGCAGAGACAGCAGGGGTATAAACAAGGAGAGATGAAAGAAGACGGACAAGTGACTGGGGAAGGGGCAGAGACAGCAGGGGTATAAACAAGGAGAGATGAAAGAGAAGACGGACAAGTGACTGGGGAAGGGGCAGAGACAGCAGGGGTATAAACACGGAGAGATGAAAGAGAAGACGGACAAGTGACTGGGGAAGGGGCAGAGACAGCAGGGGTATAAACAAGGAGAGATGAAAGAAGACGGACAAGTGACTGGGGAAGGGGCAGAGACAGCAGGGGTATAAACACGGAGAGATGAAAGAGAAGACGGACAAGTGACTGGGGAAGGGGCAGAGACAGCAGGGGTATAAACAAGGAGAGATGAAAGAGAAGACGGACAAGTGACTGGGGAAGGGGCAGAGACAGCAGGGGTATAAACAAGGAGAGATGAAAGAGAAGACGGACAAGTGACTGGGGAAGGGGCAGAGACAGCAGGGGTATAAACAAGGAGAGATAAAAAAAGACGGACACGTGACTGGGGAAGGGGCAGAGACAGCAGGGGTATAAACACGGAGAGATGAAAGAGAAGACGGACAAGTGACTGGGGAAGGGGCAGAGACAGCAGGGGTATAAACACGGAGAGATGAAAGAGAAGACGGACAAGTGACTGGGGAAGGGGCAGAGACAGCAGGGGTATAAACAAGGAGAGATGAAAGAAGACGGACAAGTGACTGGGGAAGGGGCAGAGACAGCAGGGGTATAAACAAGGAGAGATGAAAGAGAAGACGGACAAGTGACTGGGGAAGGGGCAGAGACAGCAGGGGTATAAACAAGGAGAGATGAAAGAAGACGGACAAGTGACTGGGGAAGGGGCAGAGACAGCAGGGGTATAAACAAGGAGAGATGAAAGAGAAGACGGACAAGTGACTGGGGAAGGGGCAGAGACAGCAGGGGTATAAACACGGAGAGATGAAAGAGAAGACGGACAAGTGACTGGGGAAGGGGCAGAGACAGCAGGGGTATAAACAAGGAGAGATGAAAGAAGACGGACAAGTGACTGGGGAAGGGGCAGAGACAGCAGGGGTATAAACACGGAGAGATGAAAGAGAAGACGGACAAGTGACTGGGGAAGGGGCAGAGACAGCAGGGGTATAAACAAGGAGAGATGAAAGAGAAGACGGACAAGTGACTGGGGAAGGGGCAGAGACAGCAGGGGTATAAACAAGGAGAGATGAAAGAGAAGACGGACAAGTGACTGGGGAAGGGGCAGAGACAGCAGGGGTATAAACAAGGAGAGATAAAAAAAGACGGACACGTGACTGGGGAAGGGGCAGAGACAGCAGGGGTATAAACACGGAGAGATGAAAGAGAAGACGGACAAGTGACTGGGGAAGGGGCAGAGACAGCAGGGGTATAAACACGGAGAGATGAAAGAGAAGACGGACAAGTGACTGGGGAAGGGGCAGAGACAGCAGGGGTATAAACAAGGAGAGATGAAAGAAGACGGACAAGTGACTGGGGAAGGGGCAGAGACAGCAGGGGTATAAACACGGAGAGATGAAAGAGAAGACGGACAAGTGACTGGGGAAGGGGCAGAGACAGCAGGGGTATAAACACGGAGAGATGAAAGAGAAGACGGACAAGTGACTGGGGAAAGGGCAGAGACAGCAGGGGTATAAACGAAGAAGGATGAAGTTGGAGAGACCGGCACATTACAGGGTGCAGGGAACAGGCAGGGCACAGGGAGGCGGACAGGCAGGCAGCGCACAGGCAGGGCCTTTACCTCACACTTGTAGCACTTCATGTGGAAATTCTTCTCCAGCGCCACCACTCGCACAGTCTCTTCTTTGCCCGTCTCTGGCATGATGGGCTCACCACACACCGAGCAGCGAGGGGCGTACTTCCTGTGGAGTGAGAGAGGGTCTGGACTTCAGAAAAGCAGTAAGAATGCGGCCACAGCAGTTACAAGAGATCAGGGCTTCTATATGGACCAACGACCACTTCTCTGATTCCCACTGGATCTTATTCCTGCCAGAGACAGGCTCCCAGCTTCCTGATATGCCACTTCAGAGCGCCCGGCTGAGAGGATATATGGTTGAGGCAGAGCAGTGGGGGAATTTGTGGAGTAGTCAAGACTATATACCCTCCTCCAGTTGGGTGCCATGGCTTGGTTAGAACCGGCGGTGGCCAGGGAAGAGCTACAGTCTGTGCCCCTAGACAGACGAAGCCCATGGCTTGGTTAGGGTGCTGGTGGCAGCAGTGCCAGAAAAAGGGAGAGGGGTGTACTTGCAGAGTCTCAGGGTTTGCTCGAGCCTCCAGGAGCACCAGCTCGCCAATAGAACTCTCGCTGTGGTTCCTGTTCCGCCGCCTGGCTTAGGTGGCAGTAGATGTGGTGAAGCAGTGAGACGCCAGGGGTCTTTGCTGCTTGGCCAATACTCATGGATTCTGTGAGGTCAGCGGGCTTCATAGGCTGACCCGAGGGTTTCCACTCATTCTATTAAAATACGGCTCCCAAGATGCTTTGCATCTGATGGCCGCGGTGGAAGCTAAGGTGGAGAAGCAGGCGCAGACTGCCCTATAGGGCAATAGGCTGATGGCTGACCCAAAATACACAATGGCGGTGTGGGCCAGTTTTTTGGGTGAAAATGGGCCACTTTTTTGGCCAATAAGGGCCAGTTTGATGAGTTACTTCATTATGCGGCTAGTAGATTTGACTAGCGTTGCTTAATAAATATTTTTTAAATCCACAATTTGCATCACATTTTATCAAAAAACTCCCCTTTGGGTACTATTCCATCTGTCACTAAAGGAATGAATAGCCATTTGCAACTGTGGGAAACTTTTCCATTGGTGCCCGAGACAGTTGTATGCCCCAGTCCGACCCTGTGCAGAAGGACAGAACCTCAAAACTTTGCACTTGGCCAAGACCTTCCTCTACCGCCTTCAATGGACATAGAGGCTAAAGGTTAAAGGTTAATCAAGGAGAGGGATATGGGGTCCAGCTCATGCAGCGGTCTGCAACCCGTGGCTCTCCAGGTGTTTTGGACTACAACTCCCATGACCTTTCAACATTGACTGATGGCTATGGCTGTCCAAACCATCTGAAGAGCCGGACCCCAGAGCTAGTGCCATCGGTCGGTTCAACCCCTGCCACCCTCCCCCATCTGCTCCCCCCCCCTCCAGTTACCTGTGATAATCCTCCACACAGTGAGGCTGGTTCCCCTGGTCCACGATGAACGGTGCCCCTTCCAGGCTCTTGCCGCACATCACACAGGTGAAGCACTGGGGGTGGTAGGCGTTGCCCGTTGCCCTCAGCATTCGGTCAGTGATGGTCTTCTTGCAGACACTGCACTTTTCCAGCGTGCCCTGTGAGGAGGAACCCAAGAAGCTCAGTGTCTAGCACACACCAGCATGACTAAAGCAAGAGGAATTCCTCAGCACCCCCACTCACCGCGTAGCACTCCTCGCAGAACGGCTTGCCATCCACATCATAGAACTGTTGCCCCTGCAGCTGTTTCTCACACTTGAAGCAAGTGAAGCACTCCACATGGAAGAGCTGTTCCAGAGCACGCACTGCCGGCTGAGTGCGGGAAAGGGGCTTCCGGCACAAGCCGCAGAACTCTATGTGGGGGGGGGGGGGAAGAGAAGGACACAAATGAGAAATGGGTGGAGGACCTAGAACTTAAGAAATAGGACAGGAGACAGAACCAGATCAATAGTGGATCGGATCAACTTAAACATAGTGGATTGTACATGTATAGCTGTGGTAAGCACCCCCAACAACTGGTCGACAAGACTTATCTGGGTAATTGTGATTCAACACCTTGCCGCCAGCACACTTCTGGCCCACGACTGGGCAAGCTGGGCAAGGGGCGGGGGCTTCCCTTTTGTGGCAGCAGTAGGGGCAAGACGTGTGGCCACCTGCCGAGGGGCTGCTTACCGGTGGTGTGAGCCTCCATGGGGGGTGGGTTGTCCATCTCCTTCATAAGCTGCCGCGTCAGGTTCTCCAGCTCTTCCACCTCCTTCATGTTCAGGGAATTCCCCGAAGACCCTCCGTTGGGGCGCGGTTGAGGTGGCTCAACTGTCCGACGCTGTGAAGACTAACAGAAGAGAAAAAGCCATAGCGGTGTGCTGAGAAACTGTGCATGGCTTACACATTAAAGAGGATCAGGCTTCGGTCACAGCGGCAGGCGGTAGGGCAAGGTGCAGGGTGCACTTGAATGGCAGTAGGACGTTATCAAGGTGCCATCACCTGTAGGGAAGGAGGGGTGAGGCAGGGGTGATGGTTTCCCACTTACGGCAGGGTGTGGAGTCACCTGCTCAAAATGTAGGATGAGCTTGGCGATTGTGGGCACTCCCAAAACATAGCAGACATAAGACGATACAGGAAATGGCACTCTACTGCCTGGGAGCATATGCCCCAAGCGTCCAATAACTGTTCACTCATCAGATTGGGGGGAGCCAGGGGAGGGGCAAAGCCCATTTGGATGACAACTTTTACCTCCTTAGAAAGATGCAGTGGCTTTCAGAGTAAGGAGACACACGTCTAGCTCTAGAACATTTTTTTTAACAAATTGTTTTAGTGGAAATATTTCAACTTTTTTAATTTCACTTGATATTGATATTTTATTTCTATCGCGCACGTACAGAAGTGTTCCAGAGCGCGACAAGGAAGGGGAACAGGGGAGAACAAAACCGCGATCTTACTAGGCCCAGTGACATTGAGAACGAGCAAGTGTATGGGAGAGGGAGGAGGGGAAAAGTGCAATGAAGGGGGGAGAAGTGGAAAGTGCAGAGCAGAGGAGAAAGAGATGAATATTAAATAAATAAATAATAAAGGCAACAAACAGTGGTAGCTCAGCCAGAAATCTGCAAGTGCTAGGTTTAAGGCAGCAGACAGGGTAGGTCTGATACGTGCAGGAAGAAAAAGGGGGGCTGTATGGGTATAGATACAGGCCCCAGTGCAAGGGGTGGCCCGGAGGCAGTGCAGGAGGGTGGCAGGGTGAGCAGGTACCTGGGCCCTGAGGACAGAGGGTTGGCAGGTGCACAGTGCCAAGAGAGAACAGATCAGAGGAAGATATTGAGGTGCTTCCGAAGCCGATGATGGTTCTCCTCAAGTTTTAGGGTGGCAGGGAGGCTGTTCCAGAGGGAGGCCCCAGCCGAAGACAGATCTACCCCAGCTCGTTTCTTTGAAAAACGACTGACCCTGAGAGAGTTAGAGGTAGAGGAATGAAGAGCTCGAGAGGGGAGGTACTTGCGGAGGGATAGCTGAAAGTATTTTGGACCGAGGCCCCAGAAAGCCTTGTGGACAATGCAGACGGTTTTGAATTTAATCCTTACATCCACTGGGAGACAATGGAGAGATTTCAGAGCTGGAGAGATACGATCCCAGGGCTTGAGGCCAAGGACACGTCTCGCAGTCCTGTTCTGGATTAGTTGCAGAGGGCGGAGAGTAGAGGCAGGTAGATTTAGAAAGAGGCTGTTACAATAGTCCAACCTAGAGAGAGGCAGAGCTTGGGAGACCACAAGCTTCTGGGGGAAAGAGAGAGAGAGGAAAGGCAGAGTACCTCTGAGGAGGTGCAGTAAGAAGTTTGACTTTTTAGAGACCTCAGAGATGTGGGTGGAGGAGGAAAGTGTGGAGTCAAAGATGACCCCAAGGTTCTTAGCCTCGCAGGTGGGGGTAGGACGAGGGCCAAGAGAGGCCAGCCAGAGAGTGAGGGGAAAGGATGGTGAAGGTGTGCCGATGAGGAGGATCTCCGTCTTGCTGGCATTCAGACAAAGATCATTGGCGGCACACCAATCTTGAATGGCAGTTAGGCAATCAGAGATGAGAGAGGGAGAGGAGGTGGCTGAGGGCAGCCTAAAGATGAGTTGAGTGTCGTCAGCGTAGCACTGGAAATTTGAGCAGAAAGTGGCAATGCAGTGGACGAGAGTTGCCAGGTATTGGTTGAAAAACCAGGGCGAGAGGTTAGACCCCTGGGGAACACCACAGGCAGAGAGGAAGATAGATGAAAGGAAGGACCCAAGTTGGACCTGGGAGGGTTGATCTGAGAGGAAAGAGGTCAACCAGGCCAGAGCCTGATCAGTGATACCCAGGTTTTCACAGAGACGGTTGAGCAGGATTTTCTGGTTGACCGTGTTGAAGGTAGAAGAGAGATCGAGGAGGATGAGGACAGAGGGAATGTGAGAGCCAAGGTTGGAGAGCAGATCTTCACGGATGTTCAGGAGAGCAGTTTCCATGCTTCTGGCAGCTCTGAAGCCAGACCGGTGGTCATGGAGACAGCCAACCGAATTGGAATGAAGGTTAAGCTTAGAGTTGGGAAACTTTTCCAGGAGTTTGCCCAGAAAGGGAGGAATGGAAATTGGGCGATAGTTAGCTGGATAAGAAGGATCAGCTGTGGGTTTCTTGAGAAGAGGATGCACAAAGGAGTGCTTCAAAGGGGAGGGGAAGGATCCCGAGGCAAAGGAGTGGTTGCAAAAATCAGAACAGCTCCACAGGGCTGAACCTGTTTTGACGAGGCTTTCATAGATCGGACTTGTCTAGCGACCTCGTCAGGTGAGAAAACAGGAAAGGACGAGAAGGATGGTGGGAGGGTGGCTAAAGGACGGTCAGCAACAGCAACAATCAGGTTTTAGGGCCGCCCATAGCACTGAATCTGCTATGCTGGACCTTCAGTCGCACATGTTAGGCCTGAGAGATAAAGGCAAAACAGGGGTTCTCATGCTTCTCGATCTAAGCGCGGCCTTTGATTTGGTGGATCACCAGCTCCTTCAGGAGGCACTGGCCAACATTGTTGGTTGTTCCCCCAAGGCTTTGGCTTGGCTGTCATCCTTTCTCAAAGATCGGAGCGCTAGAATACATTGGGGTGATAATTTCTCCAAGGCCGCCCTCATCCATTACGGAGTACCGCAGGAAGCTAGCCTGTCACCTCTCTTGTTTAATCTATATCTGAGAAGTCTCTGCGAACTCCTGGAACACATCGGCGTTTTCTTTACTAATTACGCTGATGATACGCAGCTCATCTTTGAACTCACTGGTGATTACACCACTGATAGTGCTAAAATCTCAGAGGTTTATAACATCATTGACCACTGGATGCAACATCACTGGATGTGTTTAAATAATACCAAAACAGAGCTGCTGATTTTCGGCACGCGACAGGCCAGATGTAAACTAGGGAATGAATACAAGTCCTTCACCATCAAGGACGCTAACATCCCGGTGTTGCCACATGTTAAAACTCTCGGGATGATGGTAGAGGCCTCAGTGGGCGCAGAGGTACAGGTAAGATACCTGCAGAAAAACAACACCTACTATCTACGACTTATGAGAGCAATAAGACCCTTCATTAATGAAGTCAATGCTGCAACTATCGCTAGGGCCATCATCCTGTCGCGACTTGACTATGGCAATGCTCTCCTGCTAGGGGCTACAAAAAGGGAGATTCAAAAGTGCCAAGTCATACAAAATGACGCAGTTCGCATAGTCAAAAACATAAATAATAGAGAACATGTGTCCACAGGGAGAAGAGCATTACACTGGCTAAGAGTGGAGGAAAGAGTCAGGTTCAAGGCTATGACTATAGTTCACAGATGCCTATATGGAGAGGCCCCTAGCTATTTCAAAAAACATTTCTCTTTCTATGCTCCTGGAAGATGTCTAAGATCAGCCGACAGGGGCACGCTGAACAGACCTGGGGCTAAATCCGTATTTTGGCAAGGCAAATCCTTCCCGGCGAAAGCAGTAGACCTCTGGAACAAGCTGTCGATGGCATTACGGCTTGAAGCTAATTATCAGAGCTTTAGGAAATCGCTTAAAACCTCATTGTTTCAATGAGCACTAGAGCTCCGCTTCCTTAAGTTTCCTACTTATCTTAATGAGGTGTTCCGTGTTTTCTGATTTTCTCGGTTTCCCGCGCCCTGATGCCCGCGGGCTACCGGCGCGTAATAAGTACGCACATAGCAAGCACAGATGGAGAGGGTAGAGGAGGGGTGTGGGTGGAGAGGGTGCACAGGATGTCCTGGGTTTTTTAAATGAAGCGAGAGGTAAGGGCATTGCAAAAAGCCTGGGAGGCAATAGGAGGGGTAGAGACTGCAGCAGGGTTGGCCAGCTCCTTGCAGATTTTAAAGAGTTCGGCCGAGTTGTTAGATGCCGCAGAGACACAAGCTTGAATGTGGACTCTCTTCTTGGTGAGGACAGAGAGTCGGTATTGCCTTTGGAGCAGGTGACAGGCCAGTTTGTCAGAGGATGAACAAGAAGCCCTCCATTTCCTCTCAGCCACCCTACACTTACATTTAAGTGTAGCTAGGTCCGAGTCATACCAGGAATTGCACTTGGCTTTGGACTTCAAATGGATCCTCATGACAGGGGCAAGAGCATCAAGAGTATCAGAAATTGAAGAGTAGAGCAGAGACAGGGCTGTGTCAGGATGTGAGACAGCCAAAAGGTGGACGGGGAGGGGAGAGAAAGTGGTGGCAAAAGCCTCAACTGACACATGCTATATGGGCCGGATGCCCGAGAAGGTAGGTGGCAGTGTTGGGGTAGGCTTGGCGGGTGGGTGGAGAAAGGGAGAGGGGGGAAGAGAGGGAGAGAGGAGAGGAAGGAGTGATCGCTCCAAGAGAGAGGAGTGGTCAGAGGGATGGAGAGGGGGGGTCAGAAGAGATCAAGACATCGAGTGTGTGCCCTGCAGAGTGAGTCGGGCCAGAGAGGAGGATTGACGGGGAGAGGGAATCGCAGAGGTCACAGAAGAGTACAGAGGAGCAAGGAGAGTCTAAATGTATATTGGAGGTCACCGAGGAGGAGGAGTCGAGTGGTAGAGGCCAGGAGGCAGGAGGAGAGGTCTGCCCACTCAGAGAGAAATGAGGTGATTTGACCAGGAGGACGGAAGATGGTAACCACAGTAAGAGAATGGGTAGGCGAGAGAGAGAGCCTACAGACAAGGCACTCAAAAGATGAGTAGGTCTGAGTGGGAATGATAGAGGCAGGAATCCATTCAGGAAAGATCAGGGCTACCCCCACACTGGACCGGGAGGATCTGGGTGCCGAGAGGATCTTGTAGCCATCAGGGAGGAGAGTGTCAAAGCTCGTGACAGAGCTGGCCGTGAACTATGTCTCAGTAAGACCAATTGATGACAAACCTTTCTAACATCCATACAACTTTTCCATATGATATTACAATTTAAATCATCAACCTCAATAAAATGTACATCAATAAAATTATATAACAGAAGAACATTGGGATAACAGGTTGATATTAAACCAGGGAATTGTTCTGTAAATGACGGCTAGTCAGCTTTGCTAGTGTGCTGGAATTTTAGAATAACAAAGCTTAGTAAAACATATATTATAAAGATCAGTAAGAGCAGATATAAAAGGAATATTCACATAAAAAATGACCTTAAAATACTATTAAACATGAATAATAAAACCAATGGTACAACCATTCAAACTACGAGATCAAACACCTACAAAAGATAAAAGGATAACTTTGTAGAAGTTGATTGAAAGACGATCATTTGCAAGGGGGGCTGCATCACTATCATCGTTACCTTTTCCCCCACATACGTAGTTATAATCATTTATCCTTTTACATTTAATATGTCACTTCTTTAAATGTAATTCCAAGATTGATCATGAGATTAAATAAAGCTGTTACTTTCAAGCAGGTTTAGGGCTAAGAGAAATTGTTTTGCCGCAATATTCAGTGAGACATTAGTGGCATTGACTACATAGCTCCACATTTGCTGTTATGTCCGTAATTTAAGTTCTTTGAGATGTTTAAAAAAAAGCCAATTTTCGTTTATCAACCAAAGACGAACATTCCGTTATAAGATGTTGGACGGTTTCTTTGTGTCGAGTCATGTTACAAAATCTAATTAAGGTGTCAATGATGGGTTTTTTAGAAATTGTCTCAAGTCTTACTTTCGTTCGGCATAAATTTAGTCGAAAGCATAGAAGTGCATTGGCGTATGCTCGGTCTGGGAATTTCAATATGTAGCTGGAATTTGATGCAATGGTTTAAGTAGAAAAGCTCCTGCTTTGAAATTGATGCACCAAATTACAGCTATCGCACGTAGTCCTCCAATCACAAAGCCAGATTTTTCTCTTTCCTTTATCGGGTGATTTAGTAACAATTCTAGTGTGATGTCAGCCTCCAGGAGGATCAGTGGACATTGTGTTTTCCATCCCTCGGAGAGGAGACATGTTCTATACGTAGCTAGTAATTGCCAGGATGCAATCGTTGATAAAGATGTTAGGCCCAACTTATATCTGATAAGAGATATTGGGATACAGAGGGGCAGAGATAGAATTACCTTCCAAAATGCACCTTCTGGCATTTCCCACCTTGGTGAGAACATTTTGATTGTGCACCATGGGAAATTATGGGAACGACTTTCTGCTTGTAAAAGTTATTGCCGGCTTATCCGAAAATTGTCCCTATTTCGGCTGGAGCGCTTTACCTTGAATTGCGAGGAATTTCATCCTATTTATAAGCTCCAGTTTATAGGATTCATCTGAGGGGCGAGTGTATAGATTTAACTCAAGATATTCATATTGTGATATTTGATTCACTGGAATATCACACAGTGTCCAATTAAATATGTAGCCACATTTTGGCAAGCAATGGTGGAATATCAAAATATTAGATCTGGAGGTATTTAATAAGATGATTAGAATCTGCGTAGCTGCCGAGAGCAGTTAGTTTTCCCTGAAGGCCTATCGGGATTCTATCCAGAATGACCAAATCACCAGCGTAGAGCAGCCTCGCCACCTCTGCTGTACCCAACCTTGGAGAGAAGGAGCGTAGTGTGCCAAAGGCTGAGCTTATATCCTTGATATGAAAGTTCAATAACACAGAAGCAAATATACACCCTTGTTTCAATCCTGTGGTAGTCGGAATAGATGCTGATAAAATACCATCAGTGGTTAACTTGACTTTGATGGACGTACAGGAGTAAAATGGACGTATTAAGTAGATTAAATGTGGTGGACACTGAGCATTTAAAGGTTCTGTCTATAAGAGATTGCGCGAGATTCAGTCAAACGTCTGTCTAAAATCAACCAGTGCTATAAAAACAGGTTGTTTTTTTATCGATAGCTTGTTTTTTTAATTGTAGATAAAATCATTACTTTTAAAGAAGTTCCTATACCTTTGGTGAAACCCGATTGGTGTGAACCTAAAACGCTATCATTGAGCCACTTCCTAAATTCACATAAAATCAGTCTGGCAAAGATTTTTCCAGGCATGTGCAAAAGGGCAATGGGTCGGTAGTTACCTGGATTATTCTGGTCACCTTTTTTAAAAATAGGTATAATAATAGATTGTTACCAAGAGAGAGGAAAGCGCCCTGATCGAATAATTGCATGGAATAATGTTTCTAGAATACTTGACCATTCAAATGGATGGACTTTCCAGGTCGCATTAGCTAGACCGTCGGGTCCAGGGGCTCTTGATGGCTTAACGTCTTAATTAGAAGAATAATGTCCAATTCATCAAACGTAGTCTTAGTAACATCCGGTGGTTGCATATAGAGAATTGGTGTAACGAGGGGAGATCGATCAAGGAGACCACTGAAGTATGTAATCCACCCTTGTTCATCAATGGTGTCTAATATTAATGATTGATTAGCAGGAGTTGTAGAATCATTTATGAGTTTCCAAATCTCTCTTGCAGATGTCATCATTACAGCTCCTAGCATTTTTTCAGCATCTGCTTACTTCTTGCTCATTATAATCTGTTTAATTTTATTCATGTTCTTTGTTCTCAATTTAACTCTTTCACCCTGCCTCTAGGAAGCCCTGCTACCCTGCCTCTAGGAAGACCTGCTACCCTGCCTCTAGGAAGCCCTGCTACCCTAGTAAGCCCCACTACCCTGTCATTGGGAGGCCCTGCTACCCTGTCATTAGTAGGCCCCCCTACCCTGTCATTAGGAGGCCCCGCTACCCTGTCATTAGGAGGCCCCGCTACCCTGTCATTGGGAAACCCTGCTGCCCTGTCATTAGAAGGCCCTGCTACCCTGCCTCTAGGAAGCCCTGCTACCCTGCCTCTAGGAAGCCCTGCTACCCTAGTAAGCCCCCGCTACCCTGTCATTGGAAGGCCCCGCTACCCTGTCATTAGGAGGCCCCCCTACCCTGTCATTAGAAGGCCCTGCTACCGTGTCATTGGGAGGCCCCGCTACCCTGTCATTGGGAGGCCCCGCTACCCTGTCATTGGGAGGCCCCGCTACCCAGTCATTGGGAGGCCCCGCTACCCTGTCATTGGGAGGCCCCGCTACCCTGTCATTGGGAGGCCCCGCTACCCTGTCATTGGGAAACCCCGCTACCCTGTCATTGGGAAACCCTGCTACCCGGTCATTAGAAGGCCCTGCTATCCTGTCATTAGAAGGCCCTGCTACCCTGTCATTAGGAGGCCCCACTAGCGTGTCATTGGGAGGCCCCGTTAGCCTGTCCTTAGGAGGCCCTGCTACCCTGTCATTGGGAAACCCCGCTACCCTGTCATTAGAAGGCCCCGCTACCCTGTCATTAGGAGGCCCCGCTACCCTGTCATTGGGAGGCCCCGCTACCCTGTCATTGGGAGGCCCCGCTACCCTGTCATTGGGAGGCCCCGCTACCCTGTCATTGGGAGGCCCCGCTACCCTGTCATTGGGAAGCCCTGCTACCGTGTCATTGGGAGGCCCCGCTAGCGTGTCATTGGGAGGCCCCGCTAGCGTGTCATTGGGAGGCCCCGCTAGCGTGTCATTGGGAGGCCCCGCTAGCGTGTCATTGGGAGGCCCCGCTAACGTGTCATTGGGAGGCCCCGTTAGCGTGTCCTTAGGAGGCCCTGCTACCCTGTCATTGGGAAACCCTGCTACCCTGTCATTAGAAGGCCCCGCTACCCTGTCATTAGGAGGCCCCGCTACCCTGTCATTAGGAGGCCCCGCTACCCTGTCATTAGGAGGCCCCGCTACCCTGTCATTGGGAGGCCCCGCTACCCTGTCATTGGGAGGCCCCGCTACCCTGTCATTGGGAGGCCCCGCTACCCTGTCATTGGGAGGCCCCGCTACCCTGTCATTGGGAGGCCCCGCTACCCTGTCATTGGGAAGCCCCGCTACCCTGTCATTGGGAAGCCCCGCTACCCTGTCATTGGGAAGCCCCGCTACGCTGTCATTGGCAAGCCCTGCTACCCTGTCACTGTCCAACACCTGCTAAAGACTGAAGTGCCAGTTAAGTACAATGAAATCCTAAAGTGAATGTAGGGCTTCCCAGAAGCACATCCCCATATCCGATATCGGATCGCTGGTCGCAGACTCATCTCGCGCCACTGGAGCTCTACTGAGCCAACACAGCTGCGCCTCACCCTTTTCTCCTTCAGGAAGTTGTTCCCCTCCTGTGGCTCCACAGTGGTTCTACTGAATGAGCTCCCAGAGGGTCTTCATTCCTGCATCGCCAATGAGGCCACAGAAGCCGCCTGGCCAGGGCCTAAGCGCTGCTCGCCAAAATGGGAAATTGATGATGGTAGCTAGCCTCAAGTTTGCCACCACTCAGTTCACCGTCTGAGAGTGCGTGCCACCCTCAAGTGAGGTTCTATAAGGTTGGGGGGGGGATGAAGCACCAGGGGCAGTCTTGCGCTACCCCTGGGCACCCTATTATTAAAGAATGCATTTGAAGGCTCCCAGGTCACCTTGTGGTAGACCCTATCCTACAGGGTAAAGACTAAATAATGCTCCTGAGCGACTGAGCTGTACCTCCACAGACACACTACCTTCCAGGCGCTGAGACGGTTCCTTTATCCCTCTGGACCTTACTTGACTGGCCTGTGCTGTAGTCTAGCCAGCCTTGATCCCACAAGAACCGAGACAGCGCCTGCCCTGGGGATTCCCTCCCAACAGGGCCAACACCTGATATGCAGAGGGCAAAGTGCATCCCACCGGAAAGACCTCATACGTGCCAACATGCCCCATTTCATTCGGGAGATGATAATCCTGATCTGGTTTTAACTCTCCATTCTGGGACTTGAGTTCGTAATGGGGAAATCCAGGACCACAAGTCCCAGAATTCACAGTTAAAATCAGGATAGGTCTACCCTCTTCATGGAATGGGGTAGGGTTACCTGTACGAGTCTTTTTCCCTGAATTAAATGCTTCCTGTACCACCCATGACTCGGGAATGTCACGTGGTGTGTGGTGCCGTGTCGATTATGTGGAATTATCTGTCCTCGAGGTTCATGGCAAAAAAGCGGTCTCCCTCTTTTGTGCTGGGGTTGGGGGTCTGACCCCGATATCCTCTTAGACGAGTTACTTTGAAGGAACAAATGGAACAGCTAGCATGAAAAGCAGCACGTGGGCCAGTGGCATCTGATTCTAATAACACGCTGTTGCTTTCTCACTGAACTGGCTGGTAGCTCTCCTGGAGAAGGAACAATGCTGCATGCTTGATTGGCAGGAGCTGCAACCAATCACGCAACATGACCAGTGGTCCGTCATTCATCACAGCTCTACCCTCCCACGGAGGTAGAGGGTGCAACAGACACTGGTGGCTTCGCTGCACTTGCCCTTGCTCAAGAAGCAGTTACCTCCTCCGCTCACCTCAGGAGGGTCCTGCCTGAATGTTACTGCTATTCTGGAACCCTCGATATTCCTACAGACACCCTAACATTTGCTTCCAGAAAGCAAAGGACCCTGCAAGCCTTTGGCAGAAGGTTCAGTTGCGATGACGGTCGTGGCCGTCACTGTCTGAGCACCGGACTTCAATTTAGTGACTCTGCAAACATTTCCTAAAACGCTGTGCGGGACTGAAGTCTAACGTATGGGAGATTCGTCAGAGGAGCTTAGAATGCGATTGTGCATTTTAGCCAATACGAAGGGAGGTTGAGTGGCCAAGTCCCTGCTAGCTGCCCATGTCGAGCTGGCACGTGGATGGGTGCTGTGAGGTTGTCTGAATGGCATGTGAGTCAAGGAGACCGATTATGTGTCCAGCTATAGTAAGCTAACTGGGCCATGACTGGGCGGCAAGCTGGCCAGTTACTGGCGAGGCCAACGCAGGACAAGTATTGAAAGAACAGCCCATAGACATTGTGAAGACAGCAGCAGTTGGGCTACACAAAAACCGACAAGCCAGGAAGCCCCCACAAGTTCTGTTCTCTTTCAGCAGAGGCGGTAGGTGGGGGCAGAGACGTAATAAGACAAATGTTCAGGTGCCATAGAATCCTGGGTCCCATGTGTTAATATCCCCACAAAAATATCGCCATATTCTTGCGGCAAACTTAAGCCATGGAACCTGCGGGGGACACCCCCGCAATCCCCAGTCCCAATAACCCAAATATTACCTGGACATGGGGAAAGAATTTCAAGGGCATGGGAACGGGAACGGGAAAAGGAGGGTGAGGTTAACAGACAAGGCGAGCAAAGCAACTAGCAATGATAGAAACACAGTCTAACAATCTCTAATATACATACAGAAAAAACACCAGCATAGACCACACAGCCTAAACCAAAAAACATATCAATGGCATGTGCAAGTCGGTTTACCGTGTTCATGGCTGGAGCTGGGGAAGGAGCCGGGCTGGGAGCTGGAGCCGGGCTGGGGACCACACCAGGTGGGCGGGGCTTCTCCTGCACCATTGGCCGCTCCTTCTGTTGGACGTAGGAGAATCCAGGTGATTGCGTCGATGGAGCAGGCTTGGCAGGGGATGGAGAGGGAGCTGGAAGGTGAGATGGCCCCCTGGTAGGGGAGGGTGCAGCAGGCGAGGAGAATGCGGGCGTGTTTTGTAGCGACCGCACTGAATTCAGCGGTGCGGTAGGGGAGGGGGCAACTGCAGATTTTGCTGGACCTGTGCCACTTGAACCTGAGAATTTGGCTGCAATCTGTGGTGGTCCTCCTGGGGCAAACTTTGGAGGAGTCTGGAAGGCAGTGGGAGCACAGACTGGGGGAGCTGGGGGAGGAGGTGGGGCAGGGGTAGGGGCAGGTGGTGGCATAACAGGCGGGTCTGCTGGAGCAGGAGGGGGGACCGGGGACTTGGAAATTGCAGGCACGTGCACAGGAGCATATTTATGCTGGGGCCGAGCAGCCCAGGGCGCAGAGGGCGAGGGCTCAGGTGGTAGAGAGGGAGTAGCTTCTACCAGGGGGACCTTTGGACAAAAGCCAACGGGCTTGGGACTGAACTTGGCAGGAAAGCTGGTGACAGGGGGTGGAGCTTTTGGGGGCGTGGATGAGACATCCGGGGCAGCAGTGGTGTCCAGTGTGACCTGCAATTTAAAAGAGAACCGGCTTGGTAAGGCAGTGCCATTAGTGACCACTAGAGAGCGCAATGTTATCACTTTCGCAAGCGTCTGCACAAAAGCTGCCCGTCTGCATTTCCCTACTCCCCCCCCCCCAACAGCACTTAAGAATCTTCCGCATTGCTGGGTTGTGAATCACGTGACTGTGCAGAGGGGAGCTCAGGACAGCGCACAGTCATAACTCAGACAGGGCACCAGAGGCTGCAACGAAGCACAGGCGCAGAATACAGAAGAGGGTCTGGGAAGCATCGCCTCTCACGCAGGGGACAAGTAAAAGCGCTGCGAGGGAGAAGAGGGCATTACGGGCGAGCTGGGTGTGTGTGTGTGTGTGGAGGGGTGAGGGGGCATGCACAAGGCTGGGAGTGAGTAAAAGGGGAACGAGAGCCCAGCTGCGTGTGTATGGATTCCTGGGATTCAGTCACTTCTCCCCAGGGGGAGCCTTTTCTTGTGAGGCTAGAGAGGTGAGCCCGCTACGCAATAATCCTAGGGGTGGAGGGTAGTGGGACCTCACAGGGCGAGGACCCCCTGTAGAATAAGTCCCTAAAGCCCCTTTCTCCAACACCACGACAAGACTACCAAGTCAGAGCACTGTGTGTTACCGTCATTCGGAATTACCCTTCCCTCTTGAAAAACAACCCATCACCAATACTATGAAGAGGAAGAGTGAACGGAGGATGCAGAACTTTCATCAGACAGAGAGGAGGGACTACAAACCTCCACTGGAGAGGATCTAGCAACTTGGAATATAAACCAAGGAAAGACTCCTCTTAGTATCTCACAGGAAAGCAGCCCACAAGCTTCAAACCAGTCAAGTCCTGGCTGTACTACACGAGCGCACAAGCATCCGTTGGAAGGAAGAAGATGCTGATGGCCGGAGCCCACAAAGGGGAATGATGCGGACGAGCAGAGGGGATGGAAACACCACAAACAAAAAAGTAGCAGGCAAGAGCCATGGCGTGACCCTGGAGGGGTGGACTAGTGGGTCCGTCAACTGTGCTGAGACTGTCAAAGCCTGGAAGCCCTGGAGCTGTGGGAAGGTGCAGAACGCTTACAGAACGAGGAAGCAAGTTGTTTGGACGTCGTGTGAAGTCCCCTACCTGAGAACAGGCTTGGCGATGCCGACCCCTGTGAAACAAGGCAACAGTAACGGCGGGAGACCCGGGAGGGATCACAGCAACTGAGAGTACTGCCATCATACTCATGGCAGTACTTGGCCCGAAGTTAAGCAGAGTAACGAATACTCTGGCACTCGGCCTACTCATCCCAAAAGTCAGAATGAAGTTAAGAAGAGTAAAGCAAGGAAAAGTTGGAGTGGATAACGGTTACTTGTTGGGGCGAGGGGTGTTGGGGTTGAGGCCTAATTGGATTCCACCTTCCTCCATTTTAGCAACTGGCATTAAGTGAAGCATACTTGCCTAGCGAATACCCAGATTACACGCTGCTTTCATTCCGAGGTTTATAATCTTGATGTTATGTAGATCACTTGGACACATATGTATTCTAAATGTTCGGAAATATGTGGACTATATATTATGGGATTATGGCAATATTCCCATAAAATACATTTCCTGTGAAGAGACGAGCCAAGGTGCCTCCAATGATGAGCGAGCGGGGACCCTAGCACGGTCCTGTGAGACCACAATCTGAAGCAAGAGGTCTGCGTACACTAGGAGGGTCCCAAATGCCATGTACACTACAGCTGTAGAGGGGCAGCTGCAGGCCTCGGCAGGAAACCCCGCTCTCCTACCTCCCATATGATGGAAGCCTGAGACCGTGCTGTGTTTGACACTAGCACTTGTGCCAACACCGCAATGTGTGTTTGCAAGAAGATACCCATTGAGATAACCCTATCGAATTTATCCCCGAGGTGTTGTCAACCTAACGGAGGAACTCCCTGAAGGAATATGAAAAAGAGCAAAGAAAAAAGCCTGTGACATCACAAGAGTACAAATGACGTCTCGAGATAAATGGCTGAAGAAAACTAATAATGAAGTAAAAAATCAAGTGAAATTTTAAATACGAAAAAGAAGAAGATGACACGTGCATGAAGTGCTGCATAAAATCAACTGTTCAATAATTGTGCATCATAGAAGCAGGCTATACGTAGTGAATATAATGCAGGCAGAGCCACCATTTTATAGAAGCAGGACATTGGTATGAATTTTAGTAAGCCAGGACCCACGAAGAGGAAAGGGAAAATCTATGTGGCTGCAAGAATAGGCTGAATTGTGGAGCTGCATGGCGAGGTTGTCTGGCCTGGAGTCAAGACTGAAGCAGCCAAGGTCAGCTCTCTATTCGGAAAAGGGGCGAACGTGCAGAGGATGAATCATCCCTTGTTAAGGTGAAAAGAAAGAACACCAAGAGTGCCAAGTTTTATTAATTTAAGACATTTAAAACCTGCAAAATGGACCAAATCGTGGTCTCCTGTCACGTGAGCCAAGGATGAAAATAAAGTTTGAAATTGGAGTCCTAGAACACGATATTGAGTGCTCTCACTCCTGTGTATTCTCAGAGGCAAGGGTACTTTGCAAGGCCAAGTTCAAAGACAATCCTCATGGCAGAAGGCATGGGCGATGAGAGATGCTGGGCTAATTGGGTGGGGAGGTAGAGTCAGGCCCATTTCCTTGCACATGGATCTGGGTTTACGTGCTGCTAAGTGAAACGAATGTTCCAAACATGGCACGAGCGTGCCAACCAATTGTGATGGTCCATATAACTAAGTACCTTATAGTTTGAAAGCCAAACCAATGAGAAACTGTGTATGTAAAGTTTCTGAAGATTACATGTTTTAGAGGTAGGCATATGTTGTACACCTGACAGTGGGCAGCCACTTATAATCCTAGTTCCTATCGAAAATATACTTAGATGTTCCCCTTAATCCAATACCGATCCCTAGAAGGTTTTGCATTATTTGCCATGTAGTATGACATCCCCTTGGACGTATGTTTGGTATATAAACTTTGTTTTATGAAAAGATGAGAAATCAAGCGTACATCCGTTGATGTCAGTTGTAACTCCCTGATTTAGATAATTGATATAAAAACAGTACTTTGCCATCTTCCTAAGATGGTTCGGATAGTTGGACTCAGGCATTCTGTGTGATCCCATCCATTGCATGCATGTTACAAAAAAGGGCCCGATGCACAGTCTACGAAACTTCTCAAAGAAGCACGGTCTGAAAAGTGAGGAGAGAGCCTACTACGGTCCTAGGAGACGCACAGTCTGCAGCAAGAGGTCTACGTACACTACAATGGTCCCCAAGCCCTCGAAAACTATTGTGCAAAGTGAAGGCGTGCAAACTCTACAATGGTACTTGGGTGTTTACAGTTTACAGAGAATGGCTGCACAGTCTACACAGGTTCTGAGACAGTTACAGCCTGTAAAGTGAAAGTTTATATTAAGTACCATGCTCCCAGGGGTGTACTTATGCTACAGTGACCCTTGATAGGTATAATCAGAAGCAAAGGTCTACATACAACACAATGGTTCTGAGAAGTGTACAGTACAAGGTCTGCACAGTCAACAAAGGTCCTCAGACACGCACATCATGGAGGGAAGGTCTACGTACACTATATTGGTCCCTGCAGATGTAAATAGAAAGTCTACTTTGCTTGACATGGCTCTTGTAGGTGTGGCCTGGAGAGATGGCTCAAAGGGTCTACAATGGATAGCGCATGTGTATATTCAGAAGAGATTAACCAAGTTGTACATGCTGGAGAACGAACAGAGGCTCCAAGGGAAAGTGAAAAAGCGGCCATTGCAGAAACCAGCAGGAAGTGATGTTAAACTCTGAAACACTCCTAATGCAATGCCCACTTCACCGTCTCCCTCCTGCGTCTCACTTCATCACTCACCCGGGGCCGGAAGGGGTCTTTGGCCTCCATGTCCGCCAGCATGGTGGAGAAGTTGTCTATGTCCCGCTCAATGCTGTTCAGCTGAACTCGTGGCTGGGGATCCTGTGGAGAGAGTCATACAGAGAAAGACTTAAAGGTTTGGCGTAGCCTAGCATTGTCAGGCCAACACTTGAACATCACTGAAATAATTCCCAACCCCAGGAAGGACCTCCCCCTAATATGCACCCCACGAGCTCCAAACTCACCTGCATGGAGATGGTGATGGCTGCTGGGGGCCCAGGATCAGCAGAAGGTGGAGGAGGCGAGGGAAAGACATCCTCCGGTGCTGGCGGGAAAGGTTCATCGAAGGCTGGAGGAGGGGGTGGCGGCGGGAAGGCACTGGTTGGAGAACCCAGGCAGTCATCATCACCCAGGGGTGGGGGAGGAGGGAGCGGCAAATCTACATTTAAGAGTAAGTAGAGAAGACGCGTGAGCTGTGACATGCATACAGTATGGAGTACCAACCACCGCTGCTGCCACCCCCTTTCTCCCCTCCACCTCCTGGAACTCCTATAATGTTCAGCATCTCTGTCACAGGTGGGCAGTGCAGGAGTTGCAAGGAATATGCTCAATCGCACGGCAAGCATCAATTGAGTAGAGGGGTAGTCAGCAACGGCTGAGGACCCCTCCCACCACACCCAGGCACTGAGGAAGGGCTCACACCCCTAAGGGAGGGGAACCCAGACTCCACCAGACATGCATCTCCATGCAGAGCCGAATAGAGGCCCCATTCCTGGCATCCAGTGGCCCACAATGACCCCTTCTCACCCATACAAAGAGGGTCAAGCGTTAGTCATGGGAACCTTCAGGTCTTTGAGGCAAACAACGAAAACCTCCATTTTGGTAAATGGAGCAGGGGGGGAAAAGGGAGCCATAGGTAAAAGGGGATCCAGCCAGCGGAACCATATTACCTTGGCAAAAAGCCACCACCAGTCTACCCACATGACTAACCGCGAAGAGGCAACTAGTCTGGGACAATCCTGGACACCTTTGGGGTATCCCTGCCATAGGAGTCAAAATGACACTTAAGGCAGAGCCCCCAAAATCAGTACCACAGACTCAGTCACGTTTTGGCATAGGGGCTACAGCATCTGGTAAAAGGTATAAGGTGGGCTTTCTACCCAACACTGTCCGTGCACGGGGCAGCAGTCTACAGTGCCTGTGTGTGAAAGGGAGGTCCATGAACTGGAAGGAGGGGGCTTGCACTGTCTGCCTCTGAAGGAGGATAGGGGGGCCAGCTACAAGCCCCACTTCACAGACTGAACTGGAGGTGAATTTGCTACCACACCCCGAGGAGACCTGGGAGTATTCTTCAGATGTACAGGATAGAACAGGCGGGTGAGGAGGGGAGGGGAGGGTGACGCGGGCCTGCAAATGAGTGCATGTACAGGATAGAACAGGCGGGTGAGGAGGGGAGGTTGACGCAGGCCTGCAAATGAGTCCATGTACAGGATAGAACAGGCGGGTGAGGAGGGGAGGATGACGCTGGCCTGCAAATGAGTGCATGTACAGGATAGAACAGGCGGGTGAGGAAGGGAGGGGAGGGTGACGCGGGCACGCAAATGAGTGCATGTACAGGATAGAACAGGCGGGTGAGGAGGGGAGGGTAGGGTGACGCGGGCCTGCAAATGAGTGCATGTACAGGATAGAACAGGCGGGTGAGGAGGGGAGGGTGACGCGGGCCTGCAAATGAGTCCATGTACAGGATAGAACAGGCGGGTGAGGAGGGGAGGGTGACGCGGGCCTGCAAATGAGTCCATGTACAGGATAGAACAGGCGGGTGAGGGGGGGGGGAGGGTGACGCGGGCCTGCAAATGAGTGCATGTACAGGATAGAACAGGCGGGTGAGGAGGGGAGGGTGACGCGGGCCTGCAAATGAGTCCATGTACAGGATAGAACAGGCGGGTGGGGAGGGGAGGGGAGGGTGACGCGGGCCTGCAAATGAGTGCATGTACAGGATAGAACAGGCGGGTGAGGAGGGGAGGGTGACGCGGGCACGCTCCTTCCAGACTCCCAAGAACATGATGCTCATGTTCTTTCTGCCCAGACTTCCCAGTAACTTGGCGTCCACACTCCGAGCCCTGAGGCAGACAGGCAGGTATTTCAGCATTCCGCAACGCAAGCATGGTTTACAGGCAATTGGGACACAACCAGACACTCTGAAGTGGATTATGAGAAACAATCGACCACTCTGGGCCAACACCAAGGCATTGCGCAGCTGCTTTATTTTGCTAAATTTCAAGGTGCCAAGTTCCTCTGTGAAGCCACTCGGGAGTTACAGAAAGAAGTGCATATATTACCCGTGGGCGGGGGCGGGGGCAATTTTATTTATTGAGCATTTGTACAGCGCCTATACAGGAGAAAGTGTTTCCAGGCGCCACAAGAGAAAAACAGGGGGTTTGGGGGGACAGAGGAGAAAACACTACCGGTCCTACTAGGCCTTATGACATTCGGATCGTGCAAGTGCAGTATCAATAAGTGCAAGGGGAGGGGGCAGGTGAGGACAAGGGATTGGGCAGAGAGACGGTAAGGAAAGGAGGAGTGCTGGCGGGAGGGAGCCCAAGGGGCTGGGCAAGTGCTAAGGGGTGCCCAAGAGGGCAAGTGCCAGGGGGAGCGAGGAGTAGGGGTGAATGCTAAGGGGGGGGCAGTCTATGGAGGCTAGTTAGGAAAGGGTGCCCATGGGCAAGTGCTGATAGGAAGGGGTAAGAGGAGAACACTGGGCGAAGGAGGGCATGACCCTGAAGACTCATAAGGGACACAGGCACAGTGGTGTATACGAGAGGGGAAATGTCCAATGTCGGGAATTGCCATGAATTCTCAAGGGTTCTCTGGAGCTGCAAGTCGAGTTCCTTTTACTGATGAATTACCAGTCTCTATAGGAGAGTGTGACATGTCTGTGCCTTTGTTATTTTCACAACAGACACAGATTAACATTTTGGGAAGAGATTTGATGACAAAACTACATGACAATTTAATT